>NC_041016.1:27903051-28272315 GCF_004193775.1 Glycine soja | reverse complement strand
CGACGCTTTCCTTGCCTACCACCATAGCAAGGAGAGTCCGGTGGTAGCTGTCTTGGCAGATCTATTTGACACATTTGACCAAAGGTGCGAAAAGATTAGCGCACGGATCATCTGTTGCTTACCCGCCCTCTGTGTTTTGGTTGGTTTCCCATTTGTTCCAACAGACACAAGACATCCATGTCCGCTCCTGAGCCATCGCTCGTGTACTGAAAAGAGGAGAATAGATTGGGACCAGCTCTTGGCCGGGATAGGAGGTAGAACAATCAGTTGGTTCCCCCGATGGAAGGAAGGAAAGAAGGAGTCCTTTTCTCATGTGGAAGATACCCAAACATTCCGCTGGTAGGAACGAGGGGTTGTATTAATTACAATCCCACGCTCGCTATAAGACAACTAGGGTACCCCATGAGGGGAGCACCGACGGGAAGAAAGCATGTCTCCTTTCCTGGTGAGGGATCTCGGCGCACAAAATTCCAAGACTATACAAAGAATCCATAAGGCATGGGAAACCCCGTTAAGGAAAATCAAGAGCTTAGAGGCATTCGTAAATGGCATCATTGGTGGGTACCATGAATGGCTGAAAGTTCGCATACCGAGGTTTAGATTGGGCTCGCCAAGTTGAAAGTCATCATCGAAGAGAATTTCGAAGCACCGGAAGAGGACGAAGAAGTCCAAGCTCTCAAAAAGCGAGTTAGGAAAGGCAAAACTCGCCGAGGAGAAGTTCAAGTTGGCTGCTACACACGTTCGGAAGGAGTGTGCCGAGTTACGGGAAGAGAATGCAATTACCGCAAGAGCCCTTGAACAAGAGACCAAGAGGGCTCGCAAGGAAGAGTATGGCCGGAAACAAATTTCGCGGAGCTCTATGGGGTAGCAATGGTGAACTCAAGTTGCGAAGGGAAGAAAGGGACCAGTCGCGAGCACATAGCATGGTTCTGAAAGAGGAGTTGATTGCTTGTTCAAGGTCCAAAAGAAGCTTGTCTCAGCGTTTATGCGAGACAGAGACCAACATGTTAGCTATCGTCGCCAAGTACCAAGAAGAGTTAGGTCTAGCCACAGCCCACGAGCATAGAATCGCGGATGAGTATGCCCAAGTGTATGCGGAAAAAGAGGCTAGAGAAGGGTGATCGACTCTTTACACCAAGAGGCAACCATGTGGATGGATCGGTTTTGCTCTTACCTTGAACGGGAGTCAAGAACTTCCCCGATTGTTAGCCAAGGCCAAGGCAATGGCAGACACCTACTCCGCCCCCGAAGAGATTCATGGGCTTCTCAGCTATTGTCAGCATATGATAGACTTAATGGCCCACATAATTAGAAATCGTTAGGAAACTTGTATGGTCTCTCAGACCTTGACTAGATACTACTTTCTTTTTGAAATAAAATGAGTTGGTCCCATGTTTTACTCCAAAAAACTTGTGCAAATCAAATCACTCCTGCATTTCATCTCTAGCATGCATTTTCTTTCTTTACCCACTCCTCACGTTTGGTTTTTTAGGGAAAAACACCATAACTAAACGCGCCGCAAGGGATCCCTATCGCACCAGATCCAAATCTAGAACGATGGGTGATCAAGAGGAGACGCAGGAACAGATGAAAGCCGACATGTCGGCTCTGAAAGAACAAATGGCCTCCATGATGGAGGCCATGTTAGGTATGAAGCAGCTCATGGAGAAGAACGCGGCCACTGCCGCCGCTGTCAGTTCGGCTGCCGAAGCAGACCCGACTCTCTTGGCAACTACGCACCATCCTCCCTCAAACATAGTAGGACGGGGAAGGGACACACTGGGGCACGAGGGCAGTCCTCACCTGGGATACAACCGAGCGGCTTACCCTTATGGATTGCCGCCCAACTATTCACCACCCATCTTGCAAGAAGATGCGGGCCACATTGCTTCTCTCGTCCATGAAAAGAGCCTCCTCAGCAGCCCGACGAAGTCCATAAAGACCCTCAAGATTATGCTCGGAGGGATGTCGAGTTTTATCCCCCGATCCCCGAAGGGCCGGCACCAGGCACGTTGCCTCAACCCAACATCGCAGCATCGCCAATAGTTTTGTCTATGGAAGGGCCGCCCCCGGCAACCGAAGAAAGGAGGAAGCTCGATCTCCTTGAGGAAAGATTGAGGGCTGTGGAAGGATTTGGGGACTATCCGTTTGCAGACATGATGGATCTTTGCTTAGTACCCGATGTTGTTATTCCCCCGAAGTTCAAAGTGCCGGACTTCGACAAGTATAAAGGGACAACTTGTCCCAAAAACCATCTCAAAATGTACTGCCGTAAGATGGGCGCTCATTCTAAAGATGAAAAGCTGTTGATACACTTCTTTCAGGATAGCTTGGCCGGAGCTGCGGTAGTGTGGTACACTAATTTGGAAGCTTCCCGTATCCGTACTTGGAAGGATCTGATTACCGCCTTCCTAAGGCAGTATCAGTACAATTCTGATATGGCTCCTGACCGTACTCAACTGCAGAATATGTTTAAGAAAGAGGGTGAAACCTTTAAAGAATATGCGCAGCGATGGAGGGATTTGGCGGCACAAGTAGCTCCTCCCATGGTTGAGAGAGAGATGATCACCATGATGGTAGACACTCTGCCAGTGTTCTACTATGAGAAGCTAGTGGGTTACATGCCGTCCAGCTTTGCGGATCTGGTGTTTGCCGGGGAAAGAATCGAGGTTGGATTGAAGAGAGGAAAGTTTGATTACGTTTCCTCCACAAACGCGAATGCCAAAAGAATCGGGGCAACAGGGGCAAAAAGGAAGGAGGGAGATGCCCATGCCGTCTCTTCAACACCTGCGTGGGTCAAAACCCAGCAAACACCTCATGGTACCCATCAGTACGCGCAACATCACCCAAGCTTCTCGGCTCATACTGGGAATACCTCTAGTTCAACACCCGTGCAACCTAACGCACCCACCCAGAGGGAAGCTCCCCAAGTTCCAACTCCGAACACGACTCGACCGGCCGGTAATTCCAACACGACAAGGAATTTCCCTCCGAGGCCATTTCCAGAATTCACCCCACTCCCAATGACGTACGAAGATCTTCTGCCATCCCTCATCGCCAATCATTTGGCCGTGGTAACTCCCGGAAGGGTCCTCGAACCCCCTTTCCTGAAGTGGTATGACCCTAACGCAACTTGCAAGTACCATGGGGGTGTCCCAGGGCATTCCGTCGAAAAATGCTTGGCCCTTAAATACAAGGTCCAACATTTAATGGATGCTGGATGGCTGACTTTCCAAGAGGATCGGCCCAATGTGAGAACCAACCCGCTCGCCAATCATGGAGGGGGAGCAGTTAATGCAGTTGAATCCGATAGGCCGCACAGGTCTAAACCTTTAAGGGATGTGGCAACCCCTAGGAGGTTTATCTTTGAGGCCCTACAAAAGGGAGGTGTGATTCCCCATAGTGGGTGTAAGGAGGATTCCTGTCTGCTACACTCCGGCGAGATGCATGACATGGAGACGTGTTTGGAAGTAGAGGAATTATTACAGGAGATGATAGATCAAGGTCGACTGGAAGTCGGCATTGAAGGAAAAGAAGAGCAGCATATATGCATGCAATCTACGGAGGGGAGCGGTATTGTGAGGCCCAAACCCTTGGTGATATACTTCACTAAAAGCGCAGCTTCGCAAAAGCCCGGACACCCTTTAATAGCCAAACCTGTTCCTTTCCCGTACCAAAATAGCCACGCGGTCCCGTGGAGATATACACCTCCGGGGAAGAAGGAAGAAGAAGTCACTGACGTCAGCTCGCTGTCAGCTAAAGTAACAAATATCACAGGATTGAGTGGTGTGACCCGTAGTGGTCGTGTGTTCGCACCTCCGGACCTACTAGTCCAACCCGCCGACGTCAAAGGAAAAGGAAAAGTGGTGGAGGAACAAGATGGTGAAGCACCCCACGCTTCGAATAAAGATATTCCAGCAAAGGGGCCCCCGGAGAAAAAGGATGGTAGAAAGGAGGTGTCGCTAGAGGAAGCCAGCGAGTTCCTTCGGATAATTCAGCAGAGCGAATTCAAGGTTATCGAACAGCTCAACAAAACCCCGGCTAGGGTCTCGCTGTTGGAGTTACTTATGAGCTCCGAGCCTCATCGGGCTCTGCTAGTAAAAGTGCTGAACGAGGCTCACATGGCCCAAGATATCTCGGTAGAAGGTTTCGGAGGGCTGGTCAACAATATCACTGCCAACAACTATCTTGCCTTCGCCGAAGAAGAAATCCCCACCGAGGGGAGAGGGCATAATAAGGCTTTACACGTATCAGTCAAGTGTATGGACCATATCGTAGCCAAGGTGCTCATCGATAATGGTTCCAGTTTAAACGTGATGCCTAAGAGCACTTTGGAGAAGTTACCATTCAATGTTTCCCACTTAAAACCAAGTTCAATGGTGGTTCGGGCCTTCGACGGCACTCGCCGAGAGGTTAGGGGGGAGATCGATCTCCCAGTACAAATAGGCCCTCACACCTGTCAAGTCACCTTCCAAATAATGGATATTAATCCCCCCTACAGCTGCCTGTTGGGGCGTCCGTGGATCCACTCAGTGGGAGTCGTGCCTTCTACGCTCCACCAAAAGCTGAAATTCGTAGTAGAGGGGCACTTGGTCATCGTGTCAGGCGAGGAAGATATCTTGGTAAGCTGCCCATCCTCCATGCCTTATGTGGAAGCCGCAGAAGAATCGTTAGAAACTGCTTTCCAGTCTTTTGAGGTGGTCAGCATTTCCTCCGTGGACTCCCTCTTTGGGCAGCCTAGTCTGTCCGATGCAGCGGTAATGATGGCCCGAGTTATGTTGGGGAACGGTTATGAGCCCGGGATGGGTTTAGGAAAAAACAACGGCGGCATAACTAGCCTGATAAATACCCAAGGAAATCGTGGGAAGTATGGTTTAGGCTATAAGCCCACTCAGGCAGACATGAAAAGAAGCATCGCGGGAAGGAAGATGGTCAAAGTTCGCGTTGGAGACAAGAAGGTGAAGGAAGCCCGCCCTGCCACATAAGTAGAAGCTTTATAAGCGCGGGTTCGGGAGACAAAGGTCAAGCGTTCGCGATATGCGAAGATGATATTCCGAGTACTTTGGATTTGGTACGACCATGCCCTCCTGATTTCCAGCTGGGAAATTGGCGAGTGGAGGAACGCCCCGGCATTTACGCAACAAGCATAATGTAAAACTTTACGGTTTTAAAAGCTCTATAGTTAGGCCTAGGCTTTAGAGTTTTTTTCCTTTTGTTAAGGCTTTGTGTCTTTTGTTTTTGAATTTATAATACAAGGATCTTTCTTCATCTGTTCCTGGTCTCTACCCATTCTCATTCATTTGCATGTTTACTTCTTTTTCTGAAACGGCAGATCCGATGACGAGTCCCCCGAAGGTACTAATACCTGGGACCCGTCTATCGACTTCGAGCAAGAAATGAATCAAACGGAAGATGAAGGAAATGAGGATGTGGGACTTCCCCCAGAACTAGAAAGAATGGTCGCCCATGAGGACCAAGAAATGGGGCCTCATCAAGAAGAAACAGAGCTAGTAGACTTAGGAATTGGCAGTGGAAAGAGGGAAGTAAAGATAGGTACAGGTATTACCGCACCTATCCGTGAAGAATTAATAATCCTGCTAAAAGACTACCAAGACATCTTTGCTTGGTCATACCAAGATATGCCCGGTTTGAGTTCTGACATTGTGCAGCACCGATTACCTCTAAATCCCGGGTGTTCCCCGGTAAAACAGAAATTGAGGAGGATGAAGCCCGAAACATCCTTGAAGATAAAAGAAGAAGTGAAGAAGCAATTTGACGCTGGATTTCTGGCCGTCGCTCGGTATCCAGAATGGGTTGCCAACATCGTACCAGTTCCTAAAAAAGATGGGAAAGTACGAATGTGTGTAGATTACCGGGACCTGAATCGGGCCAGTCCCAAGGACAATTTTCCTTTACCACACATCGATATCCTCGTAGATAACACGGCCAATTTCGCTTTATTTTCCTTCATGGACGGTTTCTCTGGTTACAATCAGATAAAGATGGCGCCCGAGGATATGGAAAAGACTACTTTCGTCACCCTGTGGGGAACGTTCTGTTACAAGGTGATGTCCTTTGGACTCAAGAATGCCGGGGCAACTTATCAACGGGCCATGGTAGCTTTGTTCCATGATATGATGCATCAAGAGATCGAGGTCTACGTGGACGACATAATTGCTAAATCTAAATCCGAGGAAGAACACCTTGTCAACCTGCGGAAATTGTTCGAAAGGCTTAAGAAATATCAATTAAGGTTGAACCTCGCTAAGTGTACCTTTGGGGTCAAATCAGGGAAATTGCTTGGTTTCATTGTAAGCCAGAAAGGGATAGAGGTAGACCCCGAAAAAGTGAAGGCTATCCTTGAGATGCCGGAACCCCATACAGAGAGGCAAGTCCGAGGGTTCCTGGGGCGCCTGAATTATATTGCCAGATTCATATCGTAGCTCACCGCCATTTGTGAGCCGTTGTTTAAACTCTTGCGCAAAAACCAAACTGATCGGTGGAATGAGGATTGCCAAGAGGCTTTTGGAAGAATCAAAAAGTGCTTAATGAATCCTCCCGTGCTTATGCCACCAGTACCAGGAAGGCCTCTCATTTTGTACATGACAATCTTGGACGAATCAATGGGGTGTATGCTGGGGCAACATGACGAATCCGGGAAGAAAGAGCGCGCTGTTTACTACCTAAGTAAGAAGTTCACGACCTGTGAGATGAATTACTCCTTGCTCGAAAGAACGTGTTGTGCTTTAGTATGGGCGTCCCATCGCTTAAGGCAGTACATGCTGAGCCATACTACCTGGTTGATATCCAAAATGGACCCGGTCAAGTACATCTTTGAAAAGCCAGCTCTCACAGGACGAATCGCCCGGTGGCAAGTCTTGCTATCTGAGTTTGATATAGTCTACGTCACCCAAAAGGCGATAAAAGGAAGCGCTTTGGCAGACTATTTGGCTCAACAGCCTCTTAACGACTACCAGCCCATGCATCCGGAATTCCCGGATGAGGACATCATGGCCTTGTTCGAGGAAAAGTTGGACGAAGATCGGGACAAATGGACTGTATGGTTTGACGGAGCGTCAAACATTCTAGGTCATGGCGTTGGGGCAGTGTTGATCTCTCCGGACAATCAATGTGTACCTTTCACAGCCAGGCTAGGATTCGACTGCACCCACAACATGGCCGAATATGAAGCATGTGCCCTAGCCGTCCAGGCAGCAATTGACTCCGATGTCAAACTACTCAAGGTGTACGGCGACTCAGCGTTGGTAATCCATCAGCTGAGAGGGGAATGGGAAACTAGAGATCCCAAGCTGATACCCTACAAAGCCTACATCAAGGAATTGGCTAAGACTTTCGATGAGATCTCCTTCCATCATGTTCCCCGCGAGGAAAATCAAATGGCGGATGCACTTGCTACGTTGGCATCTATGTTCCAGCTAACACCGCACGGGGACCTACCCTACATTGAATTTCAGTGTCGTGGCAAACCCGCACATTGTTGCCAAGTGGAAGAGGAACGGGACGGAAAGCCTTGGTATTACGACATCAAGCGATATGTCGAAAGCAAAGAATACCCGCCAGAGATTGCCGACAACGATAAAAGGACATTGAGGAGGTTGGCAGCCAGTTTCTTCATGAGCGGAGGCACACTGTATAAGAGAAATCACGACATGACACTCCTGCGATGTGTGGATGCCAAGGAGGCAAATCACATGATCGAGGAAGTCCATGAGGGCTCGTTTGGAACGCACGCCAACGGGCATGCTATGGCCAGGAAGATCTTAAGAGCAGGTTATTACTGGCTTACCATGGAAAGTGATTGTTGTGTCCATGTGAGGAAGTGCCACAAATGTCAAGCATTCGCGGATAATGTCAATGCCCCACCGCATCCCCTGAATGTCATGTCCGCCCCTTGGCCTTTCTCCATGTGGGGAATAGATGTCATCGGGGCCATTGAGCCCAAGGCCTCGAATGGTCATCGCTTCATCCTCGTAGCAATAGATTATTTCACCAAGTGGGTCGAGGCGGCTTCATATACCAATGTCACGAGGAATGTGGTGGTCAGGTTCATTAAGAAGGAGATCATCTGCCGATATGGTTTGCCAAGGAAGATTATCACGGACAACGGCACCAACCTGAATAACAAGATGATGGGGGAAATGTGCGAGGAGTTTAAAATCCAGCATCACAATTCCACACCCTACCGGCCAAAGATGAATGGAGCCGTGGAAGCAGCCAATAAGAATATCAAAAAGATTATCCAAAAGATGACCGTGTCATACAAGGATTGGCACGAGATGCTCCCATTCGCATTGGGGCAACGCCGTTCTCATTGGTATATGGGATGGAGGCGGTGTTACCATTCGAGGTAGAAGTCCCGTCATTAAGGGTCTTGGCAGAATCCGGATTAAAGGAATCAGAGTGGGCTCAAACACGCTACGATCAGCTCAACCTCATTGAGGGAAAGCGCTTAACGGCCATGAGTCATGGGCGCTTATACCAGCAAAGAATGAAGAGTGCATTCGACAAGAAAGTACGCTTACGCAAGTTCCATGAGGGAGACCTTGTGCTAAAGAAAATGTCCCATGCTGTCAAGGACCATCGAGGGAAATGGGCCCCGAACTACGAAGGGCCTTTTGTTGTGAAGAGGGCTTTTTCCGGAGGAGCCCTGGTGCTTACCAACATGGATGGCGAAGAGCTACCTTCACCCGTGAACTCTGATGTCGTCAAACAATATTATGCTTAGAAGCTGGGGCAATTAAGGATGTCGCTGCATGTTCTCTATCTTTATGCGTTTTCTAGATTTCCCCCCAGGGATTTCCGGTCCGTTGTATCTCTTGTTACGATCTTTTAAAGAAATGAAACATGGATTTGAGGCTTTTAGTCCTCACGTTAGTTTCACACCTTGCGTTAATTTGTGGTCGCCTGAGCCCTTCCGCTCAGTTCATGGGATCCCCCAAGCGCTTAATTAGAATTGAACCTGAACCAACTTTCCCTAAATTTTCTGCGTTTGAAAACATCCATGCATACGCATACGCATACGCATGTATATTGTTGTGGTAAAACAGGGGCAGGATCACCTTGGGCTACCTTCTGGAGTGGAGACAAAACATAAACGGCAGAAACCAATCAAGGTAGGGTAATGATGCGGTCAAGATTGGCCATACCTGGTTGTTTATTACTTGCAGGTACTTAAGGATGAACGCAAGCGGGGATGGGGTCACGACCGACCGATCGTTGCCCTTCTCTGTGCGAAACAAGCAGGGAATGTCGCTGCAAGGCAGCCCCGTATCCTTTGTATTTTGCAGCTTTCTTTTACTATTTGTTTGTTTTAAAAAGGAAAAGAGTAATAATAAAATAAGTAATCAACGCCTAATTCTGACCTAAGTAAGTTCAAGTTAGGCAAAATGCTAATCCCTGAGAAGGGAGGGGACATGGTTAATGTTCCCCTCAAAAAAAAAAAAAAAAAAAAAGTGCAGGTTAGCTCGCCTGGGCGAGCCACCCCTGCACCAAATTATAAAAATGACGAAAGGGGGGGCGTTTTTACATTCAAAAACTTCTTTTCCCCCCTTTCAAAAGCCATACCCACGGGATTGACGAATTTGCAGCCCTAGGGTCATCCTTTTTCGCATTTTTTGATTCCGTTTTGCGCTTTTGTTCATCACCAACAAGTAAGTATTCCATCCCTAAGCTTTCTAGCTTTTCATTGGTGTATTTTGATCTCCTTTTGGTGCTCTAAATTGTGGGAGTGGGCTCAAATATATGGGGCAATTTTGATTTGTTTTCTTGCTTGATTAGGTTGAATTAGGGGTTGTTATGAGATGGCCCTAGGCCTATAATGCATTTTGAAACAATAGGACATGCCACATTGTCCCCGTTCTCTTGCTATTGATGCCTAAACGCGCGCCCACCAAGTGTTCGGTGAAATGCCTCAATGGCATTAGCGCGTGACTTTTGTAAGGAGACAACCCATGGGGTATTTTGGTTTGTGCATATTTTCTATTTTTTTTGGAATATGTATTCATTCCCGAAAAAGGCTAGAGTAATTGCCCCACGTATATCCTAGTCCTAGAAACTGAAATTTTATGCAAAAAGAGCACAAAAGGAGGTGCATATTGGGTAAAGTTACCCTTTTTTGGCCAGCAATCAGCTATGGGCCACGCTACAATATTTTCCCTATGCCTAGATGGTTAGGAATTTTGCTCATCATAAATGTGTAGGTTTAGAATAGGTAGCAAAATACCTTTGGCAATTTACGCTTTGGGTATGATAGCAAAATACTTGGATGTATGTACATATAATTTTTGGTAGTCAAAATGTCTCACAAAAAAAATATACATAAATATGTTGCATGCTATGTAAAGAAGATACATTACCAAAAAATGTATGCCTTTTAATTTGAATACAATTTTAGCCAGCGAAGGAAAATATACTTGAATTTGCATACGGCCTTAGGTAGCAAAAACTTGAAAAGAGCATGAAATGTAGCACCTTATTGTGTAGATAGTCAAGATTCATCACGAAGTTTGTGTATGTATAGGTATTAGAAATACCAAGATGTGCACATGTGCAATTTTTGGTACCCCAAAATGCTTTGAGTATGCATGTATGTGAATTTAGCCAAGGAGATGTGTGTGATGTAAGTAACAAATACACCTTGGAAGTACGTGTAAATAATCTAGGTAACGAAGCTGCCTTGATTGTATATGGGTGCATTTTTTCCGGTTAATAGAATGTCTTGTGCAAGAGAACGTTTGTAAGGAAATATGCGCATAAACTTGCTCTAAATTTACATTGATGTTTGTATTTATGGGAGGAGGTTATATGCCATTTTTGCTTTAAGAGTAATGTCCCACTGGTAAAACTAACTTTCCAAATGTTTGCCTTCGCAGGAATGGCCCCGAGGAAGCTTGCCTCAAAGAGGTCCAGGAAGGATAAGGCGGCCGAAGGAACTAGTTCCGCCCCGGAGTACGACAGTCACCGCTTTAGGAGCGTTGTACACCAGCAGCGCTTTGAAGCCATCAAGGGATGGTCGTTTCTCCGGGAGCGACGCGTCCAGCTCAGGGACGACGAGTATACTGATTTCCAGGAGGAAATAGGGCGCCGGCGGTGGGCACCACTGATTACTCCCATGGCCAAGTTTGATCCAGAAATAGTCCTTGAGTTTTATGCCAATGCTTGGCCAACAGAGGAGGGCGTGCGTGACATGAGATCCTGGGTTAGGGGTCAGTGGATCCCGTTCGATGCCGACGCTATCAGCCAGCTCCTGGGATATCCGATGGTATTGGAAGAGGGCCAGGAATGCGAGTATGGCCAGAGGAGGAACCGGTCTGATGGGTTCGATGAGGAGGCCATCACCCAGCTGCTATGTATACCGGGGCAGGATTTTGCCCGGACTGCTGCAGGGAGGCGAGTGCGAATCATGCGCACCAACATGACCACCCTGACCCAGATATGGATGACGTTGCTCCTCAGCAACATCCTGCCCACCGATCATAATTCCGACCTCCCCATGCCTAAGTGCCAGCTGGTGTACGCCATCCTGACACGGATGAGCATCCATGTGGCTCAGTTGATCGCTGATGCCATATATGTTTTTGCAGGTATGGCGCCCACTAGGCACCCTTTGGACCCAGATAAGTCCAACAGGGCCCTGGGATTCCCCGCACTGATCACAGGACTCTGCCAGTCGTTCGGAGTCCCCGTTGTACCTACCAAGGTGATTCGGCCGCCCATCACCCGGGCTTTTATTGAGAAGTACTGTACCCAGAGACAGGCTCAGGGTGATGCTCCACAGGCCGCAGGCGCGCCACCACCACCTCATCAGGCTGGCCAGGCTGGGGCATTTGACATAGAGCAGTATTTACGGCATTTGGTTCGCCAGCAGGCGGCCAACCACCGAGCACATGTACGGACCCATGACTGTCTGTACCAGATGAGCCTTAGCATGCAGAGCCAGGGCTTCGCTTCTTTTTCATGCCCTACTCCAGACCAGTTCAGGGCAGAGTTAGCATGGCCCGGAGATTGGCCCGAGGCCCAAGCAGGAGAGGCACCCCCAGAAGCTCCCGGCGATGGAGAAGAAGCCCACGAGGATGAGGAGATGGCCGATTTGCTTGACTTCTTGGGAGGGAGTGGAGACACGTGACTGGGAGATCCCCAGATTCATGTTTTCTTTCATATTTCTTTTTTCATTTTTATTCTATGTTATTGTTTTGACTTGAGAGACTAATGTTTGTTTTTGTTGTTTCGATTGTCATTTGTACAGCGCATACATTTTTGTTTAGATTGGTGCGTTAGTATTTATATATCATTACTATCGATGATGTTTGAAATTCTGGAACCATGTAGAGTTCTTCGTTTAGGAACATCGTCCAAAAGTATATGTGTAAAATAAACAAAAAAAATCATGATAAAAATAAAAATAGAAAAGAAAAGAAAATGAAATGGAAAAGAGAACAAAAGGGAAAGAAGAGGGCAAGTAAAGAAAAAGAGAGCAAATAAGAAAAAAGAAGAAGGCAAGTAAGGAAAAAGGTGGAAAAAGAGAAAATAAGTTGTCTAGCTAAAAAACGACATGCTTTTGAAAAGAGACGATTTCCAACTTTTCTTTGAAAAAAAAATCATTGATCATAACCAATTTTTGGAAAATGTGTACACCTGAAGGGTGAATGCTGTGAAATTTCCCCGGACGCCCGAAATGGACTCGGATGAATGCCCAAATTGATAAAAGAACATATTTTGGAAACATTGGGTTGATTAAAATAGAGGAAATGAATCCTGAGCCCTAGCATCACATGACCATAAAAATTTGACATTTGAGTGTCCGCATAGATGCATGCATGACCAGTTTTGCATAAAGTTTCCAAATCATCATTTTTGCATTTGTGTCATGGAAATAATGTGGGGCATCCCCTTTTATCCTTGAGCCAAACCAAACCCCGACATGTATCATGTCTAGCCATTCTACAAACCTTGAGCCAAAATCATGACTCACTATAATCCTTACCCTCGGAAGCAAAAAAGGAAAGAAGGAAAATTTCCAATCAAAGAGAAAGCAAAAAGAAAAGAAAGGAAATTCCCAATCAAAGAGTGGGAGAAAGCAAAAAGAAAAGAAAGGAAATTCCCAATCAAAGAGTGGGAGAAAGCAAAAAGAAAAGAAAGAAAATTCCCAATCAAAGAATGGGAGAAAAAAAAAAGAGAAAAGAAAGAAAGAAAGCTCCTGATCAAGGATTGAAAGAAAACAGAAGAAATGTGCAGAGAGGTCTTTGGACCGAACAATATCTGAACAATACAGAATTGTCACCAAATGAACAAAAAAGGAAGGAAAGGAAACCACGACCTAAAATGGTCTTCTCCCTTTAATTACCGACCAAAATCCCGTGCGCTAGCGACCCTTTTTTCTCGCCCCGCACTAAACAAAAAAAAAACAGAAAAAGAAAAAGCCAGGAAAATCAAAAGCCAAAAACACACAAAAGCCGAAAGAAAAAAAACCACCAAAAGAACCCATTTCCAAGGGGAGCCCTATTGATCCATGATCACCCATGTAATCTTTGATTTGATAGGAAATAATTCGCAAAGTCAAGTCGTGACATATCTATGGTTCGGAATTAGGATGAAACACTTACCTGTGCGAGATTGATACACTTTGAGTGGATTTCTTCTATTTTTGTCGAACCCAATGTTTCCTCTAAATGGTCATTTAGAAACGAAATGCTAACATCCAAAATCTCATTTATGGTTATGGGAGATTTCATCAGCAGACTCTCCTTCCCCGGTAGACGCATTGTTTTTCACTCAAAAAAGCATATGCTGCTCTAAATCAGTTGGAATATTTGTCTCTTTGCTAAAGCATGTTTGCATTTTAGTGGAGAAAACACCGAGACTTTTTCAAGTCTCACAAGTTATCCAGAACTACGTAGGTCTGAGTACCTCATTGGAGGATACGTAGGAGCAAGAGCCTCGCTTTTGTCGACCACACCGCCTTTTGTTGCCATGACTCAAGAGCTGGTAGCCCGCGGAGACACCTTACGGTTATCCGCACCTCGTCATTCAGTGACCCCAAGTGTGATTGACGAGCAGAGACCAATATGGTCATCTGCGCCCTTTCCGGAGATGTCAGCATTTTCCGATGGAGACTTTTCAAGTCTCACAAGTTATCCAGAACTACGTAGGTCTGAGTTCCTCATTGGAGGATACGTAGGAGCAAGAGCTTTGCTTTTGTCGGCCGCCCCATAATCTTTGTCATACTGACCCTGAGGTCATGTGACGTGCACCCTTGTATCATCCAGAGGCGGCGGGCCCGATGATACGCGGAGATACCTTACGGTTATCCGCACCCTTTTGTCATCCAGAGGCGGCGGGCCCGATGACAAGCAGAGACCAAGTTTGGTCATTCTGCACCCTTGTATCATCCAGAGGCGGCGGGCCCGATGATACGCGGAGATACCTTACGGTTATCCGCACCCTTTTTGTCATCCAGAGGCGGCGGGCCCGATGACAAGCAGAGACCAAGTTTGGTCATTCTGCACCCTTGTATCATCCAGAGGCGGCGGGCCCGATGATACGCGGAGATACCTTACGGTTATTCGCACCCTTTTGTCATCCAGAGGCGGCGGGCCCGATGACAAGCAGAGACCAAGTTTGGTCATTCTGCACCCTTGTATCATCCAGAGGCGGCGGGCCCGATGATACGCGGAGATACCTTACGGTTATCCGCACCCTTTTTGTCATCCAGAGGCGGCGGGCCCGATGACAAGCAGAGACCAAGTTTGGTCATTCTGCACCCTTGTATCATCCAGAGGCGGCGGGCCCGATGATACGCGGAGATACCTTACGGTTTTCCGCACCCTTTTTGTCATCCAGAGGCGACGGGCCCGATGACAAGCAGAGACCAAGTTTGGTCATTCTGCACCCTTGTATCATCCAGAGGCGGCGGGCCCGATGATACGCGGAGATACCTTACGGTTATCCGCACCCTTTTTGTCATCCAGAGGCGGCGGGCCCGATGACAAGCAGAGACCAAGTTTGGTCATTCTGCACCCTTGTATCATCCAGAGGCGGCGGGCCCGATGATACGCGGAGGTACCTTACGGTTATTCGCACCCTTTTGTCATCCAGAGGCGGCAGGCCCGATGACAAGCAGAGACCAAGTTTGGTCATTCTGCACCCTTGTATCATCCAGAGGCGGCGGGCCCGATGATACGCGGAGATACTTTACGGTTATCCGCACCCTTTTTGTCATCCAGAGGCGGCGGGCCCGATGACAAGCAGAGACCAAGTTTGGTCATTCTGCACCCTTGTATCATCCAGAGGCGGCGGGCCCGATGATACGCGGAGATACCTTACGGTTTTCCGCACCCTTTTTGTCATCCAGAGGCGGCGGGCCCGATGACAAGCAGAGACCAAGTTTGGTCATTCTGCACCCTTGTATCATCCAGAGGCGGCGGGCCCGATGATACGCGGAGATACCTTACGGTTATCCGCACCCTTTTTGTCATCCAGAGGCGGCGGGCCCGATGACAAGCAGAGACCAAGTTTGGTCATTCTGCACCCTTGTATCATCCAGAGCGGCGGGCCCGATGATACGCGGAGATACCTTACGGTTATTCGCACCCTTTTTGTCATCCAGAGGCGGCGGGCCCGATGACAAGCAGAGACCAAGTTTGGTCATTCTGCACCCTTGTATCATCCAGAGGCGGCGGGCCCGATGATACGCGGAGATACCTTACGGTTATCCGCACCCTTTTGTCATCCAGAGGCGGCGGGCCCGATGACAAGCAGAGACCAAGTTTGGTCATTCTGCACCCTTGTATCATCCAGAGGCGGCGGGCTCGATGATACGCGGAGATACCCGAGTGGTTATCCGTATAAACATTCTTTTGCTATCTGTAAGACAGAACGCTTGATAGCATGCAGAGGCTGACACAGTCTTCTGCACCTTTTGTTCCTCCGGGAACAACAAAGTCATTTACATGCGGAAATTTCATGGTCACCCGCGACTCTCGTCAACCGAGAGGAGCGAAATTAGTGTCATACACTGATTTTCGTCCGGGGACCTTTGCTTGATGACATGCGACCATTCTTTGGTCCTTGTGAGGTGCTTGGCATCCATCATTAGGCAATTTGTGAAATTCTAGGAACGACAAGTCATGGTCACCCGCGACTCTCGTCAACCGAGAGGAGCGAAATTAGTGTCATACACTGATTTTCGTCCGGGGACCTTTGCTTGATGACATGCGACCATTCTTTGGTCCTTGTGAGGTGCTTGGCACCCATCATTAGGCAATTTGTGATATTCTGGGAACAACAAGTCATTTGCATGTGGAGGTTTTATGGTCACCCGCGACTCTCGTCAAATCGAGAGGAACGAAATTAGTGTCTTATCTTTACTTTCCTTTTATCTCCAATAAAAGACAAGTAAAGAGGGGCAACTGTCATACCCTAATTTCGTCCGGGGACCTTTGCTTGATGACATGCGACCTTTCTTTGGTCCTTGTGAGGTGCTTAGCATCCATCATTAGGCAATTTATGAAATTCCAGGACATGCCGAAAAACCAAAAAAAATATTGATGCACAATCCGTAAGTTTCCGTGACACACCGGAAATCAAATGGAAGCATCGTTGCATAATTAAGTGAGGTTCCGTAACATTCCGTAAGTCAAAAAGGGGATGGTTATGTAATCCGCAAGGTTCCGTAACATTACGGAAAGAAAACAAGTATCGTTACGAAATTCGTAAGTTTCCGTAACTTTACGAAAAAAGAATCACCAAAAAATAGAAAGGGGGGTGTACTTAGTAAAAATGGGGGTGCAAATAGAACCCAGGCCCACTTGGGCCCTCTGGAATATTCCTCCAGAAGGCGGTTGCTTCTGGAGGAAGCAACCCTGCTCGCCTGGGCGAGCTGAGCTCGCCTGGGCGAGCTGGGCGGCAACCACCTCCCCTATTTTGCTATAAATAGGGGAGGAAGTGAAGAAGAAAAGGGTTCAGCCCCTTTGGCACTTCTCTCTCTTTCGAATTTGCTTGGAAAAATCGTTTCCGTGAAGAAAATCTAAGCCGAGGCGCTTCCGAAACGTTTCCGTAACGTTTTCCGTGAAGAATTTCGCAAAGGTTTCAACCGTTCTTCGACGTTCTTCATTCGTTCTTCATCGTTCTTCGATCTTCAACGGGTAAGTACCTCGAACCAAGCTTTTCGATTCATTCTATGTACCCGTAGTGGTCCACATTGTGTTTCGTGCATTTTTATTCTCGTTTTGTTTACTTTTTATATCCCCTGTTGACATGCTTAAGCCATTTTACTTAAGTCATTTCTCGCTTAACTTAAAAATAAAATAAATTTCCACCGAACGTTTGAATTGAATTATCCATTAACTTCGGTTAAAATAAATTCCGACCGTTCGGTCGTGCCGTAACCACGTTGGAAATCAAAAAGAGGTAAAAAATAATATAATAATCAAAAATACATCTTTAGTAAAATAAAGCGGAAAATCAATCGGACGTTTTCTCTTTGGGATTTCTCATTCTTAATCGAATTGATTAATAACTAAAGTGAAACTAAAGGCTAAAATCAATTCGCCTAGTCAAGCTCGTCCACAAAAATAGGCTTTTGAAGTTTGTCATCTCAATTTCTCACTAAGTAAAATGGATCATTTTTAAGGTCCAACGCCTTAAAATGATCACCACTTAAGTAAAAAAGAATCACTTGATAAGAAAGAACTACGTAGGTCTGATTTCCTCATCGCAAATTGAGGAATACGTAGGAGCAAAGGGAAACACCCTTGTCGACCACAAAAAAGGAAAAATATAAAAAGGGTATAAAGGATATAAGGACATAAAAGGGAACGTAAAAATCAAAGTCATGTTTGCACATTCGATTAAAGGCTGCCGTCCCTTGGGACGGACGTGTGGGGTGCTAATACCTTCCCCGTGCGTAAATACAACTCCCGAACCTTTCACTTAAAAGTTCGTAGATCGCGTCTTTTCCGGTTTTTCCGACGTTTTCCTCAAATAAACGTTGGTGGCGACTCCGCGCGTATTCCTTTCGTGAAACACGCATCCCGCGAGTCTCGCGTCGCCCTCCCGCCGAAGGGTAGGTTGCGACAGACCTCTTTCGGACGCAAACTGCAAGAACTATTCGACGCCATCCTTATATTCTGGGCTCATGCGACTTTCATTCATCCAACTTTGATCCATCTAAGCAATTCCATGCATGAAAATCTCACTTTTTTATTTATAGGTGTGGCCCTATCCCATTTAGGAAAACTGTCTTTTATGTTACCTTCAAACATCAGGGTTACCATTATTTACAAAAATTTGACTAAATTTCGGCAGCATTTCGCATTGGTCTCCAAGTACACGACATGACATCGGTCAAATGAATTTCCCGATAATCAAGTATGCACTCGGAGAACAACTTGAAATGCATTGAACCGAAATTTAATCAAATTAATGAAAATAATAATAACCATCACGAATGAATGTAACATAAAAATACTAGTCTCCCCAAACTGTCCAAACGGACAATTCAAGACTAAATACAATGACTAATGCAAACTGTCCGCAAGAATAATTGCATTCAGTCTCGAACGGGAATATGAGGTTCACTCACCATGAACAACAGTTGTTTATATAGAAAATTAAATTGATCACATACAAGAACATACAAAAGGTCAAATTCAATTACAGACAAATATAGACATCAACAGTTGTTTATGTAACTAATTTCAAATGCTGTGTGTGTGTGTGTGTGTGTGTTTTTGTGTGTGTGTGTGTATGTGTTTCTGTGTGTGTGTGTGTTTGTTTCTGTGTGTGTGGTTGTGTGTGTGTGTTTCTGTGTGTGTGTGTGTGTGTGTGTCTGTGTGTTTTTGTGTGTGTGTGTGTGTCTGTGTGTGTGTGTGTTTCTCTGTGTGTGTGTGTTTCTGTGTGTGTGTGTCTGTGTGTGTGTGCTTCTATGTGTGTGTGTGTGTGTCTGTGTGTGCGTGTTTCTGTGTGTGTGTGTATGTGTGTGTGTGTTTCTGTGTGTATGTGTGTGTGTGTTTCTGTGTGTGTGTGTGTCTGTGTGTGTGTGTATGTGTGTGTGTTTCTCTGTATGTGTGTGTGCGTGTGTTTCTGTGTGTGTGTCTCTGTGTGTGTGTTTCTGTGTGTGTGTGTGTGTGTTTCTGTGTGTGTGTGTGTCTGGCTGTGTGTGTGTATGGGTGTGTGGCTGTGTATGTGTGTGTGTGTGTGGTTGTGTGTGTGTTGAAGATGCACACGAAGCGATGCACTGTTAAAAGGGTCTAGAAGTTAGAAGTTGAGCTTAACAAGCTTGAATCTGAAGTTGAACACAGGCAGCTGACTTCCCAAGAAAATATGAAAAGGAAGAAGCTGCAGCAAGATCTTTAGTCAGCAGCCAGTTTCTTGGATGATATCTCGCGGGGTCATATTGATCGTTGGACATCAGACTGCTGGGTTTGGAAACCAGAACCTAATGGCCACTTTTCTACAAGGAGCGCATATTGTATGCTACTAGAAGGAGCAGCAGATCAGACTGTGGATGAGGCTTTAGAGGACCTATGGCAGCTCAAAATCCCTTTAAAACCAACAACATTTGCTTGGCGATTGATCAAAGATAGAATCCCAACTAAAAGGAATTTGCGGAGAAGATAGCTGGAGAAAGGCTTTGCCCAGCTCTACAACTATTGGTCTAGTAATTTATCAACATCATTTTTTGATTAGGGTAGCAGTGCAGGGTTATTGTATTCTATTTAGATTGGCACCTGATTCGTAGGACCTATGGTTCTGCTAGTCTGCTGGTTTCTACCTTGTATATTTAGTAGGACCTATGGTTCTGCTAGTCTGTTGGGAAGATGCTTGGGCTAAGGATGGGATATCCCTAAAAGACGAATTTCCACAAAGGCAAAAATTGATGGTTTCTGGGTGGAAAATCCTAATTTGCTTAAGGCAGAAATTCTGCAGCATTTGCAGAGCAGATTCAAATTAATTGAAGTTATGTACAAGCACTGTAGTTTTTACAAAAGTAAGCACTGCAGCTTATTTAAGGCAGAAATTCTGCAGCATCTGCAGTATGTGGGTGGAAAAATAAGCTATGTAGCTTTTAAAATTAAATTAATTGAACTTATGTACAAGCACAAGTTCAAATTAATAAGGTTTGACAGAAGGTGTCTGCCAATACTGTCACAAGAAAATTGTCTCCTTTGTGAGGCAAGGTTATTAATGCTATTATTGAATCTTTTTAAATATGTTATCCACTAGTATATACACATAGCATAAAAGGTTCAAGTTGAGGAAGACACACATGTGGAGGACAACCAAAGAGGTAGGTAAGGGGCTTTTAGAAGTTAGGACAGCCTCCCATGAGTACCTAAGCACATGACAAACTCGTGTTGCTGTGCTGGCTGTCTAAGTTTAATGCCTGGGAATCAAGAATCTGTCTAAGTTTAATGCAGCATCCCTAGGCTGCATTAAATCTCATTACAGCAGCATCACTACATCCAACAGATGGAAAGTCACAAAGACAATGGGTGGGAGTGGAGCTTTATTTGGAGAAGGCCATTGTTTTGACAATGAAATTGATACGGCTGATGTTTTTCTTAATGAGGTTCAGGATATGGCCATTCAACAACATGGACCTGATGTGTGGGAATGGACTGCTGACCCTACAGGTCAATATACAGCAAACAATGCCTATAAGGTAATAATGGAAGGAGCAGCAGCAATAACCCAGTAGGAATGTTTTGTCAAATTATGGAGCATAAAGGTTCCAAGAAAAATAGCAATCTTTGCATGGAGACTAATTAGAAATAGACTTCCGACAAGACAGAGTTTGCAGCGGAGGCAAGTGCAGGTTGCTGACACGTCATGCCAATTCTGCAGGGACAGTGAGGAAGATGCAATTTTCATTCTTTGGACCTGGCTTAGGAACTTTGAGAAAGGCTTCACAGAACATTTTAATCACTGGTGCAGTAGTATTAGACAAGCTTTTCTGTACTAGTAGAGGATACAATTTTGGCTACTAGTTTTGTACTTTTCTTAGGTTTCTATAGAGTGGTTCCCTCTCAGACTAGTTTTGTCTGATTATGGAACCATGACCATGGTTACCTCTTTTTTGTATCTTAGTACGTCTGCTACTCTTTCTTTATATATGATATATTATCTTTGCTGATAAAAAAACAAAAAAAAAAAACAAAAATAAGTACACTGCCCCTAAAATACCAACATTATACTCACTACTGTTCAGCTTGCCATAATTTATATAAAAAACAATATAATCCTCATACAAATACAATCATGCAAGCATATTTCAAAACTTAAAATAGGAATAAACAACTCTGAACAAATTAACTTAGGTACACTTGGCAAATTTGTTTTCACTAATTTTAGTAGGTTATCACCACTGCAGTAGAATTTAAGTTAAATTTAGATAAGTACGTTATGAAGAGGCCAGCTACCTTGTCACACCTAATAAGTTAGAATTGAAGAAATTTCTTCATGTATAATTGAACAAATTTGTTATCAAACTTGTGTGTGTGTGTGTTTGTATGATGAGTGTGTGTGTGTGTGTGTGTGTGTGTGTGTCATAAGTGTGTGTGTCTCTGTGTGTTATGTTTCTAATTTAAAATTCTAAGCTGTTTATTTTGTCTCAGGATGATGATGATAACATTGTTCTCCATATAGCAGCAGAAACAACAAAAATGATACGTGAAAATCTTGATTAGCTCATTGTATGCTTGGGAATCCTAATGCTGATGTATTAGTCAGAAACTACTGCCAAGTTGCAGCTCTGTGCACTCATTGTCATTAGATTTTGATAATTTATATCACTTGTAAAGCATGACATAAAGTTTTCTTTTGGATTGAATTTCCTTTAATTTCTATATTAGTAACACTGGAGGTGAAGTAAAAAAAAGTAATCAATTACCAGGACAGTAGAATTTATCAGCCAATTTCTCAAAGGGGGTCCAGTCGTTGTAAATATACCTACATCATTATCAACACAAGCATAAGATTGTTGTGTGTTTTTTTTTATCAGCCAAAAATATAATATATTCCTTAATAAGTACCAGAGGTACTAAATTGATACATATTTGTATAAGTACGAATCATAGCTGATTCTCTAACAACCTTGATATTATACAAGCTGAAAGAAAACTACATAGGATAATAGTGTAGAGCTGTATCCTATTTCCCTATGTTGGTGTCCGAAGAAAACAATCTTTGATATTTGAAGACCACTGATTAAAATGAGATGTGGAATTCTTTTCTAAGTTTCTGAGCCATGTCCATAGCAAAAACATTGCTTCGTCCATTATATTATGAGCATTGAAAACAACATTGGAGAATATGATGCTATTTCTATGCTTCCAAATTGTATAAGTCAGTGCTAACCACCACGACTTCATACATGAATCATCTAATGAACAAGTCCATAGACTTCATACATGAATCATCTAATGATAAAGGGTGAGACAAAACATGAAAGGAATCCCACAATCACGACAGATATAGGCTTGCTTGGAGGCCACACGCATGAAAATCCTGGGAGCTCTAGAAGTAAGATATTGTTGCATTGGATGAAGTAAGAGGTTAAGGGAACCACAAAAGAAAGATGACTTTAAAGCCATAGGGATGAGGTGCGGTCGCAGGCCAGCATTGGTAGCTGCAGCTAATGAAGATGGGGGACCTTGCAGTGTTAAGACTGATTGTGGTTGCTTGCATATGCATGGCCACTTTCCCTTTGCTATTCCTAATGTATCTCAGTTGGCAGATACTGAGTTAAGGAAGTGAGAATAAAAAGAGACAATTGATGATAAGAAAAAGGTTGGGAAACTGGTGATTCTGTGAACGTGGAATCGGCTTGTGTCTGATTCGTACGTGGAAAGCTCTTTCCACTCTTGGTTTCATTTATATTTTTTTATCTTATTAGAACAAGAATCTGCCTCTAAAACATACTCACACAAGCCCTTGGTGTCACTTTGGACATTCCAAGCTCCAACCTTAGATTCTTTCTTGTCAGAGGAAGCCCTTATATAATTGCTTTTGATTCCAAGTATGTGGAAACTCTTGACAAGTTCAGTTCTTGTTACCCTATGTCTGGTGATGCAGCACTCAAGAAACCATTCAGTGTTGAGTATAAATGGCAAAAGAAACGTTCTGGGGACTTGCTCATGCTGGCTCACCCTCTTCATGCTAAGCTTCTGTCATATAATCATGATGTTACTGTGCTGAATGATTTTAAGTATAGAAGCATTGATGGTGACCTTGTTGGTGTTGTTGGAGATTCATGGGTGTTGGAAACCAATCCTATTCATGTGACATGGAATTCTAACAAAGGTGTGGAGAAAGAGTCTTATGGCGAAATTGTCACGGCGCTTGATAAGAATGTTCAAGCGCTGAATTCTTCAGCAATAGGAACAAATTCATCTTATTTCTATGGGAAGCAGGTTGGAAGGGCGACAAGGTTGGCGTTGATAGCGGAAGAAGTGTCTTACCCTAAAGTGATTCCAAAGGTTAAGAAATTTCTAAAGGAGACTATTGAGCCCTGGTTGGATGGAACTTTCAAAGGGAATGCTTTTCTCTATGAAAGAAAATGGCGTGGACTTGTTACTAAACATGGCTCTACAGATTCAACTGCTGATTTTGGGTTTGGAATTTACAATGATCACCATTTCCATTTGGGGTACTTCATTTATGGAATTGCAGTTCTTGCAAAGATTGATCCTCAATGGGGACAAAAGTACAAGCCATAAGTTTATTCACTTGTGATAGATTTTATGAACTTGGGCCAAAGATATAACTTAGATTATACAAGCCTAAGGTGTTTTGATCTTTATAACTTACACTCTTGGGCTGCAGGGTTGACTGAATTTGAAGATGGAAGGAATCAAGAAAGTACAAGTGAAGCAGCATACTATGCAGGAGCATTGCTAGGTCTGGCATATGGTGACTCAAGTCTTGTTGACACTGGATCAACCCTGGTGGCGTTGGAGATTCTTGCTGCACAAACTTGGTGGCATGTGAAAGCAGAAGACAACTTGTATGAATAAGAATTTGCAAAAGATAACAGAATAGTGGGTGTTCTGTGGGCTAACAAGAGGGATAATAAACTATGGTGGGCCCCTGCTATGTGTAGAGAGTGTAGGCTTGGAATCCAAGTGCTACCCTTGTTGCCTATTACTGAGACATTGTTCTCTGATGCTGCTTATGTGAAGGAGCTTGTGGAATGGATAGTGCCCTTTTTAAGTAGTCAAGGGTGGAAGGGGATGACCTATGCCTTGCAAGGAATTTATGATAAGAAAATAGCACAGCAGATGAGGAGGAGGAGTGTTTGCACACAAGCTTCTGGACAAGTTTTTTTTTTTTTTTTGCAATATTATTTTTAAATTTGATTCTTGTCAACATATTTTATTTTCTATTATTTATGAAATTCTACATCTTGTATCAGTGATTGTTAATGTGATGGGGGTAAATTTGAGCTTTGGGAATTTTCAAGAATTTAACAAAATTTGCAGTATAGCAGATTTTTCTACTGTATTAGCAGTTCAGTTTCCTATAATTTTTAACAGTGTTTCTAGTGCAAAAAAACAGACCAGGGTAGAAGCCAGAGAAATCCACAATTTGTTCAGATTTGGCTCATCCACCAACAGTGGTAGAGATCTTGACATACATTGTACTGCTCGCACAACCACTGTTTCTGAGTGAGATTGTAGAACTGACTCAATTGAGATTCAATGAACAACAAGGTATGGATTTTGTAAGCAACTTAAGCATGTTTCCAATAATATTTTTTTATAGAAATGATTGTAAGACAAATTTCTGGTCTCAGTCCAACAGAACTCAAAGTTGGATCACTGATGCACGAGATAAGAAGGATGAACCAGAAAAAGGAACAAAAACAAAAGAGATTGTGTTTAATTAACTTATTTTATGAAAAAAAAAATACTTTTGTAAAGAAAATTTAAGGGTAATATCTTAGGTCAATCAAAATTAGAATTTTATCTTGATAATTAGCCCTTTGAGCTATAATTATGTAAGTTATTGAAAATTTAAGGGTAATATCTTAGTAAACTATATTACTTTTACACACAGTGACAATGAAAAAGAGTGAACACCCACTGAAACAGAGACAATGGTAGTGACAATGGCAGTGAAAAAGAGAAAACTATACTACAAAGGAAAAAGAGACCAAGCTTACCTCGAACCCAAACAGTCACAATGGCAATGAGATCTAACAAAATGGCACAAAACTTTAAGCTTTCCTCGTACCTCAATCAGCAATATTGCAACTGAAGATGTATTATTATTATTATCATCAATAAAACATGAACACCCACAGAAACTTAGCATACACGATGTTGACCTACGTACCTCGCGAAGAAAGCTTTGAGCTTTGAGCACCCATAAGACTTTCAACACCCTAGTACCAACAGTGTATGTAGGGTTCTGTTCGAGCAACACTTCGAAGAGCAGTGTAGGGGGGTCTGTGGGTTTGAGCACCCACAAGATTTTCAGCACCCTAGTACCAACAGTGTATGTAGGGTTCTGTTCGAGCCACACTTCGAAGAGCAGTGTAGGGGGTTCTGTGGGTTCGACCAAGGGGTTTCCGACACTATTGAAAAGAATGTGGGAGGAGGAGGGCAAGGTTTCCGACAGATTTCAGGCGGCAGGAAAAAGAGAAGAGAAGAGCGATTTTAGGAAGGAGGAGGGCAAGGTTTTCGAGGGCGCGGGTTGTGAAATGTGAAGTTTTAACTTATAAACATAACAACATCCGTTTTCTAAGGATAACCGATGTTAACTAAATATAGTTAACATCGTTTTTGTAAAAACCGATGTTAACATCAAATAGATTACATCGGTTTTTTAAAAAACCGATGTTAACATCAACTCCTTAACATCGGTTTTGTCAAAACCGATGTTAACACTATGAAGTTAACATCGGTTTTTCCAAAACCGATGTTACCATATTCTTCTTAACATGATGTTAACATCAGTTTTTTAAATAACCGATGTTAACATGAAGTAGTTAACATCGGTTTTGCTAAAACCGATGTTAAGTAACTCCATTTAATTACAAAAAAGCCACCGCGCTTTCGTTAACATTGGTTTTTGAAATAACCGATGTTAATGAAGTGATGTTGAAAGCCTTTTTTTTAGTAGTGACATGTTAGGTAGTTTGAACTTGAACAGTTAATGTGAAACATTTAATTGAAGAATAAATAATACCAGAGACCAAAGTATTCTTCACTTAAGTATTCTTGAAGATTATTCTATATCAAAACATTAGAGATAAAAGTTGTGTAGGTAGTAAAACAATTTGCATCCAAAATGTGGTTTGTTTCTAGACCTGCACATTGTAAATAGATAAATAAACTTTAGTTATAAGTCAGAAGGATAAAGTTAGAAGGATAAATATGAAGTAGGAATTATATATGGAAATTGTTAAGAATGCTTTCATCACAAATCATAATATTGGACTTTCTAGATAATTGTCTTCCTAGCAAATGTGTATAGGTACATTTTCTCCTTGTCATGAATTAATATTTTTCAACCCATGTTTACTTTTGACCCTAGAAATTGCCATGTATAGTTGACCATGGCTAAAATCAGGGTTGGGCAGCATAAATCGATAGTTTCTAATGATCGACCTTGTGATTTATGCCATAGAGAATGAAATAATAATTGGAAATTACCTTCTAATAAGCTTAAACGGCCATAGTGATAGAGAAATGAGACATAGACATCCTGGGAATGTAGATCAGCCTCACATTTTCTTTTCTAGACATGACTCTTGCTTCAATAACATGGTCTACTAGTCGTGTAACCCTCTATCTTAAGCAAGAAATTGCCCAGAAACCCCTAGAAGGGCCCAGATTCAAAAATTACTATTTGCACCCCCATTTTATAAAATACACCCCCTTAGCCCTTTTTTGGCAATTCTTTTTCTGTAACGTTACGAAACTTTACGAATTTCGTAACGATACTTATTTTCTTTCCGTAAGGTTACGAATCCTTACGGATAATGTATTTACTCTTTTTTAGCTTTCGAAGAAGTTACGGAAACTCACGGATTGCGCAACAACACCTCCTTTTGGTTTCCGCCACATTACAGAATTTCACGAATCGTGTAACCTTGCTTCCCTTTGATTTCCGGTGTGTCTCGGAACTTACATATCATGCAACAAAGGGTGCCAAGTACCTTGAAGCGGCCAATCAAAGGTTGCATATCATCAAGTAATAATCCCCGGACGAAATTAGGGTATGACAGTTGCCCCTCTTTACTTACCTTTTGTCGGAGATAAGAGGAAAGCAAAGATAAGACACTGATTTCGTCCGTCTTTCCCTTTCCATGATTTGTCTATGACGACTCTCGTCTCTACTCCTTCTTTTTCTGCACAACACAAAACAAAATACAAACAACAACAAAAACAACAATATCATAATATACATATACACGTTTGGAAAAGGAATCAATCGGGAAAATAACAAAGATCACATTTCTCAGTCAAGAGGATCCACACTTGACGATGAAAAACCCTGGAGAATGGAGGATTGCACTAGAGGGTTCTCACTAGTCAATCATGAAGTATGGCTCCAAACTCTTTGGGTGGAGGACGCATGAACGAAAACGCAATTCATGGGGCTCCGAAAAAGAAGGTGAGGATGGAGGATTGAACTAGAGGGTCCTCACTAGTCAATCATAAAGCATAGCTCCAAACTCTTTGGGTGGAGGATGCATGAACGAAAACACAATTCATGGGCCTCCGAAAAAAAAAGGCGAGGATGGAGGATTGCACTAGAGGGTCCTCACTAGTCAATCATGAAGCATAGCTCCAAACTCTTTAGGTGGAGGATGCATGAACGAAAACGCAATTCATGGGGCTTTGAAAAAAAAGGCGAGAATGGAGGATTGCACTAGAGGGTCCTCACTAGTCAATCTTGAAGCATAGCTCTAAACTCTTTGGGTGGAGGATGCATGAACGAAAACGCAATTCATGGGGCTCCGAAAAATTGTCAAGGATGGAGGATTGCACTAGAGGGTCCTCACTAGTCAATCATGAAGCATAGCTCCAAACTCTTTGGGTGGAGGATGCATGAACGAAAACACAATTCATGTGACTCCGAAAAAAAGGCGAGGATGGAGGATTGCACTAGAGGGTCCTCACAAGTCAATCATGAAGCATAGCTCCAAACTCTTTGGGTGGAGGATGCATGAACGAAAACGCAATTCATGGGGCTCCGAAAAAAAGGCGAGGATGGAGGATTGCACTAGAGGGTCCTCACTAGTCAATCATGAAGCATAGCTCCAAACTCTTTGGGTGGAGGATGCATGAACGAAAACGCAATTCATGGGGCTCCGAATAAAAGACGAGAATGGAGGATTGCACTAGAGGGTCCTCACTAGTCAATCATGAAGCATAGCTCCAAACTCTTTGGGTGGAGGATGCATGAACGAAAACACAATTCATGGGGCTCCGGAAAAAAGGCGAGGTTGGAGGATTGCACTAGAGGGTCCTCACTAGTCAATCATGAAGCATAGCTCCAAACTCTTTGGGTGGAGGATGCATGAACGAAAACACAATTCATGTGACTCCGAAAAAAAGGCGAGGATGGAGGATTGCACTAGAGGGTCCTCACAAGTCAATCATGAAGCATAGCTCCAAACTCTTTGGGTGGAGGATGCATGAACGAAAATGCAATTCATGGGGCTCCGAAAAAAAGGCGAGGATGGAGGATTGCACTAGAGGGTCCTCACTAGTCAATCATGAAGCATAGCTCCAAACTCTTTGGGTGGAGGATGCATGAACGAAAACGTAATTCATGGGGCTCCGAATAAAAGACGAGAATGGAGGATTGCACTAGAGGGTCCTCACTAGTCAATCATGAAGCATAGCTCCAAACTCTTTGGGTGGAGGATGCATGAACGAAAACACAATTCATGGGGCTCCGGAAAAAAGGCGAGGTTGGAGGATTGCACTAGAGGGTCCTCACTAGTCAATCATGAAGCATAGCTCCAAACTCTTTGGGTGGAGGATGCATGAACGAAAACACAATTCATGTGACTCCGAAAAAAAGGCGAGGATGGAGGATTGCACTAGAGGGTCCTCACAAGTCAATCATGAAGCATAGCTCCAAACTCTTTGGGTGGAGGATGCATGAACGAAAACTCAATTCATGGGGCTCCGAAAAAAAGGCGAGGATGGAGGATTGCACTAGAGGGTCCTCACTAGTCAATCATGAAGCATAGCTCCAAACTCTTTGGGTGGAGGATGCATGAACGAAAACGTAATTCATGGGGCTCCGAATAAAAGACGAGAATGGAGGATTGCACTAGAGGGTCCTCACTAGTCAATCATGAAGCATAGCTCCAAACTCTTTGGGTGGAGGATGCATGAACGAAAACACAATTCATGGGGCTCCGGAAAAAAGGCGAGGTTGGAGGATTGCACTAGAGGGTCCTCACTAGTCAATCATGAAGCATAACTCTAAACTTTTTGGGTGGAGGATGCATGAACAAAAACGCAATTCATGGGGCTCCGAATAAAAGGCGAGAATGGATGATTGCACTAGAGGGTCCTCACTAGTCAATCATGAAGCATAGCTCCAAACTCTTTGGGTGGAGGATGCATGAACGAAAACACAATTCGTGGGTCTCCGAATATAATGTTGGTAGTAACGAATGGTCCACCGGGTTTTGTCCACCTAAAAAAGGCAGACATGCTTTTTGCAAAGAAAAATAAATCATTCGCGAGAGCACCATATCATAGAGAAACAATATACTTGTGCCAAGGGTAATCTTCCTTGTGATCGAAAATGAAAGGCAGGATGTCAACATTTAGCTTTTAAATGAACATGCAGGGGAAACATCGGGCTAAGCTGAAAATAAATCACTCATAGTGTATAAAACTCACACAGGCAAGTGTTTCACCCTATTCCCAAACCATAACTGCACCATGACTTTATTTTGCACATGATTTCCTGTCGAATCAAAGATCAAACGTACGATCACGGACCAATAGGATTTTCTCGAGGGTAGTGTTTTTTTGGAGAGGAAGCTGGGTGTTTCAGTCTTTTCCTCTTTGTTCATGTGGGGTGGGATATCGCCAGTCAAGAATGACTTTGAATGGCAATTCGAAAGGAAGAGACACCAAAAATGGGTTTTTCTTTGCCGACAGTCACTTATCTTGCCGAAAATTTATCTGGTCTGAAGATTTTCCATTCCCTTTCTTTCATTGATCGAGAATGACTTTGTTTTCCTTCGATCTTTTCCATTTTCACTTCCTTTCGATCTTCGATCGGGAATCCTTCTTTTTCTTTCTTTTTTATTGTTCTTTTTCTTTCTTTTCTTTTCATTTCTTTTCACTTCCTCCTTTCCTTTCTTTGGGAAATCAGGTTTTAGCATTCTATTTGCTCTCCCTTGAGGAGATTCCGCTATGCTTTCCTTCAGGGGAAAGGATGAGGATTCTTTTGATAGGCCAAGGTTCAAAAAAGTCTAAGGTTGTGTTTCAATGGGGTCTTTTATCGTGGGAACCCAATCTTGATATCTGGGGCAAAACAAATTTGGGTGTCAAGGTGTCGGTCTCAGGCCGAACTCCCATATTACTCCACAAGGCACGCGTGACAATGATGATTAGAAAACAACGTGCAAAATTAGTCATGGCTACAGCCAGGTGGGCACTCAAGCATCCCGTTTATGGCATTGTGATACTACGGTTGGGAATTTACACAAACAGACCCAACGTTTCCAAGTTATGTTCTTTCATCAGTTCAATGAATTCATCCATTCTTATCTCGTTTATTCTGGAAAATAAACTCTTAGCGTCAGTCCCTTGTTTCCAGAAGATACGTTTGCTCTTTACGAATGATTTATACTTCTTAACTATAACATGTCGACCTTCGCGGTCTTTCTTTCTTTTTCCTTTTTGTTTCATTTTTATATATTCACAAAATTATACACTGTCGCAACCTACCCTTCGGCGGGAGGGCGACGCGAGACTCGCGGGATGCGTGTTCTACGAAAGGAATACGCGCGGAGTCGCCACCAACGTTTATTTGAGGAAAACGTCGGAAAAACCGGAAAAGACGCGATCTACGAACTTTTTAGTGAAAGGTTCGGGAGTTGTATTTACGCACGGGGAAGGTATTAGCACCCCACACGCCCATCCCAAGGGACGGCAGCCTTTAATCGAATGTGCAAACATGACTTTGATTTTTATGTTCCCTTTTATGTTCTTATATCCTTTATACCCTTTTTATATTTTTTCCTTTTTTGTGGTCGACAAGGGCGTTTCCCTTTGCTCCTACGTATTCCTCAATTTGGGATGAGAAAATCAGACCTACGTAGTTCTTTTTTATCAAGTGATGCCTTTTTTACTTAAGTGGTGATCATTTTAAGGCGTTGGACCTTAAAAATGATCCATTTTACTTAGTGAGGAATTGAAATGACGAACTTCAAAAGCCTATTTTTGTGGACGAGCTTGACTAGGCGAGTTGATTTTAGCCTTAGTTTCACTTTAGTTATTAATCAAGTCGGTTAAGAATGAGAAATCCCAAAGAGAAAACGTCCGATTGATTTTCCGCTTTATTTTACTAAAAGACGTTTTTTGATTATTATATTGTTTTTTACCTCTTTTTGATTTCCAACGTGGTTACGGCACGACCGAACGGTCGGAATTGATTTTAACCGAAGTTAACGGATAATATAATTCAAACGTTCGGTGGAAATTTATTTTATTTTTAAGTTAAGCGAGAAATGACTTAAGTAAAACGGCTTAAGCACGTCAAGAGGGGGTATAAAAAGTAAACAAAACGAGAGTAAAAATGCACGAAACACAATGTGGACCACCATGGGTGCATAGAATGAATCGAAAAGCTTGGTTCGAGATACTTACCCGTTGAAGATCGAAGAACGATGAAGAACGAATGAAGAACGTCGAAGAACGGTTGAAATCTTTGCGAAATTCCTCACGGAAAACGTTACGGAAACGTTTCGGAAGCGCCTCGGCTTAGATTTTCTTCACGGAAACAATTTTTCCAAGCAAATTCGAAAGAGAGAAAAGTGCCTCAGGGGCTGAACCCCTTCCTTCTTGCATTCCTCCCCTATTTATAGCAAAATAGGGGAGGTGGTTGCCGCCCAGCTCGCCCAGGCGAGCTCAGCTCGCCCAGGCGAGCAGGGTTGCTTCCTCCAGAAGCAACCGCCTTCTGGAGGAATATTCCAGAGGGCCCAAGTGGGCCTGGGTGCTATTTGCACCCCCATTTTTACTAAGTACACCCCCCTCTGCTGTTTTTTTGGTGATTCTTTTTTCGTAAAGTTACGGAAACTTACGAATTTCGTAACGATACTTGTTTTCTTTCCGTAATGTTACGGAACCTTGCGGATTACATAATCATCCCCTTTTTGACTTACGGAATGTTCCGGAACCTCACTTAATTATGCAACAATGCTTCCATTTGATTTCCGGTGTGTCACGGAAACTTACGGATTGTGCATCAATACTTTTTTTGGTTTTTCGGCATGTCCTGGAATTTCACAAATCGCCTAATGATGGGTGCCAAGCACCTCACGAGGACCAAAGAATGGTCGCACGTCATCGAGCAAAGGTCCCCGGACGAAATTAGGGTATGACAGTTGCCCCTCTTTACTTGTCTTTTATTGGAGATAAAAGGAAAGTAAAGATAAGACACTAATTTCGTTCCTCTCGATTTGGCGAGAGTCGCGGGTGACCATAAAATCTCCACATGCAAATGACTTGTTGTTCCCAGAATATCACAAATTGCCTAATGATGGGTGCCAAGCACCTCACAAGGACCAAAGAATGGTCGCATGTCATCAAGCAAAGGTCCCCGGACGAAAATCAGTGTATGACACTAATTTCGCTCCTCTCGGTTGACGAGAGTCGCGGGTGACCATGACTTGTCGTTCCTAGAATTTCACAAATTGCCTAATGATGGATGCCAAGCACCTCACAAGGACCAAAGAATGGTCGCATGTCATCAAGCAAAGGTCCCCGGACGAAAATCAGTGTATGACACTAATTTCGCTCCTCTCGGTTGACGAGAGTCGCGGGTGACCATGAAATTTCCACATGTAAATGACTTGTTGTTCCCGGAGGAACAAAAGGTGCAGAAGACTATGTCAGCCTCTGCATGCTATCAAGCGTTCTGTCTTACAGATAGCAAAAGAATGTTTATACGGATAACCACTCGGGTATTTCCGCGTATCATCGGGCCCGCCGCCTCTGGATGATACAAGGGTGCAGAATGACCAAATTTGGTCTCTGCTTGTCATCGGGCCCGCCGCCTCTGGATGACAAAAGGGTGCGGATAACCGTAAGGTATCTCCGCGTATCATCGGGCCCGCCGCCTCTGGATGATACAAGGGTGCAGAATGACCAAACTTGGTCTCTGCTTGTCATCGGGCCCGCCGCCTCTGGATGATACAAGGGTGCAGAATGACCAAACTTGGTCTCTGCTTGTCATCGGGCCCGCCGCCTCTGGATGACAAAAGGGTGCGAATAACCGTAAGGTATCTCCGCGTATCATCGGGCCCGCCGCCTCTGGATGATACAAGGGTGCAGAATGACCAAACTTGGTCTCTGCTTGTCATCGGGCCCGCCGCCTCTGGATGACAAAAGGGTGCGAATAACCGTAAGGTATCTCCGCGTATCATCGGGCCCGCCGCCTCTGGATGATACAAGGGTGCAGAATGACCAAACTTGGTCTCTGCTTGTCATCGGGCCCGCCGCCTCTGGATGACAAAAGGGTGCGGATAACCGTAAGGTATCTCCGCGTATCATCGGGCCCGCCGCCTCTGGATGATACAAGGGTGCAGAATGACCAAACTTGGTCTCTGCTTGTCATCGGGCCCGCCGCCTCTGGATGACAAAAGGGTGCGGATAACCGTAAGGTATCTCCGCGTATCATCGGGCCCGCCGCCTCTGGATGATACAAGGGTGCAGAATGACCAAATTTGGTCTCTGCTTGTCATCGGGCCCGCCGCCTCTGGATGACAAAAGGGTGCGGATAATCGTAAGGTATCTCCGCGTATCATCAGGCCCACCGCCTCTGGATGATACAAGGGTGCAGAATGACCAAATTTGGTCTCTGCTTGTCATCGGGCCCGCCGCCTCTGGATGACAAAAGGGTGCGGATAACCGTAAGGTATCTCCGCGTATCATCGGGCCCGCCGCTTCTGGATGATACAAGGGTTCACGTCACATGACCTCAGGGTCAGTATGACAAAGATTATGGGGCGGCCGACAAAAGCAAGGCTCTTGCTCCTACGTATCCTCTAATGAGGAACTCAGACCTACGTAGTTCTGGATAACTTGTGAGACTTGAAAAGTCTCCATCGAAAAATGCTGACATCTCCGAAAAAGGCGCAGATGACCACATTGGCCTCTGCTCATCAATCACACTTGGGGTCACTGAATGACGAGGTGCGGATAACCGTAAGGTGTCTCCGCGGGCTACCAGCTCTTGAGTCATGGCAACAAAAGGCGGTGTGGTCGACAAAAGCGAGGCTCTTGCTCCTACGTATCCTCCAATGAGGAACTCAGACCTACGTAGTTCTGGATAACTTGTGAGACTTGAAAAAGTCTCGGTGTTTTCTCCACTAAAATGCAAACATGCTTTAGCAAAGAGACAAATATTCCAACTGATTTAGAGCAGCATATGCTTTTTTGAGTGAAAAACAATGCGTCTACCGGGGAAGGAGAGTCTGCTGATGAAATCTCCCATAACCATAAATGAGATTCTGGATGTTAGCATTTCGTTTCTAAATGACCATTTAGAGGAAACACTGGGTTCGACAAAAATAGAAGAAATCCACTCAAAGTGTATCAATCTCGCACAGGTTAGTGTTTTATCCTAATTCCGAACCATAGATATGTCATGACTTGACTTTGCAAATTATTTCCCATCAAATCAAAAATTACATGCGTGATCATGGATCAATAGGGCTTCCCTTGGGAATGGGTTCTTTTGGTGGTTTCTTCTTTCGGCTTTTGTGTGTTTTTGGCTTTTGATTTTCCTGGCTTTTTCTGTTTCTTTTTTTTTTGTTTAGTGCGGGGCGAGAAAAAAAAGTCGCTAGCGCACGGGATTTTGGTTGGTAATCAAAGGGAGAAGACTATTTTAGGTCGTGGTTCCCTTTCCTTCTTTTTTTTCGTTCATTTGGTGACAATCCTGTACTGTTCAGATATTATCTGGTCCAAAGACCTTTCTGCACATTTCTTCTAGTTTCTTTGATCAAGAACTTTCTTTCCTTCCTTTTTTTTACTTTCTCCCATTCTTTGGTTGGGAATTTTCTTTCTTTTTTTTTTTCTTTCTCCCACTCTTTGATTGGGAATTTCCTTTCTTTTCTTTTTTTGCTTTCTCTTTGATTGGAAATTTTCCTTCTCTTCCTTTTTGCTTCCGAGGATAAGGATTATGGTGAGTCAGGATTTTGGCTCAAGGTTTGTAGAATGGCTAGACATGATACATGTCGGGGTTTGGTTTGGCTCAGGGATAAAAGGGATGCCTCACATTATTTCCATGACACAAAATGCAAAAATGATGATTTGGAAACTTTATGCAAAACTGGTCATGCATGCACCTATGCGGACACTCAAGTGTCAAATTTTTATGGTCATGTGATGCTAGGGCTCAGGATTCATTTCCTCTATTTTAATCAACCCAATGTTTCCAAAATATGTTCTTTTATCAATTTGTACATTCATCCGAGTCCATTTCGGGCGTCCGGGGAAATTTCACAGCATTCACCCTTCAGGTGTAGACACATTTTCCAAAAATTGGTTATAATCAATGAATTTTTTTCAAAGAAAAGTTGGAAATCGTCTCTTTTCAAAAGCATGTCGTTTTTTAGCTAGACAACTTATTTTCTCTTTTTCCACCTTTTTCCTTACTTGCCTTCTTCTTTTTTCTTATTTGCTCTCTTTTTCTTTACTTGCCCTCTTCTTTCCCTTTTGTTCTCTTTTCCATTTCATTTTCTTTTCTTTTCTATTTTTATTTTTATCATGATTTTTTTGTTTATTTTACATATATACTTTTGGACGATGTTCCTAAACGAAGAACTCTACACGGTTCCAGAATTTCAAACATCATCGATAGTAATGATATATAAATACTAACGCACCAATCTAAACAAAAATGCATGCGCTGTACAAATGACAATCGAAACAACAAAAACAAACATTAGTCTCTCAAGTCAAAATAATAACATAGAATAAAAATGACAAAAGAAATATGAAAGAAAACATGAATCTGGGGATCTCCCAGTCACGTGTCTCCACTCCCTCCCAAGAAGTCAAGCAAATCGGCCATCTCCTCATCCTCGTGGGCTTCTTCTCCATCGTCGGGAGCTTCTGGGGGTGCCTCTCCTGCTTGGGCCTCGGGCCAATCTCCGGGCCATGCTACCTCTGCCCTGAACTGGTCTGGAGTAGGGCATGAAAAAGAAGCGAAGCCCTGGCTCTGCATGCTAAGGCTCATCTGGTACAGACAGTCATGGGTCCGTACATGTGCTCGGTGGTTGGCCGCCTGCTGGCGAACCAAATGCCGTAAATACTGCTCTATGTCAAATGCCCCAGCCTGGCCAGCCTGATGAGGTGGTGGTGGCGCGCCTGCGGCCTGTGGAGCATCACCCTGAGCCTGTCTCTGGGTACAGTACTTCTCAATAAAAGCCCGGGTGATGGGCGGCCGAATCACCTTGGTAGGTGCAACGGGGACTCCGAACGACTGGCAGAGTCCTGTGATCAGTGCGGGGAATCCCAGAGCCCTGTTGGACTTATCTAGGTCCAAAGGGTACCTAGTGGGCGCCATACCTGCAAAAATATAGATGGCATCAGCGATCAACTGAGCCACATGGATGCTCATCCGTGTCAGGATGGCATACACCAGCTGGCACTTAGGCATGGGGAGGTCGGAATTATGATCGGTGGGCAGGATGTTGCTGAGGAGCAACGTCATCCATATCTGGGTCAGGGTGGTCATATTGGTGCGCATGATTCGCACTCGCCTCCCTGCAGCAGTCCAGGCAAAATCCTGCCCCGGTATACATAGCAGCTGAGCGATGGCCTCCTCATCGAACCCATCAGACCGGTTCCTCCTCTGGCCATACTCGCATTCCTGGCCCTCTTCCAATACCATCGGATATCCCAGGAGCTGGCTGATAGCATCGGCATCGAACGGGATCCACTGGCCCCTAACCCAGGATCTCATGTCACGCACGCCCTCCTCTGTTGGCCAAGCATTGGCGTAAAACTCAAGGACTATTTCTGGATCAAACTTGGCCATGGGAGTAACCAGTGGTGCCCACCGCCGGCGCCCTATTTCCTCCTGGAAATCAGTATACTCGTCGTCCCTGAGCTGGACGCGTCGCTCCCGGAGAAACGACCATCCCTTGATGGCTTCAAAGCGCTGCTGGTGTACAACGCTCCTAAAGCGGTGACTGTCGTACTCCGGGGCGGAACTAGTTCCTTCGGCCGCCTTGTCCTTCCTGGACCTCTTTGAGGCAATCTTCCTCGGGGCCATTCCTGCGAAGGCAAACATTTGGAAAGTTAGTTTTAGTGGGACATTACTCTTAAAGCAAAAATGGCATATAACCTCCTCCCATAAATACAAACATCAATGTAAATTTAGAGCAAGCTTATGCGCCTATTTCCTTACAAACGTTCTCTTGCACAAGACATTTAACCGAAAAAATGCACCCATATACAATCAAGGCAGCTTCGTTACCTAGATTATTTACACGTACCTCCAAGGTGTATTTGTTACTTACATCACACACATCTCCTTGGCTAAACTCACATACATGCATACTCAAGCATTTTGGGGCACCAAAAATTGCACATGTGCACATCTTGGCATTTCTAATACCTACATACGCAAACTTCATGATGAATCTTGACTATCTACACAATAAGGTGCTACATTTCATGCTCTTTTTTCAAGTTTTTGCTACCTAAAGCCGCATGCAAATTCAAGGATATTTTCCTTTGCTGACTAAAATTGTATTCAAATTAAAAGGTATATTTTTTGTAATATGTTTTCTTCACATAACATGCAACATATTTATATATATTTTTTTGTGAGACATTTTGACTACCAAAAATTATATATACATACATTCAAGTATTTTGCTATTCATACCCAAAGTGCAAATTGCCAAAGGTATCTTGCTACCTATTCTAAACCTACACATTCATGACGAGCCCAATTCCTAAACATCTAGGCGTAGGGAAAATATTGTAGCGTGGCCCATAGCTGATTGCTGGCCAAAAAAGGGTAACTTTACCCAATATGCACCTCCTTTTGTGCTCTTTTTGCATAAAATTTCAGTTTCTAGGACTAGGATATATGTGGGGCAATTACTCTAGCCTTTTTCGGGAATGAATACATGTTCCAAAAATAGAAATTATGTACAAACCAAAATGCCCCATGGGTTGTTTCCTTACAAAAGTCACACGCTAATGCCATTGAGGCATTTCACCGAACACTTGGTGGGCGCGCGTTTAGGCGTCAATAGCAAGGGAACGGGGACAATGTGGCATGTCCCATTGTTTCAAAATGCATTATAGGCCTAGGGCCATCCCATGCCAACCCCTAATTCAACCTAATCAAGCAAGAAAACAAACCAAAATTGCCCCATATATTTGAGCACACTCCCACAATTTAGAGCACCAAAAGGAGATCAAAATACACCAATGAAAAGCTAGAAAGCTTAGGGATGGAACACTTACTTGTTGGTGATGAACAAAAGCGCAAAACGGAATCAAAAAAAGCGAAAAAGGGTGACCCTAGGGCTGCAAATTCGTCAATCCCGTGGGTATGGCTTTTGAAAGGGGGGAAAAGAAGTTTTTGAATGTAAAAACGCCCCCTTTCGTCATTTTTATAATTTGGTGCAGGGGTGGCTCGCCCAGGCGAGCCCAGCTCGCCCAGGCGAGCTAACCTGCACTTTTTTTTTCTTTTTTTCTTTTTTTTCTTTTTTTTTTTGAGGGGAACATTAACCATGTCCCCTCCCTTCTCATGGATTAGCATTTTGCCTAACTTGAACTTACTTAGGTTAGAATTAGGCGTTGATTACTTATTTTATTATTACTCTTTTCCTTTTTTAAAACAAACAAATAGTAAAAGAAAGCTGCAAAATACAAAGGATACGGGGCTGCCTTGCAGCGACATTCCCTGCTTGTTTCGCACAGAGAAGGGTAACGATCGGTCGGTCGTGACCCCATCCCCGCTTGCGTTCATCCTTAAGTACCTGCAAGTAATAAACAACCAGGTATGGCCAATCTTGGCCGCATCATTACCCTACCTTGACTGGTTTCTGCCGTTCATGTTTCGTCTTCACTCCAAAAGGTAGCCCAAGGTGATCCTGCCCCTGTTTTACCACAACAATATACATGCGTATGCGTATGCGTATGCATGAATGTCTTCAAACGCAGAAAATTTAGGGAAAGTTGGTTCAGGTTCAATTCTAATTAAGTGCTTGGGGGATCCCATGAACTGAGCGGAAGGGCTCAGGCGATCACAAATTAACGCAAGGTGTGAAACTAACGTGAGGACTAAAAGCCTCAAATCCATGTTCATTTCTTTGAAAGATCGTAACAAGGGATACAACGGACCGGAAATCCCTGGGGGAAATCTAGAAAACGCATAAAGATAGAGAACATGCAGCGACATCCTTAATTGCCCCAGCTTCTAAGCATAATATTGTTTGACGACATCAGAATTCACGGGTGAAGGTAGCTCTTCGCCATCCATGTTGGTAAGCACCAGGGCCCCTCCGGAGAAAGCCCTCTTCACAACAAAAGGCCCTTCGTAGTTCGGGGCCCATTTCCCTCGGTGGTCCTTGACAGCGTGGGACATTTTCTTTAGCACAAGGTCTCCCTCATGGAACTTGCGTAAGCGTACTTTCTTGTCGAACGCGCTCTTCATTCTTTGCTGGTACAAGCGCCCGTGACTCATGGCCGTTAAGCGCTTACCCTCAATGAGGTTGAGCTGATCGTAGCGTGTTTGAGCCCACTCTGATTCCTTTAATCCGGATTCTGCCAAGATCCTTAATGACGGGACTTCTACCTCAAATGGTAACACCGCCTCCATCCCATATACCAATGAGAACGGCGTTGCCCTAGTTGACGTTCGCACCGAAGTCCGGTAACCGTGTAACGCGAATGGGAGCATCTCGTGCCAATCCTTGTATGACACGGTCATCTTTTGGATAATCTTTTTGATATTCTTATTGGCTGCTTCCACGGCTCCATTCATCTTTGGCCGGTAGGGTGTGGAATTGTGATGCTGGATTTTAAACTCCTCGCACATTTCCCCCATCATCTTGTTATTCAGGTTGGTGCCGTTGTCCGTGATAATCTTTCTTGGCAAACCATATCGGCAGATGATCTCCTTCTTAATGAACCTGACCACCACATTCCTCGTGACATTGGTATATGAAGCCGCCTCGACCCACTTGGTGAAATAATCTATTGCTACGAGGATGAAGCGATGACCATTCGAGGCCTTGGGCTCAATGGCCCCGATGACATCTATTCCCCACATGGAGAAAGGCCAAGGGGCGGACATGACATTCAGGGGATGCGGTGGGGCATTGACATTATCCGCGAATGCTTGACATTTGTGGCACTTCCTCACATGGACACAACAATCACTTTCCATGGTAAGCCAGTAATAACCTGCTCTTAAGATCTTCCTGGCCATAGCATGCCCGTTGGCGTGCGTTCCAAACGAGCCCTCATGGACTTCCTCGATCATGTGATTTGCCTCCTTGGCATCCACACATCGCAGGAGTGTCATGTCGTGATTTCTCTTATACAGTGTGCCTCCGCTCATGAAGAAACTGGCTGCCAACCTCTTCAATGTCCTTTTATCGTTGTCGGCAATCTCTGGCGGGTATTCTTTGCTTTCGACATATCGCTTGATGTCGTAATACCAAGGCTTTCCATCCCGTTCCTCTTCCACTTGGCAACAATGTGCGGGTTTGCCACGACACTGAAATTCAATGTAGGGTAGGTCCCCGTGCGGTGTTAGCTGGAACATAGATGCCAACGTAGCAAGTGCATCCGCCATTTGATTTTCCTCGCGGGGAACATGATGGAAGGAGATCTCATCGAAAGTCTTAGCCAATTCCTTGATGTAGGCTTTGTAGGGTATCAGCTTGGGATCTCTAGTTTCCCATTCCCCTCTCAGCTGATGGATTACCAACGCTGAGTCGCCGTACACCTTGAGTAGTTTGACATCGGAGTCAATTGCTGCCTGGACGGCTAGGGCACATGCTTCATATTCGGCCATGTTGTTGGTGCAGTCGAATCCTAGCCTGGCTGTGAAAGGTACACATTGATTGTCCGGAGAGATCAACACTGCCCCAACGCCATGACCTAGAATGTTTGACGCTCCGTCAAACCATACAGTCCATTTGTCCCGATCTTCGTCCAACTTTTCCTCGAACAAGGCCATGATGTCCTCATCCGGGAATTCCGGATGCATGGGCTGGTAGTCGTTAAGAGGCTGTTGAGCCAAATAATCTGCCAAAGCGCTCCCTTTTATCGCCTTTTGGGTGACGTAGACTATATCAAACTCAGATAGCAAGACCTGCCACCGGGCGATTCGTCCTGTGAGAGCTGGCTTTTCAAAGATGTACTTAACCGGGTCCATTTTGGATATCAACCAGGTAGTGTGACTCAGCATATACTGCCTTAGGCGATGGGATGCCCATACTAAAGCACAACACGTTCTTTCGAGCAAGGAGTAATTCATCTCACAGGTCGTGAACTTCTTACTTAGGTAGTAAACAGCGCGCTCTTTCTTCCCGGATTCGTCATGTTGCCCTAGCATACACCCCATTGATTCGTCCAAGATTGTCATGTACAAAATGAGAGGTCTTCCAGGTACTGGTGGCATAAGCACGGGAGGATTCATTAGGCACTTTTTGATCCTTCCAAAAGCCTCTTGGCAATCCTCATTCCACCGATCAGTTTGGTTTTTGCGCAAGAGTTTAAACAACGGTTCACAAATGGCTGTGAGCTGCGATATGAATCTGGCAATATAATTCAAGCGCCCCAGGAAACCTCGGACTTGCCTCTCTGTACGGGGTTCTGGCATCTCAAGGATAGCCTTCACTTTTTCGGGGTCTACCTCTATCCCTTTCTGGCTTACAACGAAACCAAGCAATTTCCCTGATTTGACCCCAAAGGTACACTTAGCGGGGTTCAACCTTAATTGATATTTCTTAAGCCTTTCGAACAACTTCCGCAGGTTGACAAGGTGTTCTTCCTCAGATTTAGATTTAGCAATTATGTCGTCCACGTAGACCTCGATCTCTTGATGCATCATATCGTGGAACAAAGCTACCATGGCCCGTTGATAAGTTGCCCCGGCATTCTTGAGTCCAAAGGACATCACCTTGTAACAGAACGTTCCCCACAGGGTGACGAAAGTAGTCTTCTCCATATCCTCGGGCGCCATCTTTATCTGATTGTAACCAGAGAAACCGTCCATGAAGGAAAATAAAGCGAAATTGGCCGTGTTATCTACGAGGATATCGATGTGTGGTAACGGAAAATTGTCCTTGGGACTGGCCCGATTCAGGTCCCGATAATCTACACACATTCGTACTTTCCCACCTTTTTTAGGAACTGGTACGATGTTGGCAACCCATTCTGGATACCGAGCGACGGCCAGAAATCCAGCGTCAAATTGCTTCTTCACTTCTTCTTTTATCTTCAAGGATGTTTCGGGATTCATCCTCCTCAATTTCTGTTTTACTGGGGAACACCCGGGATTTAGAGGTAATCGGTGCTGCACAATGTCAGAACTCAAACCGGGCATATCTTGGTATGACCAAGCAAAGATGTCTTGGTAGTCCTTTAGCAGGATTATTAATTCTTCACGGATAGGTGCGGTAATGCCTGTACCTATCTTTACTTCCCTCTTCCCACTGCCAATTCCTAAGTCTACTAGCTCTGTTTCTTCTTGATGAGGCCCCATTTCTTGGTCCTCATGGGCGACCATTCTTTCTAGTTCCGAAGGAAGTCCCACATCCTCATCTCCTTCATCTTCCGTTTGATTCATTTCTTGCTCGAAGTTGATAGACGGGTCCCAGGTATTAGTACCTTCGGGGGACTCGTCATCGAATCTGCCGTTTTAGAAAAAGAAGTAAACATGCAAATGAATGAGAATGGGTAGAGACTAGGAACAGATGAAGAAAGATCCTTGTATTATGAATTCAAAACAAAAGACACAAAGCCTTAACAAAAAGAAAACTCTAAAGCCTAGGCCCAACTATAGAGCTTTTAAAACCGTAAAGGTTTACATTATGCTTGTTGCGTAAATGCCGGGGCGTTCCTCCACTCGCCAATTTCCCAGCTGGAAAACAGGAGGGCATGGTCGAACCAAATCCAAAGTACTTGGAACATCATCTTCACATATCGCGAACACTTGACCTTCGTCTCCCAGACCCGCACTTATAAAGCTTCTACTTATGTGGCAGGGCGGGCTTCCTTCACTTTCTTGTTTCCAACGCGAGCTCTGACCACTGTTCTTCCTTCCCGTGATGCTTCTTTTCATGTCCGCCTGAGTGGGCTTATAGCCTAAACCATACTTCCCACGATTCCCTTGGGTTTTTATCAGACTAGTTATGCCGCCATTGTCTTTGCCTAAACCCATCCCGGGTTCATAACCGTTCCCCAACATAACTCGGGCCATCATTATCGCCGCCTCGGACAGACAAGGTTGCCCAAAGAGGGAGTCCACGGAGGAAATGCTGACCACCTCAAAAGACTGGAAAGTGGTTTCTAACGATTCTTCTGCGGCTTCCACATAAGGCATGGAGGATGGGCAGCTTACCAAGATATCTTCCTCGCCTGACACGATGACCAAGTGCCCCTCCACTACGAATTTCAGCTTTTGGTGGAGTGTAGAAGGCACAACACCCACTGAGTGGATCCACGGGCGCCCCAACAGGCAACTGTAGGGGGGGTTAATGTCCATTATCTGGAAAGTGACTTGACAGGTGTGAGGGCCTATCTGTACAGGGAGATCGATCTCTCCCCTAACCTTTCGACGAGTGCCGTCGAAGGCCCGAACCACCATTGAACTTGGTTTTTGTCGCAACCTACCCTTCGGCGGGAGGGCGACGCGTGACTCGCGGGATGCGTGTTCCACGAAAGGAATACGCGCGGAGTCGCCACCAACGTTTATTTGAGGAAAACGTCGGAAAAACCGGAAAAGACACGATCTACGAACTTTTTAGTGAAAGGTTCGGGAGTTGTATTTACGCACGGGGAAGGTATTAGCACCCCACACGCCCGTCCCAAGGGACGGCAGCCTTTAATCGAATGTGCAAACATGACTTTGATTTTTACGTTCCCTTTTATGTCCTTATATCCTTTTTATATTTTTTCTTTTTTGTGGTCGACAAGGGTGTTTCCCTTTGCTCCTACGTATTCCTCAATTTGGGATGAGAAAATCAGACCTACGTTGTTCTTTCGGAACAAAGTGTTTGGTTAAGTTGTTTTTTTTCTTTTTTGTAAAATATGTTTTTATTGAACAAAAGGTCATTTAAGGTGTTGGACCATTAATGATCTCTTGTTTTTGAAAGGAGAGAAACGTTAAGGCATTGGACCATTAACGACCTCTTGTTTTTGAAAGGAGAGAAACGTTAAGGCATTGGACCATTAACGATCTCTTGGGGTGGTCGACAAAAGCGGGGCTTTTGCTCCTACGTATCCTCAATTGCGATGAGGAAATCAGACCTACGTAGTTCTTTTTTATCAAGTGATTCTTTTTTACTTTAAGAGGTGATCATTTTAAGGCGTTGGACCTTAAAAATGATCCATTTTACTTAGTGAGGAAGTGAAATGATAAACTTCAAAAGCCTATTTTTTATGGACGAGCTTGACTAGGCGAATTGATTTTAGCCTTTAGTTTCACTTTAGTTATTAATCAATTCGATTAAGAATGAGAAATCCCAAAGAGAAAACGTCCGATTGATTTTCCGCTTTATTTTACTAAAAAGATATTTTTTTATTATTATATTATTTTTACCTCTTTTTGATTTCCAACGTGGTTACGGCACGACCGAACGGTCGGAATTTATTTTAACCGAAGTTAACGGATAATACAATTCAAACGTTCGGTGGAAATTTATTTTATTTTTAAGTTAAGCGAGAAATGACTTAAGTAAAATGGCTTAAGCACGTCAACAGGGGGTATAAAAAGTAAACAAAACAAGAATAAAAATGCACGAAACACAATGTGGACCACCACGGGCACATAGAATGAATCGAAAAGCTTGGTTCGAGGTACTTACCCGTTGAAGATCGAAGAACGATGAAGAACGAATGAAGAACGTCGAAGAACGGTTGAAACCTTTGCGAAATTCCTCACGGAAAACGTTACGGAAACGTTTCGGAAGCGCCTCGGCTTAGATTTTCTTCACGGAAACGATTTTTCCAAGCAAATTCGAAAGAGAGAGAAGTGCCAAAGGGGCTGAACCCCTTCCTTCTTGCCTTCCTCCCCTATTTATAGCAAAATAGGGGAGGTGGTTGCCGCCCAGCTCGCCCAGGCGAGCTCAGCTCGCCCAGGCGAGCAGGGTTGCTTCCTCCAGAAGCAACCGCCTTCTGGAGGAATATTCCAGAGGGCCCAAGTGGGCCTGGGTGCTATTTGCACACCCATTTTTACTAAGTACACCCCCCTCTGCTGTTTTTTGGTGATTCTTTTTTCGTAAAGTTACGGAAACTTACGAATTTCGTAACGATACTTGTTTTCTTTCCGTAATGTTACGGAACCTTGCGGATTACATAATCATCCCCTTTTTGACTTACGGAATGTCACGGAACCTCACTTAATTATGCAACGATACTTCCATTTGATTTCCGGTGTGTCACGGAAACTTACGGATTGTGCATCAATATTTTTTTGGTTTTTCGGCATGTCCTGGAATTTCACAAATTGCCTAATGATGGGTGCCAAGCACCTCACGAGGACCAAAGAATGGTCGCACGTCATCGAGCAAAGGTCCCCAGACGAAATTAGGGTATGACAGTTGCCCCTCTTTACTTGTCTTTTATTGGAGATAAAAGGAAAGTAAAGATAAGACACTAATTTCGTTCCTCTCGATTTGGCGAGAGTTGCGGGGGACCATAAAATCTCCACATGCAAATGACTTGTTGTTCCCAAAATTTCACAAATTGCCTAATGATGGGTGCCAAGCACCTCACAAGGACCAAAGAATGGTCGCATGTCATCAAGCAAAGGTCCCCGAAAATCAGTGTATGACACTAATTTCGCTCCTCTCGGTTGACGAAAGTCGCGGGTGACCATGACTTGTCGTTCCTAGAATTTCACAAATTGCCTAATGATGGATGCCAAGCATCTCACAAGGACCAAAGAATGGTCGCATGTCATCAAGCAAAGGTCCCCGAAAATTAGTGTATGACACTAATTTGGCTTCTCTTGGTTGACGAGAGTCGCGGGTGACCATGAAATTTCCGCATGTAAATGACTTGTTGTTCCCGGAGGAACAAAAGGTGCAGAAGACTATGTCAGCCTCTGCATGCTATCAAGCGTTCTGTCTTACATATAGCAAAAGAATATTTATACGGATAACCACTCGGGTATTTCCGCGTATCATCGGGCCCGCCGCCTCTGGATGACACAAGGGTGCGGATAACCGTAAGGTATCTCCGCGTATCATCGGGCCCGTCGCCTCTGGATGATACAAGGGTGCAGAATGACCAAATTTGGTCTCTGCTTGTCATCGGGCCCGCCGCCTCTGGATGACAAAAGGGTGCGAATAACCGTGAGGTATCTCCGCGTATCATCGGGCCCGCCGCCTCTGGATGATACAAGGGTGCAGAATGACCAAACTTGGTCTCTGCTTGTCATCGGGCCCGCCGCCTCTGGATGACAAAAGGGTGCGAATAACCGTAAGGTATCTCCGCGTATCATCGGGCCCGCCGCCTCTGGATGATACAAGGGTGCAGAATGACCAAATTTGGTCTCTGCTTGTCATCGGGCCCGCCGCCTCTGGATGACAAAAGGGTGCGGATAACCGTAAGGTATCTCCGCGTATCATCGGGCCCGCCGCCTCTGGATGATACAAGGGTGCAGAATGACCAAATTTGGTCTCTGCTTGTCATCGGGCCCGCCGCCTCTGGATGACAAAAGGGTGCGGATAACCGTAAGGTATCTCCGCGTATCATCGGGCCCGCCGCCTCTGGATGATACAAGGGTGCAGAATGACCAAATTTGGTCTCTGCTTGTCATCGGACCCGCCGCCTCTGGATGACAAAAGGGTGCGGATAACCGTAAGGTATCTCCGCGTATCATCGGGCCCGCCGCCTCTGGATGACAAAGGGGGCAGAATGACCAAACTTGGTCTCTGCTTGTCATCGGGCCCGCCGCCTCTGGATGACAAAAGGGTGCGAATAACCGTAAGGTATCTCCGCGTATCATCGGGCCCGCCGCCTCTGGATGACAAAAGGGTGCGAATAACCGTAAGGTATCTCCGCGTATCATCGGGCCCGCCGCCTCTGGATGATACAAGGGTGCAGAATGACCAAACTTGGTCTCTGCTTGTCATCGGGCCCGCCGCCTCTGGATGACAAAAGGGTGCGAATAACCGTGAGGTATCTCCACGTATCATCGGGCCCGCCGCCTCTGGATGATACAAGGGTGCAGAATGACCAAACTTGGTCTCTGCTTGTCATCGGGCCCGCCGCCTCTGGATGACAAAACGGTGCGAATAACCGTAAGGTATCTCCGCGTATCATCGGGCCCGCCGCCTCTGGATGATACAAGGGTGCAGAATGACCAAACTTGGTCTCTGCTTGTCATCGGGCCCGCCGCCTCTGGATGACAAAAGGGTGCGAATAACCGTAAGGTATCTCCGCGTATCATCGGGCCCGCCGCCTCTGGATGATACAAGGGTGCAGAATGACCAAACTTGGTCTCTGCTTGTCATCGGGCCCGCCGCCTCTGGATGACAAAAGGGTGCGAATAACCGTAAGGTATCTCCGCGTATCATCGGGCCCGCCGCCTCTGGATGATACAAGGGTGCATGTCACATGACCTCAGGGTCAGTATGACAAAGATTATGGGGCGGCCGACAAAAGCAAGGCTCTTGCTCCTACGTATCGTCCAATGAGGAATTCAGACCTACGTAGTTCTTGATAACTTGTGAGACTTGAAAAGTCTCCATCGGAAAATGATGACATCTCCGGAAAGGGCGCAGATGACCATATTGGTCTCTGCTCGTCAATCACACTTGGGGTCACTGAATGACGAGGTGCGGATAACCGTAAGGTGTCTCCGCGGGCTACCAGCTCTTGAGTCATGGCAACAAAAGGCGGTATGGTCGACAAAAGCGAGGCTCTTGCTCTTGCTCCTACGTATCCTCCAATGAGAAACTCAGACCTACGTAGTTCTGGATAACTTGTGAGACTTGAAAAAGTCTCGGTGTTTTCTCCACTAAAAATGCAAACATGCTAAGTAAAGAGATAAATATTCCAACTGATTAGAGCAGCATACGCTTTTTTGAGTGGAAAACAATGCGTTTACCGGGGAAGGAGAGTCTGCTGATGAAATCCCCCATAACCTTAACTGAGATTTTGGATGTTAGCATTTCGTTTCTAAATGAACATTTAGAGGAAACACTGGGTCCGACAAAAATAGAAGAAAATCACTCAAAGTGTATCAATCTCGCACAGGTAAGTGTTTCATCCTAATTCCGAACCATAGATATGTCATGACTTGACTTTGCAAATTATTTCCTATCAAATCAAAAATTACATGCGTGATCATGGATCAATAGGGCGTCCCTAGGGAATGGGTTCTTTTGGTGGTTTCTTCTTTCGGCTTATGTGTGTTTTTGGCTTTTGATTTTTCTGGCTTTTTCTTTTTCTGTTTTGTTTGTTTTTTTTTTTGTTTAGTGCGGGGCGAGAAAAAAAAGTCGCTAGCGCACGGGATTTTGGTTAGTAATCAAAGGAAGAAGACCATTTTAGGTCGTGGTTTCCTTTCCTTCTTTTCGTTCATTTGGTGACAATTCTGTATTGTTCAGATATTGTCCGGTCCAAAGACCTCTCTGCATATTTCTTCTGTTTTTCCTTTGATCCCCGATCAGGGGCTTTCTTTCCTTCTTCTTCTTCTTCTTCTTCTTCTTCTTTTTTTTTTTTTTTTTTTTTTTTTTTTTTTTTTACTTTCTCCCATTCTTTGATTGGGAATTTTCTTTCTTTTCTTTTTGCTTTCTCCCACTCTTTGATTGGGAATTTCCTTTCTTTTCTTTTTGCTTTCTCCCACTCTTTGATTGGGAATTTCCTTTCTTTTCTTTTTTGCTTTCTCTTTGATTGGAAATTTTCCTTCTTTCCTTTTTTGCTTCCGAGGGTAAGGATTGACATTCTCACCCTAGGTCAAGGTTTATGGTGAGTCAGGATTTTGGCTCAAGGTTTGTAGAATGGCTAGACATGATACATGTCGGGGTTTGGTTTGGTTCAAGGATAAAAGGGATGCCCCACATTATTTCCATGACACAAATGCAAAAATGATGATTTAGAAACTTTATGCAAAACTGGCCACGCATGCACCTATGTGGACACTCAAGTGTCAAACTTTTATGGTCATGTGATGCTAGGGCTCAGGATTCATTTCCTCTATTTTAAATCAACCCAATGTTTCCAAAATATGTTCTTTTATCAATTTGTGCATTCATCCGGGTCCATTTCGGGCGTCCGGGGAAATTTCACAGCATTCACCCTTCAGGTGTAGACACGTTTTTTTCTCTTCAAAAATCGGTTATGATCAATGAATTTTTTCGAAGAAGAGTTGGAAATCATCTCTTTTCAAAAGCATGTCGGTTTTTAGCTAGACAACTTATTTTTCTTTTTCCATCTTTTTTTTTCTTTTTTTTTTTTCATTTGTTCATTTTTTTTCTCGTTTGTTTTTTTTTCCTTCTTTTTTTTTTATGAGGTATTTTGCTACCTAAACATGTGTATATTTTTGTGAGGTATTTTTGCTATATACATGCATATCCAAGGTATCTTGCTACCTAAACATACATATATATATTTTGTGAGGTATCTTTTTGCTACATACATGCATATCTAAGGTATCTTGCTACCTAAACATACATATATATATTTTGTGAAGTATTTTTTGCTTACATACATGCATATCTAAGGTATCTTTCTACCTAAACATACATATATATATTTTGTGAAGTATTTTTTTGTTTACATACACGCACATCTAAGGTATCTCTCTACCTAAACATACATATATATATTTTGTGAAGTATTTTTTTGTTTACATACATGCATATCTAAGGTATTTCTCTACCTAAACATACATATATATATTTTGTGAGGTATTTTTTTGTTTACATACATGCATATCTAAGGTATTTCTCTACCTAAACATACATATATATATTTTGTGAGGTATGACTACCTTTCGAGCTTGTGCTCGTTTTAAATCCCCAGGATCATGAGCAACTAGGTGCGTCCTACTATAAAAAGTGATCAAATAACAAGCATAGATTCAAAAGGTACTAGGTTGCCTCCTAGTAGCGCTTCTTTAACGTCTTTAGCTGGACGCGTTATGACTTGTCAGTCACTGACCTAGTACTTTGCTTACCTTTGGCTTTGGACTTGGTAGCCTGCTGGTCGGCCATGTGTCGTAGGCAACGCTCTAACCTTTTTGCGGATGAGCTGAGGTGAACTCTAGAGGTGGTGGCGGTGTGTCTATTGCCCGCTACCGGCCATCCCAATGCTGCTGTGGTGTTTCGCCCTGCGCCTGCCTAGGGACGCAGTACTTCTTGATGAAAGCTCGATCAGTAGGGGGCCTGATGCCCTTGCTGGAGGTTACAGGTACTCTGTAGAACTGACAGAGACCCGTAATTAGAGCTTGACAACTCCAAGACCCTGTTGGACTTCTTCGGGTCCACTGGGTGTCTTGCAGGTGCGATCCCTGCAAACAATTGATGAAATCAGAAATCAGTTGAGCGATGTGCATACTTACCTATGATGACATAACCTTGCCAGGGGGGTACGGGCGCCCTGTAGGGCCGACAGAGGCCCGTAACCAGAGCTGGAAACCCCAGGGCCCTGTTGGACTTCTTCAGGTCCACTGGGTGTCTTTGTGGGTGCGATCCCTGCAAACAAATAAATGGTATCAGAAATCAGTTGAACCATATGCATACTTACCCATGTCGGGACGGCACAGACCAACTTATACTTCCGCAGGGGGAGATTGGCATTGCGGTCGCTGGGCAGAATGTTGCTAAGTAGCAATGTCATCTATATCTGTGTAAGAGTGGTCATGTTGGTGCGCATGGTCCGCACTCGTCTCTTTGCAGCGGCACGGGTGAAATCTTGCCCCAGTATGCATAGTAGCTGTGTGATAGCCTCCCTCTCTGGTTGTGCTCGCACAGTTGGCCCTCCTCCAATATCAGAAGCTGGCCCAGGAACCGTTAAAAGGAAACTACTGGTCCCTTAACCGGGAGTGCAAGTCTCGGTTAAACATTTAAGGACAGAGGACCTTAAATTCTTTTAAGGTGTGGATGTCGAGCACACTGAAAATGAGGACACGTAGCCCTCTAAAGGTGAGGGCGTGCAGCCCTCTCAAGGCGAGGAGGTGTAGTCCTCTGGAGGTGAGGACGTGTAGTCCTTTCAAGGTGAGGGCGTGTAGCCCTCTGACGGTGAGGGTAACTAGTACCCAAGGTGAGGACGTGTAGCCCTCTCAAGGCGAGGACATGTAGTCCTCTGGAGGTGAGGGCGTGCAACCCTCTGATGGTGAGGACGTGTAGTCCTCTCAAGGCGAGGACGTGTAGTCCTCTCAACGGTGAGGGTAACTAGTACCCAAGGTGAGGGCGTGTAGCCCTCTCAAGGCGAGGACATGTAGTCCTCTAGAGGTGAGGGCGTGCAGCCCTCTGATGGTGAGGACGTGTAGTCCTCTCAAGGCGAGGACGTGTAGTCCTCTCAACGGTGAGGGTAACTAGTACCCAAGATGAGGGCGTGTAGCCCTCTCAAGGCAAGGACATGTAGTCCTCTGAAGGTGAGGGCGTGCAGCCCTCTGTTGGCGAGGACGTGTAGTCCTCTAAAAGTGATAGGTACAAGTACCCAAGGGTCCACCCTTATGAGAAAGCAAGAGATCGACTCATCGAGAGGGCCGGTCATCCCAAATCCACAAGATTTGGACATTAGATGTAGGAAATCTATGCAATTAACATGATTTTTAGGGATGCAGATGCATGCAACCTTTGTCGTGAAATTTGGTAAAGGCGGACTTCATATGAAACAATGCAATGTAATGGAAAGTTGTACAATGACATTCTTTCCCTATTTTGTGATTTTGATTTTGATTTGATTTTTTTTTGGAAAACATAGATTGACTGTCCTTTTGAAAGAGGTGATAATTCATGCGACCTTATCCTATCTTTTGCAAATCTCTCCGGGAACTCCCTCAAAGTGTATGTTCTTTTTGATTTAGTCACTTGACCATTTTGGAGTGACGGCAATGGAGCCATTTGATGTTTAATCAATCCATCGAAATCCTAGGGTTTGTCCCCCCCTTTTCTGTTGAAAACATCGATGGGTGAGAACTTTTGATTGGCCCCTATGTTAACTTGAGGCTCATGCACGGTGCCCCTCATTGCCCCAGTGTAAGGCTTTGAGGTACCAATCGTTGCCTTTCGTCATGACCTTGTAGGAGGGAACCTATTGGGTGAGAACTTCTAATCTGCCCCTAGGTTCGCTTGAGGTTTTTGCATGGTGCCTTTCGTTGCCCCAGTGTAGGGCTTAGAGGTACCAAGTGTTGTCTTGTTTTCACGACCTCGTAGTGAGGAAGAATGAAAGAAGCAGTTGATTCTTGCAAAAAGAATTTTCCAAGGACGAGAAATAGTTGAAGGATCTTTCAGTTGATGGATTAAGTCAAATGACTCCTATGTAGAAGCAAGATGTTTTGATGTCTTGATGATGCTAAAGGATCAAGTGCTTCTAAGTTTTATTCAAGACTAGAATCCAAGAAAATCAAGATATATGATCAAGTTTGATCTCTTTAGAATCTTTAGGAAGAAGTTTCCAAATTGAAACAAACAAAGGTTTGACCAAAGAATTCTATCATTTCAATTTGAGATTTGCTCTCTGGTAATCGATTACCAGTAGTTAAAAATGTTTTTATTCAAATTTTTTAAAACCTGTAATCGATTATGTAAGTCTTGTAATTGATTACCAGAGGGGATTTTCAGAAAATAATTTCCAAGAGACATATCTATTCAAATGTTTTATGAACGGCCATTCAAATGTTTTAAAGAGAGTTTTCATTGCCCAAACAGTTTTATCCTCTCGAAAGATCAAGAGTTTTTCTGAACTGAAATGTCTTATCCTCTCAAAAAGATTCCTTGGTCAACCACTTGCATATTCAATAATGAATTTTGATTGGTCTTCATTGTACAATCTATCCCTTTTAAGAGAGATTTCTTCTTCTTATTTCTGAAAAGGGATTAAGAGACCATGGGTCTCTTGTAGTAGAGGATTCTTGAACACAAGGGAAGGGTTGTCCCTATGTGCATTGTTAATCCGAAAAGAGAGAGTGAAAGTTTAATTGGGGAATAATATTCGTATCTTAATTCAATCCCCTCTTCTTCTCAAGGTAACTAAGGCCATTTGTCCAACATCCTATTCTTGATAACTCACTTCTCTCTAAAAAGACAAACTTTCCAGGATGATAAAATGAGGTCACATGAACGTCTTGAAAGCACAGTCAATCAAATGTTTTTTTTTTCTTTTTGAACACTTTTATTTTATTTTATTTTGAAACTTGTTTGTTTTGAACTTTACTCGTTTTTTTACGGCACCCCCACCAACGTGCAAGACGAGTAATCTCTGATTGAACAGTCTTGGAAGTCAACACTCAGGAGCGCAGGTCGCTTGAGCAAACAGACCAATGGCTTGCACCCACATTCCGATGAAAGTTGAATAAGCAAACATGCGTTTGTGAGAGGATGAGGGACAAAGATATCAACTTTATCCATTTCATTTAACATTGTAGTTGTGGTTTACAATAATGGCATAAACTTGGAAACCCTGATGAGTCATTAGGGACACCTAACAACAGCTTTCAAAATTGCCCCATGTGTGGCATCTCTTGTCAATGTCAGGATTTACACGCAATTCTCCTCAAATTTTAGCCAGCCCGCATCAATTAGACCTTGCACCTTACGCTTCAGAGCCCTACCATGCTCAATGGAACGCCCCGGGGCTTCTCCGTGACAAGCACACGTTGCGTTCGAGTCGTATTCTCGGAGAAATGGAGGTTGATGAACCTTGGCTAGGGTTATGGCTACCATTGAATTATCAAGTAGATATGGGAGCAAGTCAGCATAGGACACTGGAATTGGGGTGAATTCTACAAGCTTTCTCGCTGCAAAATTCACTTCTTGGTTGGTGTTTTTGGTTTGTGCTAAAGGTGGTGTTCGTCATTGGAAGTGCGGTAGACAGACTTTGTGGTAGATTTAGGGATGGCCTTTGTGGATAACTGGGTGGTGGGTAAGGAGAAAGTTTGTTATTGGCTGAGTAAAGATATTGTTGGGTTGGTGGGAAATTTGGCCGTACAGGAATGGCAGTCACAGCATGGGTTTCTCCCTCATCCTCACCCTCTTTATTTGCCCCAGTTTTCTCAGTCGTCCTAGTAGGATGATCAAATTTGCCTCTTTTTGGACCCACATTGATCCTTTCACTGGCGAAGACCAAATCTGCAAAGCTTTGAGGGTGCGCAGCCCACCATCTTTTCATAGTAGAGTACCGATAATGTGTCTACCATCACGATTATCGTCTCCCTTTCCATTATTGGGGGTACCACCTGGGCCGCCAGATCCCTCCACCTTTTGGGCGTGTTCTTTGAATGATCCATCCCCCTTTTTGCACATGTTCTGTAGTTGCATCATATCCGGAACCATATCAAAATTGTACTGATACTGCCTAACAAAGGCAACCATTAGGTCCTTCCAAGAATGGACTCGGGAAGGTTCCAAGTTAGTGTACCAGGTAACAGCTACCCCAGTAAGACTTTCTTGGAAGGAATGTATCAACAATTCCTCATCTTTTGCGTATTCCCCCATCTTCTGACAATACATCTTTAGATGGTTCTTGAGATAAGTAGTCCCCTTGTACTTGTCAAAGTCCAGCACCTTGAACTTGGGAATGACCATGTTTGGGTATTAGGAACAACTTTTCTAGGTTAGCAAAGGCATAATCTTCACCTCCTTCAATGGCCCTGAGCCTTTCCTTTAGATGATCCGCCTTTCCCTTTTCGGCCATAGCAGGAGGGGCTTTTCCCACCGCAAAATGCAATGGTTGTGGTTGTGGGCGAAACTGAGGGCCCTCCAAAGTGTTTTCAAAGGGTATACCACCAACTGCTTGCCCTTCAGTGGCATATCCGAGCCAAGGCTCGAAGTCAGCTAGATTATGGTGGGGAATTTCATGTGTCTCCCCCATGGTTTGAGAGATATGTGCCTGATGAGGTTATTTGTTCTCAATGAGTATCGGAGTGGAGTTATTGAGATTTTCATTGAGAGTGTATGCCACATTGGGTGGTGTATAGTTGGGAGGCAAGCCATATGATGGGAAGGCGTGCTCGTTTTGAATTTGCACATCATGGGGTCATCCGTACTTCCCAAATCTTTGCCTACCATATTTGATGTTGGATGATTCATTTGCTTGAGGCCAGATGGGAGCATCGGGTTCACCTTAGCGACAGCGCTAATAGCGGCAACTATAACCGCATTGGCTTCCATTATCTTCTTCATGCTCATCATGGCCTTCATCATTGTGTCCATTTGCTCTTTTATGGCCTCCATTTTCGGCCTTCATCTTCTCTTGCACCTTCTCTGCTTCACCCATTACTCTAGCTCTAGTACGAGTTCGGTAAGGGCGCCGTAAAGCGTGTCCTTTTCTTTTTGATAAGTTCATTTTATTTTATTTTATTTTATTTTTCAAGGAAAGAATGCAATGAGCAATGCAACCAATGAAAAGCATGGATGCATGTGAATGATGTACAGTCGAAGTATTGCGAATTTTTACGCAGGATATGGGGTTGAATCAATTTAGATTTTCAACATGGTCCATGACATCTTTGTCAAGGTGAAACTGGAAGTAACAAGGACATCAACAATCCTAAATATGTTTGGCAGTAGACGAAGCAGTGATGTGACTCGATTCATCTTTTGCCCCAATTTTGCAGGACGATTACTTCCATATTTCAACTTGACTTGATGAACCTTTTTGTAAAAGCTTGAGCTTGGTTCAACCCCGTAATCCAAGGAATGGAAATTCTGATTGCCAATACTTCAACAACATCTCATAGGGATGAATGACTCGGGCATACTTTAAGCTTATGCACGGAAAATGTAATTATGAAATTGAGATGCCCGAAGAAACACCATTTCCTAGTTAACCATGCATTAGGTACCATGTTCAATTATTTTGTTTTGTTGTTGTGTGTTTTTTTTTTAGAAATGGGTTTATGATCCCAACATGGTTGGCTCATGGTGCCTAACACATGCAACTAAGAATGTAGTGTGAAGTTTCACGCTTCCCCTTTTTTGTTTTTGTTTTGTAGAGGAAAACGCAAGGATGAGCAAACATGAAAACAAATGGTATGCAATTTTGCAGATCAAAAAGTTTGTTGAACGCATATGCATGATGATGCCATGACTCATGCAAAATGTGAGGCTGGAATATGATAACGGACAAATGCAGGAACGATATGTTCATTATGATGTTATGAAGAGATGCTTATGCGATGCATGATATGAATGCATTTTACGGACACAAGAGCCTGGAAAATTATCTCTTCTTACTTGCGCATTTGGGGGCGCAGTGCCCCATGTGTACAATTAAGAAGGTGATATGGACCTTCCGGCTTCCCGTGACAAAGGACGAGACCAACATACAATGCATGCTAGAGATAAAATGTGGGAGTGACTTGATTCGCACTGATTTTTGGAGTAAAAACGTGGGATAAACTCATTTTTTTCAAAAAGTTATAACTAGTCAAGATCTGAGCGACAATACAAACTTCCTAGCGGTTTCTAATCATATGGTCCATTAAGTCTATCATATGCTGAAAATAGCTGAGAAGTCCGTGGATCTCCTCGGGGGCGGAGTAGGTGTCCGCCACTGCTTTGGCCTTGGCTAGCAATGGGGGAAGTTCTTGACTCCTGTTCAAAGTAAGAGCAAATCGGTTCATCCACATTGTTGCCTCTTGGTGCAATGAATCAATTACCCTTTCCCTTGCTTCCCTTTCTGCTGATATCTTGGCGTACTCATCCTCTAGCCTTTGCTCGTGAGTCGCCGCTAGATTTAGCTTCTCTTTGCACTTATCGATGATGGCCCACATATTCCCTTCAGTCTCGCTTAACTGTTGGGACAAATTTCTTTTCGACCTAAGGCAAACCTTTAGCTCGTCCTTCAAGATCATGCCTTTGACCCGTGATGATTCCTTTCACCTCTTCGGAGCTTGAGCTCACTATTGCTGCCCTATAAAGCCCCTCAAAACTTTGCTTTGGTCGTGTTCTTCCTTTCGGGCCTTCTTGGTTTCTCGTTCCAAAGCTTCAGCTGTGGCCATATTGACGTCCCTTAGTTCATCATACTCTTTTCAGACTTTGATGGCTATGGACTTGAACTTCTCTTCGACTACTCGGGCTCTTTCAAGCTCTGCCTTTAGGGCTTGTACCTCATCACTTTCTTCCGAAGCTTTAACCTCATCGTCCCTCACAGTCTTTAGATTTGGGAGCCAATCCAATCCTTGTGTTCGGACTCTCAGCCACTTATGATAGCCGCCGATGATCCCATTACTGCTTCCCCTAAGCTCTCTGTCCTTTCTTCACGCCGGATCCCATGCCTTGCGAACTCCTTGGAGTACCCTCGCGTTTGTGGTCACTGAAACCTCGTGCGATGAAAGGCGTGATGCTTTCGTCTGATGGCACTCCTCTCATGGGACATCCTTCGCATGAAGATAGAATCCTGATTCTTCCTTCCTTCTAGCGAGGGAACCATTTAACAGACGCCCCTCCATGCTAGCCAAGAGTTGGTGCACAACAAACAATTCTTGCGCCGCTCTTTTCACATCCTCGGTCGAACGTGTCATACATGGCCAAAATGGCGACGACCGGGCTTTCCTTGCCATGATGAAAGGCGAGGAAAGCGTCAATCGCTGCTAGGTCCACTAACCCTTCCATATTCGGAAAGAGGACAACTCCAAAGATCAAAAGCGCCAAGATGTCAATAAAAGAAAGCCCATTCGCCTTGATTTGCCAAGGCCTTTGCCCTTTCCTCGAAACACTTCCTTGGTACTCCGACTACCCCATTCCTGTTTTGCTTTACACGGTCCAACTCTTGTGCTGAGATTTTCACTACCTTGGCAACTCTTGTCGTGGAGGGATAGAACCCAGAGAAAAGATATGGCTTCCTTCCTCCCAGTGGGCATCCCAGGATTTCTTCAAACTCTTTCACAGTCGGCACTAGCTGGAAGTCCTCAAATGTGAAGCACCTTAGGGGCTGGTCATAATACTGGGAAAGGGATGCAATCGGTTCCATGGAGACTTCTACCCTAGCTAGGTCCCAAATCTTACCATAGGCTTTGCGGAAGGCTTGCCGTTGAAGTTGACCCATTAATTGCCCCAACTCTCGTAAACTAGTGACCTCTAAGCTCTTGATTTTGACTTGATAGAACCTCTTTTTAAGCGAAGGCTTTTGACTTGATCCCATGTTTTACTAAAGTGAAATAAAATCTAGTGCGAATCAAAACTCCGACCTCTATCATGGGTGGAATGGATGAATGCATGAAGAAATGCATATGACACAGATGCAATCTAGGAATGCGGGGGTCCGGGGAATTGTCTCCTTCTTAGATACAACGTCTTGGGGTAGCAAAGTGCCCAACGTATGTATTTAAGAAGGTGACACGGACCCTCCATTGGTTTGTTTACAGTAGGGATCAAAGACGAAACCCACGCATGATGCATATGCGAAAGGCACAACACGGGGATGTACATAGTACGACAATATTCACAAAGGGTATATGATAATTATGCATGGCAGTGTGAAAAAATGGCACGCAGCGTGTTTGCTCCGTGCCCCTATTTAAGGGACCTATAAGGGAGAGAACTAACTAGGCTTTTAGCAATAACCCCCAAGGTAGTTATATCTCTCTTGATGGTTTCTAGAGGTATCATCCCCTTTGAAGAACATATTGTAGCAGTAGGGACTACTAGCAACAATAGGTTTTCAAAGAGAAAAGCTCTAGATGAGGGTTCACTGTAATCAAGCAAGTCGGAGACCTAGCATGATCACAGATTCACCTCCACTCCTTATGTTCCCATGAACCCGGGTATAGGGCCCTTTTTCACTCACAGTGTGTGCAAATAGTGTTAGTGTTTGTGTGCATCAAATGAATAAATATTTACCTCATGCATACATTCTAAAACACACTAAAAGCAACAAATAGTTTATATACACAAGAACATAAAACAAATAAAGGGAAACCAACAAAGGAGAAAGTCATGATAAAACATTGCACAAGATTAAATGGCCTAACTCTCTAAAAAACAGTCCCCAGTGGAGTCGCCAACTGTCGCAACCTACCCTTCGGCGGGAGGGCGACGCGTGACTCGCGGGATGCGTGTTCCACGAAAGGAATACGCGCGGAGTCGCCACCAACGTTTATTTGAGGAAAACGTCGGAAAAACCGGAAAAGACGCGATCTACGAACTTTTTAGTGAAAGGTTCGGGAGTTGTATTTACGCACGGGGAAGGTATTAGCACCCCACACGCCCGTCCCAAGGGACGGCAGCCTTTAATCGAATGTGCAAACATGACTTTGATTTTTACGTTCCCTTTTATGTCCTTATATCCTTTTTATATTTTTTCTTTTTTGTGGTCGACAAGGGTGTTTCCCTTTGCTCCTACGTATTCCTCAATTTGGGATGAGAAAATCAGACCTACGTAGTTCTTTCGGAACAAAGTGTTTGGTTAAGTTGTTTTTTTTCTTTTTTGTAAAATATGTTTTTATTGAACAAAAGGTCATTTAAGGTGTTGGACCATTAATGATCTCTTGTTTTTGAAAGGAGAGAAACGTTAAGGCATTGGACCATTAACGACCTCTTGTTTTTGAAAGGAGAGAAACGTTAAGGCATTGGACCATTAACGATCTCTTGGGGTGGTCGACAAAAGCGGGGCTTTTGCTCCTACGTATCCTCAATTGCGATGAGGAAATCAGACCTACGTAGTTCTTTTTTATCAAGTGATTCTTTTTTACTTTAAGAGGTGATCATTTTAAGGCGTTGGACCTTAAAAATGATCCATTTTACTTAGTGAGGAAGTGAAATGATAAACTTCAAAAGCCTATTTTTTATGGACGAGCTTGACTAGGCGAATTGATTTTAGCCTTTAGTTTCACTTTAGTTATTAATCAATTCGATTAAGAATGAGAAATCCCAAAGAGAAAACGTCCGATTGATTTTCCGCTTTATTTTACTAAAAAGATATTTTTTGATTATTATATTATTTTTACCTCTTTTTGATTTCCAACGTGGTTACGGCACGACCGAACGGTCGGAATTTATTTTAACCGAAGTTAACGGATAATACAATTCAAACGTTCGGTGGAAATTTATTTTATTTTTAAGTTAAGCGAGAAATGACTTAAGTAAAATGGCTTAAGCACGTCAACAGGGGGTATAAAAAGTAAACAAAACGAGAATAAAAATGCACGAAACACAATGTGGACCACCACGGGCACATAGAATGAATCGAAAAGCTTGGTTCGAGGTACTTACCCGTTGAAGATCGAAGAACGATGAAGAACGAATGAAGAACGTCGAAGAACGGTTGAAACCTTTGCGAAATTCCTCACGGAAAACGTTACGGAAACGTTTCGGAAGCGCCTCGGCTTAGATTTTCTTCACGGAAACGATTTTTCCAAGCAAATTCGAAAGAGAGAGAAGTGCCAAAGGGGCTGAACCCCTTCCTTCTTGCCTTCCTCCCCTATTTATAGCAAAATAGGGGAGGTGGTTGCCGCCCAGCTCGCCCAGGCGAGCTCAGCTCGCCCAGGCGAGCAGGGTTGCTTCCTCCAGAAGCAACCGCCTTCTGGAGGAATATTCCAGAGGGCCCAAGTGGGCCTGAGTGCTATTTGCACCCCCATTTTTACTAAGTACACCCCCCTCTGCTGTTTTTTGGTGATTCTTTTTTCGTAAAGTTACGGAAACTTACGAATTTCGTAACGATACTTGTTTTCTTTCTGTAATGTTACGGAACCTTGCGGATTACATAATCATCCCCTTTTTGACTTACGGAATGTCACGGAACCTCACTTAATTATGCAACGATACTTCCATTTGATTTCCGGTGTGTCACGGAAACTTACGGATTGTGCATCAATATTTTTTTGGTTTTTCGGCATGTCCTGGAATTTCACAAATTGCCTAATGATGGGTGCCAAGCACCTCACGAGGACCAAAGAATGGTCGCACGTCATCGAGCAAAGGTCCCCGGACGAAATTAGGGTATGACAGTTTTAAATGGGAAGCATTGAATGGTAACTTGTCCAAAGTGCTCTTAGGCATCACATTTAAACTGGAACCATTATCGATGAGTACCTTGGCCATGATATGGTCCATACACTTGACTGATACGTGTAAAGCCTTATTATGCCCTCTCCCCTCGGCGGGGATTTCTTCTTCGGCGAAGGCAAGATAGTTGTTGGCAGTGATATTGTTGACCAGCCCTCCGAAACCTTCTACCGAAATATCTTGGGCCACGTGAGCCTCGTTCAGTACTTTTACTAGCAGAGCCCGATGAGGCTCGGAGCTCATAAGTAACTCCAACAGCGAGACCCTAGCCGGGGTTTTGTTGAGCTGTTCGATAACCTTGAATTCGCTCTGCTGAATTATCCGAAGGAACTCGCTGGCTTCCTCTAGCGACACCTCCTTTCTACCATCCTTTTTCTCCGGGGGCCCCTTTGCTGGAATATCTTTATTCGAAGCGTGGGGTGCTTCGCCATCTTGTTCCTCCACCACTTTTCCTTTTCCCTTGACGTCGGCGGGTTGGACCGGTAGGTCCGGAGGCGCGAACACACGACCACTACGGGTCACACCACTCAGTCCCGTGATATTTGTTACTTTAGCCGACAGCGAGCTGACGTCAGTAACTTCTCCTTCCTTCTTCCCCGGAGGTGTATATCTCCACGGGACCGCGTGACTATTTTGATACGGGAAAGGAACAGGTTTGGCCATTAAGGGGTGACCGGGCTTTTGCGAGGCTGCACTTTTAGTGAAGTATATCACCAAGGGTTTGGGCTTCGCAACGCCGCTCCCCTCCGTAGATTGCATGCATATGTGCTGCTCTTCTTTTCCTTCAATGCCGACTTCCAGTCGACCTTGATCTATCATCCGCTGTAACAATTCCTCTACTTCCAAACATGTCTCCATGTCATGCATCTCGCCGGAATGTAGCAGACAGGAATCCTCCTTACACCCACTATGGGGAATCACACCTCCCTTTTGTAGGGCCTCAAAGATAAACCTCCTAGGGGTTGCCACATCCCTTAAAGGTTTAGACCTGTGCGGCCTATCGGATTCAACTGCATTAACTGCTCCCCCTCCATGATTGGCGAGCGGGTTGGTTCTCACATTGGGCCGATCCTCTTGGAAAGTCAGCCATCCAGCATCCATTAGATGTTGGACCTTGTACTTGAGGGCCAAGCATTTTTCGACGGAATGCCCCGGGACACCCCCATGGTACTTGCAAGTTGCATTAGGGTCATACCACTTCGGGAAAGGGGGTTCGAGGACCCTTCCGGGAGTTACCACGGCCAAATGATTGGCGATGAGGGATGGTAGAAGATCTTCGTACGTCATTGGGAGCGGGGTGAATTCCGGCAATGGCCTCGGAGGGAAGTTCCTTGTCGTGTTGGAATTACCGGCCGGTCGAGTCGTGTTCGGAGTTGGAACTTGGGGAGCTTCCCTCTGGGTGGGTGCCTTAGGCTGCACGGGTGTTGAACTAGAGGCGTTCCCCGCATGAGCCGAGAAGCTTGGGTGATGTTGCGCGTACTGATGGGTACCATGAGGTGTTTGCTGGGGTTTGACCCACGCGGGTGTTGAAGAGACGGCATGGGCATCTCCTTCCTTCCTTTTTGCCCCTGTTGCCCCGATTCTTTTGGCGTTCACGTTTGTGGAGGAAACGTAATCAAACTTTCCTCTCTTCAAACCAACCTCGATTCTTTCCCCGGCAAACACCAGATCCGCAAAGCTGGACGGCATGTAACCCACTAGCTTCTCATAGTAGAACACTGGCAGAGTGTCTACCATCATGGTGATCATCTCTCTCTCAACCATGGGAGGAGCTACTTGTGCCGCCAAATCCCTCCATCGCTGCGCATATTCTTTAAAGGTTTCACCCTCTTTCTTGAACATATTCTGCAGTTGAGTACGGTCAGGAGCCATATCAGAATTGTACTGATACTGCCTTAGGAATGCGGTAATCAGATCCTTCCAAGTACGGATACAGGAAGCTTCCAAATTAGTGTACCACACTACCGCAGCTCCGGCCAAGCTATCCTGAAAGAAGTGTATCAACAGCTTTTCATCTTTAGAATGAGCGCCCATCTTACGGCAGTACATTTTGAGATGGTTTTAGGGACAAGTCGTCCCTTTATACTTGTCGAAGTCCGGCACTTTGAACTTCGGGGGAATAACAACATCGGGTACTAAGCAAAGATCCGTCATGTCTGCAAACGGATAGTCCCCAAATCCTTCCACAGCCCTCAATCTTTCCTCAAGGAGATCGAGCTTCCTCCTTTCTTCAGTTGCCGGGGGCGGCCCTTCCATGGACAAAACTATTGGCGATGCTGCGATGTTGGGTTGAGGCAACGTGCCTGGTGCCGGCCCTTCGGGGATCGGGGGATAAAACTCGACATCCCTCCGAGCATAATCTTGAGGGTCTTTATGGACTTCGTCGGGCTGCTGAGGAGGCTCCTTTTCATGGACGGTAGAAGCAATGTGGCCCGCATCTTCTTGCAAGATGGGTGGCGAATAGTTGGGCGGCAATCCATAAGGGTAAGCCGCTCGGTTGTATCCCAGGTGAGGGCTGCCATCGTGCCCCAGTGTGTCCCTTCCCCGTCCTACTATGTTTGAGGGAGGATGGTGCGTAGTTGCCAAGAGAGTCGGGTCTGCTTCGGCAGCCGAACTGACAGCGGCGGCAGTGGCCGCGTTCTTCTCCATGAGCTGCTTCATACCTAACATGGCCTCCATCATGGAGGCCATTTGTTCTTTCAGAGCCGACATGTCGGCTTTCATCTGTTCCTGTGTCTCCTCTTGATCGCCCATCGTTCTAGATTTGGATCTGGTGCGATAGGGATCCCTTGCGGCGCGTTTAGTTATGGTGTTTTCCCTAAAAAACCAAACGTGAGGAGTGGGTAAAGAAAGAAAATGCATGCTAGAGATGAGATGTAGGAGTGATTTGATTTGCACAAGCTTTTTGGAGTAGAAACATGGGACCAACTCATTTTATTTCAAAAAGGAAGTCATATCTAGTCAAGGTCGGAGAGACCATACAAGTTTCCTAACGATTTCTAATTATGTGGGCCATTAGGTCTATCATATGCTGACAATAGTCGAGAAGCCCATGAATCTCTTCGGGGGCGGAGTAGGTGTCTGCCATTGCCTTGGCCTTGGCTAACAATCGGGGAAGTTCTTGACTCCCGTTCAAGGTAAGAGCAAACCGATCCATCCACATGGTTGCCTCTTGGTGTAAAGAGTCGATCACCCTTCCTCTAGCCTCTTTTTCCGCGTATACTTGGGCATACTCATCCGCGATCCTATGCTCGTGGGCCGTGGCTAGACCTAACTCTTCTTGGTACTTGGCGATGATAGCTAACATGTTGGTCTCTGTCTCGCATAAACGTTGAGACAAGCTTCTTTTGGACCTTGAACAAGCAATCAACTCCTCTTTCAGAACCATGCTATGTGCTCGCGACTGGTCCCTTTCTTCCCCTCGCAACTTGAGTTCATTATTGCTACCCCATAGAGCTCCGCGAAATTTGTTCCGGCCATACTCTTCCTTGCGAGCCCTCTTGGTCTCTTGTTCAAGGGCTCTTGCGGTAATTGCATTCTCTTCCCGTAACCCGGCGCACTCCTTCCGAACGTGTGTAGCAGCCAACTTGAACTTCTCCTTGGCGAGTTTTGCCTTTCCTAACTCGCTTTTGAGAGCTTGGACTTCTTCATCCGCTTCCGGTGCTTCAAAATTCTCTTCGCTGACGACTTTTAACTTGGCGAGCCAATCTAAACCTCGTATGCGAACTTTCAGCCATTCGTGGTACCCACCAATGATGCCATTACGAATGCCTCTAAGCTCTTGATCTTTCCTTAACGGGGTTTCCCATGCCTTATGGATTCTTTGTATAGTCTTGGAATTTTGTGCGCCGAGATCCCTCACAAGGAAAGGAGACATGCTTTCTTCCGTCGGTGCTCCCCTCATGGGGTACCCTAGTTGTCTTATAGCGAGCGTGGGATTGTAATTAATACAACCCCTCGTCCCTACCAGCGGAATGTTTGGGTATCTTCCACATGAGAAAAGGACTCCTTCTTTTCCTTCCTTCCATCGGGGGAACCAACTGATTGTTCTACCTCCTATCCCGGCCAAGAGCTGGTCCCAATCTATTCTCCTCTTTTCAGTACATGAGCGATGGCTCAGGAGCGGACATGGATGTCTTGTGTCTTGTTGGAACAAGTGTGAAACCAACCAAACACAGAGGGCGGGTAAGCAACAGATGATCCGTGCGCTACTCTTTTCGCACCTTCGGTCAAATGTGTCAAATAGATCCGCCAAGACAGCTACCACCGGACTTTCCTTGCTATGGTGGTAGGCAAGGAAAGCGTCGATTGCTGCTAGGTCTATCAAACCATCCACGTTTGGAAAGAGGACGACCCCAAAAATTAGCAAAGCTAACACATCCATAAACGGGACCCAGTCTCCTTGATTGGCCATACCCTTCGCCTTGTCTTCTAGGTACTTCTGTGGCAGGCCCGCTATGCCGTTCCGAGTCTGTTTTATGCGGTCCAAACCTCTGGCTGAATCCTTGACCACAGTTGCAATTCTGCTCAAAGAGGGGAGACACCCGGAGGAAAGATACGGTTTCCTTCCCCCGAGAGGACATCCTAGAATTTCCTCAAATTCTTCAATGGTTGGTACTAATTGGAAGTCCCCGAATGTGAAGCATCTCAAGGGCTGGTCGTAGTATTGGGTAAGTGATGCAATGGCTTCTATGGACACCTCTGCTATGGTCAACTCTAAGATCTTTCCGTAAGTCTTGCGGAAGGCTTGCATTTGAAGGGGTTCCATCAACCGCCCTAATTCCTTGATGCTGGTGGTATCTGGGCTTTTGACCTTGACTTGGTAGAACCTCTTGCCGGTTTGATTTGTTCCCATGCTTACTAAAGTGAGATAAAAGCTGGTGCAAATCAAAACTCCGATATCTCATGGGCGGAATGGATGAATGCATGATGGAATGCATGTGACACAGATGCAATCTAGGAATGCGGGGGTCCGGGGAATTTGTCCCCTTCTTAGATACGACGTCTAGGGGTAGCAAAATGCCCCAACGCACGTTTTTAAGAAGGCGACACGGACCCTCCGTTGGTTTGTTTACAGTAGGGATCAAGACAGAACCCGTATGCAATGCCTATGCAAAAGACACAATGCGGGAATGTACACAGTATGACAATATTTTTCCGAACATAAGCAAAAGGGTATATGATACTCATGCATGGCAGTGTGAAAAATGGCACGCAGCGTGTTTGCTTCGTGCCCCTATTTAAAGGACCTATAAGGGAGAGAACTAACTAGGCTTTTAGCAATAATCCCCAAGGTAGTTATATCTCTCTTGATGGTTTCTAGAGGTATCATCCCCTTTGAAGAACATATTGTAGCAGTAGGGACTACTAGCAACAATAGGTTTTCAAAGAGAAAAGCTCTAGATGAGGGTTCACTGTAATCAAGCAAGTCGGAGACCTAGCATGATCACAGATTCACCTCCACTCCTTATGCTCCCATGAACCCGGGTATAGGGCCCTTTTTCACTCACAGTGTGTGCAAATAGTGTTGGTGTTTGTGTGCATCAAATGAATAAATATTTACTTCATGCATACATTTAAAACGCACTAAAAGCAACAAGAATTTATATACACAAGAACATAATGAAAGGAAACCAACAAAGGGGTAAGTCATGATAAAACATTGCACAAGATTTAAATGGCCTAACTCTCTAAAAACAGTCCCCAGTGGAGTCGCCAACTGTCGCAACCTACCCTTCGGCGGGAGGGCGACGCGAGACTCGCGGGATGCGTGTTCTACGAAAGGAATACGCGCGGAGTCGCCACCAACGTTTATTTGAGGAAAACGTCGGAAAAACCGGAAAAGACGCGATCTACGAACTTTTTAGTGAAAGGTTCGGGAGTTGTATTTACGCACGGGGAAGGTATTAGCACCCCACACGCCCATCCCAAGGGACGGCAGCCTTTAATCGAATGTGCAAACATGACTTTGATTTTTATGTTCCCTTTTATGTTCTTATATCCTTTATACCCTTTTTATATTTTTTCCTTTTTGTGGTCGACAAGGGTGTTTCCCTTTGCTCCTACGTATTCCTCAATTTGGGATGAGAAAATCAGACCTACGTAGTTCTTTTTTATCAAGTGATGCCTTTTTTACTTAAGTGGTGATCATTTTAAGGCGTTGGACCTTAAAAATGATCCATTTTACTTAGTGAGGAATTGAAATGACGAACTTCAAAAGCCTATTTTTGTGGACGAGCTTGACTAGGCGAGTTGATTTTAGCCTTAGTTTCACTTTAGTTATTAATCAAGTCGGTTAAGAATGAGAAATCCCAAAGAGAAAACGTCCGATTGATTTTCCGCTTTATTTTACTAAAAGACGTTTTTTGATTATTATATTGTTTTTTACCTCTTTTTGATTTCCAACGTGGTTACGGCACGACCGAACGGTCGGAATTGATTTTAACCGAAGTTAACGGATAATATAATTCAAACGTTCGGTGGAAATTTATTTTATTTTTAAGTTAAGCGAGAAATGACTTAAGTAAAACGGCTTAAGCACGTCAAGAGGGGGTATAAAAAGTAAACAAAACGAGAGTAAAAATGCACGAAACACAATGTGGACCACCATGGGTGCATAGAATGAATCGAAAAGCTTGGTTCGAGATACTTACCCGTTGAAGATCGAAGAACGATGAAGAACGAATGAAGAACGTCGAAGAACGGTTGAAATCTTTGCGAAATTCCTCACGGAAAACGTTACGGAAACGTTTCGGAAGCGCCTCGGCTTAGATTTTCTTCACGGAAACAATTTTTCCAAGCAAATTCGAAAGAGAGAAAAGTGCCTCAGGGGCTGAACCCCTTCCTTCTTGCATTCCTCCCCTATTTATAGCAAAATAGGGGAGGTGGTTGCCGCCCAGCTCGCCCAGGCGAGCTCAGCTCGCCCAGGCGAGCAGGGTTGCTTCCTCCAGAAGCAACCGCCTTCTGGAGGAATATTCCAGAGGGCCCAAGTGGGCCTGGGTGCTATTTGCACCCCCATTTTTACTAAGTACACCCCCCTCTGCTGTTTTTTTGGTGATTCTTTTTTCGTAAAGTTACGGAAACTTACGAATTTCGTAACGATACTTGTTTTCTTTCCGTAATGTTACGGAACCTTGCGGATTACATAATCATCCCCTTTTTGACTTACGGAATGTTCCGGAACCTCACTTAATTATGCAACAATGCTTCCATTTGATTTCCGGTGTGTCACGGAAACTTACGGATTGTGCATCAATACTTTTTTTGGTTTTTCGGCATGTCCTGGAATTTCACAAATCGCCTAATGATGGGTGCCAAGCACCTCACGAGGACCAAAGAATGGTCGCACGTCATCGAGCAAAGGTCCCCGGACGAAATTAGGGTATGACATACACCTATGGTCCTCTATGAAGAAATTTTTCTTAGTATATCTACACTCTTATACATGACAAACTTTTTCTGTATACGCATTGGAACTCTCTCTCTTTACATCACCCGGTCTATATACAAAACCCTATTTACGTTCAAAGATTTTTTTCGTTTTTCCCAACACACACCTATTGTTCATACAAAAGTTTCTTTATATACATGTGTTGCTCACACACACAAGAATTTCTCTCCACGCATCACTTACACACACAAAAACCTTCTATACACATTTTCCTTTTACATACATGTATATATATAAAAACATTTTTTCTTTTCCTTTATATATGTAGACATTTTATTCACAACACTTCTTTCCTTTTTTATCATGATTTTGGTTCATTTTATTTTTAGGATGACGTTCCTAAATGGAAAACTCCACTTGACTCCGGAATTTCAAAAAACACTATTGACAACAACGAAGTAAATACTAACATAACAGTTCAAACGACATGTATGCACAAAACAAAATTCAATCAAAACAAAACAAACGTTAGTCCCTCAGTTAAACAAAAGATAGCATACAAATGATAAATGATGGAACATACGAATTTGGGGATCTCACGGTCATGTGGCTCCGCATGCCCCTGGACTCTTCGGTCATGGTAACAAAAGGTGGGGTGATCGACAAAAGCAGGGCTTTTGCTCCTACGTATCCTCAATTTGTGATGAGGAACTCAGACCTACGTAGTTCTTGCTAACTGTGAGACTAAAAATAGTCTAGGTATTTTCTTCACTAAAATGCGAACATGCTTTAGTAAAGAGACAAAACTTTCAACTGATTGGAGCAACATATGCTTTTTTTATGAAAAATGATGTGTCTATCGGGGAAGGAGAGTATGCTGATGAAATTTTCTCATAACCGTAAATGAGATTTTGGATGTTAGCATTTCGTTTCTAATTGACCATTTAGAGGAAGCACTGGGTTCAACAAAAATAGAAGAAAATCACTCAAAGTGTATCAATCTCACACATGTAAGTGTTTTATCCTAATTCCGAACCATAGATATGTCATGACTTGATTTTGCAAATCATTTCCTATCAAATCAAAAATTACATGCGTGATCATGGATCAATAGGACTTTTTTCAGGAATGGTTTTTAGGTGGGGAATTTTGGCTTTGAGTGTTTTTGCCTTTTCCTTTTATGTTTTTGTTTAGTGCGGGGTGAGAAAGTCGCTAGCGCACAGGATTTTGGTTGGAAATCAAAGGGAGAGGACCACTTTAGGTCATGGTTTCCTTTTTTCTTGTTTACTTGGTGACAATTCTGTATTGTTCAGATATTGTCTGGTCCAAAGACCTTTCTGCATATTTCTTCTGTTTTCTTTCGATCTTTGATCGAGAACTTTGTTTTTTTTTTTTATCTCAATCTTTGATCGGGCAATTTTCTTTCTTTTTTGCTTTCTCCCCTCTTTGATTTGGAATTTTCTCCTTTTCTCTCTTTTTTTGTTTTCTTCCGAGGGCAAGGATTGACATTCTCACCCTGGGTCAAGGTTTATGATAAGTTGGGATTTTGGCTCAAGGCTTGTAGAACGACTGGTCATGATATGTGTCAGGGTTTGGCCAGCGGTTCGGGGATAAAGGGGATGTCCCACATTATTTCCATGATATAAATGCAACAATGATGATTAGGAAATTTTATGCAAAACTGGTCATGCATGCACCCATGTGGACACTCAAGCATCAAGTTTTTATGGTCATGTGACACTAGGGCTCAGGATTCATTTTCCCTATTTTAAGTCAACCCAATGTTTCGAAAATATGTTTTTTTATCAACTCATGCATTCATCCACACTGGTTATGATCAGTGAATTTTTCAAAGAAAAGCTGGAAGTTATCTCTTTTCACAAGCATGTTGTTTTTTTAGCTAGACAACCTTTATTATTTTTTTATTTTCTATTTTTTCATTTTTTTTCTTCCTTCTTATTCTTTTCTTGCTCGCTCTCTTTTTGCTCTTTTTTTTTTTCCATAAGGTATTTTGCTACCTATTCATACGTATAATATTTTTGCTATATACATGCATATCCAAGGTATCTTGCTACCTAAACATACATATATATGTTTTGTGAGATATTTTTGCTATACACATGCATATCCAAGGTATCTTGATACCTAAACATACATATATATATTTTGTGAAGTATTTTTGCTACATAGATGCATATCGAAGCTATCTTTCTACCTAAACATACATATATATATATATATTTTTTGTGAGGTATGACTACCTTCCGAACTTGTGCTTGTTTTATTTAAATTCCTAGGATCATGAGCAACTAGGTGTGTCCTGCTATGACTTGAGAAACAAAAGTGATCAAATAACAAGCAGAGATTTTAAAAGGTACTAGGTTGCCTCCTAGTAGCGCTTCTTTAACGTCTTGAGCTGGACGCGTGATGGCTTATTGGTCATTGACCTAGTACTTTGCTTACCTTTGGCTTTGGACTTGGTCGCCTATTGGTCGGCCATGGGTCGTAAGCAACGCTCTATCCTTTTTGTGGATGAGCTGAGGTGAACTCTAGAGATGATGGTGGTGCGTCTGTTGCCCGCTGCCGGCCATCCCTAGGCTGCTGTGGTGTTTCGCCCTGCGCCTACCTGGGGATGCAGTACATCTTGATGAAAGCTCGATTAGTAGGGAGCTTGATGCCCTTGCTGGAGGTGACAGGCACTCCGTAGAACTGACAGAGACCCGTAATTAGAGCTTGACAACTCCAAGACCCTGTTTGACTTCTTCGGGTCCACTGGGTGTCTTGCAGGCGCGATCCCTGCAAATAATAGATGACATCATAAATCAATTGAGTCACGTGCATACTTACCTATGTCATGATGACGTGACCTTGCCGGGGGGAACGGGCACCCTGTAGGACTACAGAGGCCCGTAACCAAAGCTGGAAACCCCAAGGCCCCATTGGACTTCTCCGGGTCCACAGGGTGTCTTTGTGGGTGCGATTCCTGCAAACAATAGATGGTATGAAAAATCCGTTGAACCATATGTATACTTACCTATGTCACGATGGCATGACCTCGCAGGGGGAATGGGCACCCTGTATGACTGATAGAGGCCCGTAACTAGAGCTGGAAACCCCAGGGCCCTGTTGGACTTCTTCGGGTCCACTGGGCGTCTTGTGGGCGCGATCCCTGCAAACAATAGATGACATCAGAAATCAATTAAGCCATGTGCATACTTACCTATGTCATGACGGCACAGACCAATTGATACATCTGTAGGGGGAGATTGGCATTGTGGTCGCTGGGCAGAATGTTGCTAAATAGCAACGTCATCCATATCCATGTAAGAGTGGTCATGTTGGTGCGCATGATCCGCGCTCGTCTTTTTGCAGCAGCACGGGTGAAATCTTGTCCCGGTATGCATACTAGATGCGTGATAGCCTCCCTCTATGGATGTGCTCGCACAGTTGGTCGCCCTCCAATATCAGGGGGTGGCCCAGGAACTGATAAAAGGAAACTACTGGCCCCTTAACCGGGAGCACAAGTCTCGGTTAAGCATCTAAGGGCAAAGGACCTTATATTCTCCTAAGGTGTGGATATGGAGCACACTGAAAATGAGGACGCGTAGCCCTCTAATGGCGAGGGCGTGCAGCCCTCTGCAAGCGAGAATGTGCAGTCCTCTGATGGCGAGGACATACAGTCCTCTAAAGGTATTAGGTACTAGTACCCAAGGGTCCACCTTTATGAGAAAGCAAGAGATCGACTCATCGAGAGGGCCGGTCATCCAACAAGATTGGACACGAGATGTAGGAAATCTATGCAGTTAACATGATTTTTAGGGATGCAGACGTATGTAACCTTTGTCATGAAATTTGGTAATGCTGACCTTATATGAAACAATTCAATGCAATGGAAAGTTGTACAATGTTCATGACATTCCTTCCCTATTTTGTGATTTTGATTTTGATTTAATTTTTTTTGGAAAACACAGATTGACTGTCCTTTTGAAAAAGGTGATAATTCATGCAACCTTATCCTATCTTTTGCAATTCTCTCCGGGAACTCCCTCAGAGTGTATATTTTGTTTGATTTAGTCACTTGACCATTTCGGAGTGACGGCAATGGAGCCGTTTGACGTTTAATCAATCTATTGAAATTCCAGGGCTTGTCTCCCTTTTTTTTTTTCTTGTTTAAAAACATCGACGGGTGAGAACTATTGATCTGCCCCTATGTTCACTTGAGGCTCATGCACGATGCCCCTCATTGCCCCAGTGTAAGGCTTTGAGGTACCAATTGTTATCTTTCGTCATGACCTTGTAGCTGGGAACCTATTGGGTGAAAACTTCTAATCTGCCCCTAGGTTCGCTTGAGGTTTTTGCATGGTGCCTTTCGTTGCCCCAGTGTAGGGCTTAGAGGTACCAATTGTTGTCTTGTTTTCACAACCTCGTAGTGAGGAAGAATGAAAGAAGCAGTTGATTCTTGCAAAAAGAATTTTCCAAGGACGAGAAATAGTTGAAGGATTTTTCAGTTGATGGATTAAGTCAAATGACTCCTATGTAGAAGAAAGATGTTTTGATGTCTTGATGATGCTAAAGGATCAAGTGCTTCTAAGTTTTATTCAAGACAAGAATCCAAGAAAATCAAGATATATGATCAAGTTGATCTCTAGAATCTTTAGGAAGAAGTTTCCAAATTGAAAAAACAAAAGGTTTGACCAAAGAATTCTATAATTTCAAATTGAGATTTTCTCTCTGGTAATCGATTACCCGCAGCTGAAAATGTTTATCACAGTCACTAGAAATTTGAATTCAAAATTTATAATGTGTAATTGATTACGCATGGAGGGTAATTGATTACAAACAGTTTATTGAACGTTTTAATTCAAATTTTAAAGCCTGTAATCGATTGCACAAGTCTTGTAATCGATTACCAGAGGGGATTTTCAGAAAAATTTCCAAGAGACACATCTATTCAAATGTTTTATGAATGGCCATTCAAATGTTTTAAAGAGAGTTTTCATTGCCCAAACAATTTTATCCTCTCAAAAGATTAAGAGTTTTTCTGAACTGAAACGTCTTATCCTCTCGAAAAGATTCCTTGGTCAACCACTTGCATATTCAATAAGGAATTTTGATTGATCTTCATTGTACAATCTATCTCTTTTAAGAGAGATCTCTTCTTCTCTTCTTCTTATTTCTGAAAAGGGATTAAGAGACCATGGGTCTCTTGTTGTAGAGGATTCCTGAACACAAGGGAAGGGTTGTCCTTGTGTGGTTCAGACTTTGTAAAAAGAGTTTTACAAAGAAAATGGAAAATCTCAAGTGGGTTGCTTGAGGACTGGACGTAGGCACGGGAAGTGGCCGAACCAGTATAAATCAAGTTTGCATTCCTCTCTTCCCTTAAACTTCTTTTATTTATTGCTATTTATCTTTTGCTTTAAAGAAGTTTATTTTGAATTGTCTTTTGAGTAATTCATCTTAAGGGTGCATTGTTAATCCGAAAAGAGAGAGTGGAAGTTTAATTGGGGAATAGCCTTTGTATCTTAATTCAACCCCCCTTTTTTCTTAAGGTAACTGAGGCCATTTGTCCAACATCCTAATCTTGATAACTCATTTCTCTCTAAAAAGACAAACTTTCCAGAATGATAAAATGAGGCCACCTGAACGTCTTGAAAACACAGTCAATCAAATGATTTTTTCTTTTTCTTTTTGAACCCCTTTTTTTATTTTGAAACTTATTTGTTTTGAACTTTACTCATTGTTTTATGGCACCCCCACCAACGTGCAAGACAAGTAATCTCTGATTGAACGGTCTTGGAAGTCCAAACTCAGGAGCACAGGTCGCTTGAGCAAACAGACCAATGGCTTGCACCCACATTCCGGTGAAAGTTGAATAAGCAAAGATGCGTTTGTGAGAGGATGAGGGACAAAGATATCAACTTTATTCATTTCATTTAACATTGTAACTGTGGTTTACAATAATGGTACAAACTTGAAAATCCTGATGAGTCATTAGAGACATCTAACAACAGCTTTCAAAATTGCCCCATGTGTGGCATCTCTTGTCAATGTCAGGATTTACACGCGATTCTCCTCAAATTTCAACCAGCCCGCATCAATTAGACCTTGCACCTTACGCTTCAAAGCCCTACAATGCTCAATGGGACGCCCCGGGGCTTCTCCGTGACAAGCACACGTTTCTTTCGAGTCGTATTCTCGGAGAAATGGAGGTTGATGAACCTCGGCTAGGGTTATGGCTACCATTGAATTATCAAGTAGATATGGGAGCAAGTCAGCATAGGACACTAGAATTGGGGTGAATTCTACAGGCTTTCTCGCTGCAAAATTCATTTCTTGGTTGGTGTTTTTGGTTTTGCTAAAGGTGGTGTTCGTCATTGGAAGTGCGGTAGACAGGCTTTGTGGTTGATTTAGGGATGGCCTTTATGGATAACTGGGTGGTGGGTAAGGAAAAGGTTTGTTATTGGCTGAGTAATGACATTGTTGGGTTGGTGGGAAGTTTGGCCATGTAGGAATGATAGTCGCGACATGGGTTTCTCCTTTATTTTCACCCTCTTCATTTGCCCCAGTTTTCTCATTCGTCCAAGTGGGATGATTAAATTTGCCTCTTTTCAGACCCGCTTTGATCCTTCTGCCGGCGAAGTCCAAATCCGCAAAGCTTGAAGGTGTGTAACCCACCATTTCCATAATTGAACACTGGTAATGTGTCTACGATCATTGTGATAATCTCTTTCTCTGTTATTGGGGGCACTACTTGAGCTGCCAAGTCTCTCCATCTTTGGGCATATCCTTTGAAAGATCTGAGCCCTCTTTTTGCACATGTTCTGTAGTTGCATCCTATCCGAAGCCATTATACTGACACAGCCTAACGAAGGCAACCATTAGGTCCTTCCCAGAATGGACTCGAAAAGGTTCCAAGTTAGTGTACCAGGTAACAGCTACCCCAGTAAGACTTTCTTGGAAGGAATGTATCAGCAATTCCTCATCTTTTGCATATGCCCCATCCTCCGACAATACATCTTTAGATGGTTCTTGGGGCAAGTAGTCCCCTTGTACTCATCAAAGTCTGGCACCTTGAACTTGGGAGGGGTGATGATATTGGGTACTAGGAACAACTCTTCTAGGTTAGCAAAGGCATAATCTTCACCTCCTTCAATGGCCCTGAGCCTTTCCTCTAGATGATCCAACTTTCCAATTTCTGCCAGAGCATGAGGGTTTTCACTTGTTATGGAATGCAAGAGGTGTAGTTGGGGATGATACTGAGGGCCTTCCGAAGTGTTTTCAAAGGGTATACCACCAATTGCTTGCCCTTCAGTGGCATATCTGAGCCAAGGCTCGAAGTCGGCTAGATTGTGATGGGGAATTTCATGTGTCTCCCCCACGGTTTAAGAGACATGTGCATGATCAGTTTGGGGTTGTTGGCTCTCAATGGGTAGAGGAGTGGAGTTATTGACATTTTTATTGGGAGTGTACGCCACATTGGGTGGCGTATAGTTGAGAGGCAAGCCATATGGCGGGAAGGTGTGCTCGTTTTGAATTTGCATATCATGGGGGCCGCCCATACTTCCCAAATCTTTGCCTACCATATCTAAGGTTGGATGATTCATTTGGTTGATGCCGGACGAGGACGTCGGGTTCACTTTAGCAACAGCGCTGGTAGCGGCAACTGCAACCGCATTGGCTTCCATTATCTTCTTCATGCTCATCATGGCTTCCATCATTGTGGCCATTTGTTCTTTCATGGCCTCCATATCGGCCTCCATCTGCTCTTGTACCTCCTCCGCTTTACCCATTACCCTAGCTCTAGCACGGGTTCGGTAAGGGCACCGTAAAGCATGTTTTTTTTTTATAACAATGATTAAGTTCTTTTCTTCTTTTTTTTTCAAGGAAAGAATGCAATGAGCAATGCAACCAATGAACAACATGGATGTATGCGAATGATGCACAGTTGAAGTATTGCGAATTTTTATGCAGGATATGGGGTTGAATCAATTTAGATTTTCAACATGGTCCATGACATCTTCGTCAAGGTGGAACTGGAAGTAACAAGGACATCGACAGCCCTAAATGTGTTCGGCAGTAGACGAAGCAGCGACGTAACACGATCCATCTTTTGCCCCAATTTTTTGCAAGATGGTTACTTCCATACTTCAACTTAACTCGATGAACCTTTTCGCAAAAGCACGAGCTTGGTTCAACCCCATAACCCAGGGAATGGCAATTTTGATCGCCAATACTTCATCAACATTTAATAGGGATGAAAGACTCGGGAATACGCATGCTATGCATGGAAAATGTAATTATGAGATTGAGATGCCCGAAGAAACATCCTTTCTTAGTTAACCATGCATTAGGTACCATGTTCAATCATTTTGTTTTTTAAGTGAAATGGGTTTATGATCCCAACACGGTTGGCTCATGGTACCGAATATATGCAACTAAGAATGCAGCGTGAATTTTCGCGCTTTCTTTTTTGTTTTTGTCCGTTGAGGAAAACGCAAGGGTCATGCATGAGCAAACATGAAAACAATTGGTATGCAATTTGTAGATCAAAAAGTTTGTTGAACGCATATGCATGATGATGCAATGACCCATGCAAAATGTGAGGTTGGAATGTGATAACGGACAAATGTAGGAACGATATGTTCATTATGATGCTGAAGAGATGTTTATGCAATGCATGATATGAATGCATTTACGGACACGAGAGCCCCAAAAAAATTATCTCTTCTTACTTACACACTTGGGGGTGCAGTGCCCCATGTGTGTAGTTAAGAAGGTGATATGGATCTTCCGGCTTCCCATGAAAAAAGACGAGACCAACATACAACGTGTGCGTGACAACATGATGTAGACACGCAAAAGCATAACACGGGGATGCATAGAGTACGACAATATCCACAAATAATTACAAACAACAAAGGCGTACATGACATTTAGGTTATATGCATGACAGTGTTTAAAAGGCACGCAGCGTGTCCGCTTCATGCCCCTATTTTAGGGACCTATAGGATAATGTCTAGGGGTCTCTAATAACTACTCCCAACGATTCATAGCTCACACAACTGTTTTCTAGAGGTATCATCACTCAAGATAATAATATTGTGGCGGTATGGAATACCAGCGACAACATGTTATAAAGAGAGAAAGCTCTAGATGAGGTTTCACTATTATCAAGCAAGTCGGAGACCTAGCATGATCATAGATTCACCTCCACTCCTTAGATTCCCATGAACCCGGGTATAGGGCCCTTTTTTTTTTTTTTACTCAAACCCGTGGGTGCTTAGAATGCAGTGTAAAGAATGTGAAATAGACAACAGTTATTTACATTTTTACACAGTTCAATAAGTGCACACCCAAAGTTTCACAATTCCACAATTCCTTAAAATAGGCCTAACTCACAAAAATTCCCCAGTGGAGTCGCCAACTGTCGCAACATGCCCTTTTGCGGGCGTGCGACGCGAGGGTCATGGGTGTGCTTTCCAAAGGAGGAAAGATGCACGGAGTCGCCACCAACGTTTATTTGTGGAAAACGTCGGAAAAACCGAAAGAAACCGGTCAAAATGAAAATTCTAAGTTCGGGAGTTGTATTTATGTTTGAGGAAGGTATTAGCACCTCTCACGTTTGTCTCAAAGGACAACAACCTATTTTTTAGAATCGTGAAATTGTGATATCTTACCTTTTATTTCTTTTTTATTTTTGAGGTCGACAAAAGCGGGGCTCTTGCTCCTACGTACCCTCCATCGAAGAGGAAATCAGACCTACGTAGTTCTTTTTTAAGGGTGAATCAAACGATTCATTTTACTTGGAAGGTGATCATTTTAAGGTGTTGGACCTTTAAAATGATCCATTTACTTGGTAAGGAAAACTGAGATGATGAACTTTCAAACCCTTTTTAGTGACCTTTTTTGGTGGACGAGCTTGACTAGGCGAATTGATTTTAGCCTTAGTTTCACTTTAGTTATTAGTCAATTCAATTAAGAATGAGAAATCCCAAAGAGAAAACGTCCGATTGATTTTTTCGCTTTTATTTTACTAAAAGGTATTTTTTTATTATTATATTATTATTTTACCTCTTTTTTTATTTCCAATGTGGTTACGGCACGACCGAACGGTCAGAATTCATATTAACTGAAATTAACGGATATTACAAATCAAATGATCGGTGGAAATTTATTTTATTTTTGATTAGGCGAGAAATGACTTAAATAAATGACTGAAGCACGTCAAAAGGGGGTACAAAAAGTAAATGCAACGAGAATAAAAGTACACAAAACAAATGGGGACCACCACGGGTACATAGAATGAATTGAAAAGCTCGATTTGGAAACTTACCCGTTAAAGAATGAAGAACGGATGAAGAACGGTGAATAATGGAGGAAAACCTTCATGGATTTGCTTACGGAAACATCTCGGAAGCGTTACGGAAGCACCTCGGCTTGGATTTTCTTCACGGAAATAATTTTTTCCACCAAAAACAGCTGAAATACATCACCAGGGGGATCCGGGACCCTTAAAACAAGCCCCTTCAGCCTATTAATAGAAAAAGGGGGAGGAAGTTGCCGCCCAGGCAACGGAAGCAATCCAGCTTCAAAAAATCATTCTGGAAGGCCCAATTCAAAATTTCGAAACTGCTATTTGCACCCCAATTTTGATAAGTTCACCTCCTTCTTTCGTAATTTACAGAAAAGCTACGGAAGCATATAGGACTTGATTTTCATCTTTTTTTCTCTTCCCTCTTACCCGTATTAAGTGAAATATGCTTATTTAGGGTTATGGGAATTTTACGGAAGCATTACGGGTGTCCCGGAAGCCCCGGAAACCCATTTTTTAACAAAACGGGGGAGGTGGTTGCCACCTAGCTCGCCCAGGCGAGCTAGATTGGTTCCACCTTAAGCAAGAAATTGCCCAGAAACCCCTAGAAGGGCCCAAATTCGAAAATTACTATTTGCACCCACATTTTACTAATTACACCCCCTTTGCCCTTTTTTGGCAATTCTTTTTCCGTAACGGTACGAAACTTTACGAATTTCGTAACGATACTTATTTTCTTTCCGTAAGGTTATGAATCCTTACGGATCATATGTTTACTCTTTTTTAGCTTTCGAAGAAGTTACGGAAACTCACGGATTGCGCAACAACACCTCCCTTTGGTTTCCGTCACATTACGGAATTTCACGGATCGTGTAACCTTTCTTCCCTTTGATTTCCGGCGTGTCTCGGAACTTACATATCGTGCAACAACGGGTGCCAAGTATCTTGAAACGGCCAATCAAAGGTTGCATATCATCAAGTAATAATCCCCGGACGAAATTAGGGTATGACAAGGTAAAATAAGCAAGTTTGGTGAAGTTGATTTTTGCAGTTCGCTGAGCCATCCTCTTCTGGCTGAGCGCATGATCTGCTGGGCACAACATGATTGGCTGAGTGCATAGAAGAACCTGGAAGAAGATGACCTGTACAGGTGCGCTAAGCGAGAGTCAAACTCGCTAAGCCCACCGCTTGCACCTCCAGGCTGAGCGAAGAAGAGGCGCGCTGAGCCAAATGTCACTTAATTTGGCTAAGCGAACCAGAATATGGATGAGCGTGTGGATCATGCATTGTTTTGATGATGTCGAAAAGAAATCACTTGATTGTAATCATCAAAAAGGGGGAGAATGTGAATGTATGAATACATGAATTTTGATGATGCCAAAGAAGAATCAAACAAGGCCGCTTCAAAGGATAAGCATTTGGTTCAAGATTAATTCAAGATTGCTTCAACAAACAAAGCCTTGTTTCAAGATTAACTAAAGATAAAGCCTTGCCTCAAAACAAAGGGCTTCAAAGTCATGCAAGGCTCTGGTAATCGATTACCAGGAAGTGTAATCGATTACCAGAAGGGAAGAATGAAAAAGAGCTGTTGAAAAGGGTTTTGAATTTGAATTTTGAACATGTAATCGATTACCATATGTCTGTAATCAATTACCAGCAACAAAACTCCTGAAATTCAAATTCAAAAGTCATAACCCTTCAAATTATAACTGTGTAATCGGTTACATAAACATTGTAATCGATTACCAGTGGAGAGTTTTCAGAAAATCTGCCAACAGTCACATCTTTTGATTGGATTTGTGAATGGCCATCAAAGGCCTATAAATAGGTGACTTGGGCACGAATTTTGAAGAGAGAGTTTTGCTTTTTCAAAATGTCTTATCCTTTCAAAAGGAAATGAGAGATATTCCAAGAGAACTTCATTGCCAAATGCTCTCTCAAAAGAAACTCTTGGGCAAATACTTGCAAATCCATTAAGAGTTTCTCCATGGATTTCAATTGTAATATCCTTCTCTTCAAGAGAGAATTCTTCTTTCTTTCTTCTTATTCAAAGAGATTGATTAAGGGACTGAGGGTCTCTTAAGTTGTAAGAATTCATGAACACAAGGGATGGGTGGTCCCTATGTGGTTCAGACTTTGTAAATGGATTTTACAAAGGGAAAGGAAAATCTCAAGTGGGTCGCTTGAATACTGGACGTAGGCACGGACTTTGTCGAACCAGTATAAAATCTGTGTTTGCATTCTCTCCTCCCTTATCTCATTTATTTTGTTGTAATCAATTTTGTCTTTCATGTTTAAAGAACATTATTAAATTCATTGCTGCTTCTTCTGCATTCTAAGCCTATCCCTCTTAAGTTATTGAGGCCGCTGGTCCAACAAGTGGTATCAGAGAAGGATTCTTGTATAAAGTTTAAAAACTTCAAGAATAGATATAACCTCATCTAACTTTCCATTTCCTAAGGGAAATTCTATTAATAGGCCTCTTATGTTCAATGGTGAGGGTTATCATTATTGGAAAACCCGAATGCAAATCTTTATAGAAGCCATAGATTTAAAGAGGAAGTTATCATGCAGAGTATTGGATGAGAGTTTGAGTGATTGTGAGGTTTCTAGAGGTGAAGGAGACATCCTCAACACTTGTACTTGCTAATCTTTCATTTTCTCTTTTTCATCTTTGTAAGAGAAGCTTCCCAGTTATGGAGAGCTAAATCCTCAGTTGCTTCTTCCTACAGGGTACTTGATGTAAATACTCTTATATCTATCTAATGATGTAGCACGTGTTCTCTGTGCTATTAGTACTTCATTTTTAGTATGCTTTTGCCTTGATCACGTAGATGCATGCTCAGTTAGGGTCATTCAACATTGGGAAATGGTTTGATCCTTAGAACTAGATGGGATGGGGCTAGTTTATCATATTTTCACAAGGAATCGGGGTACGTTAACCTAGTTGTTGGTATGTATGTCTTAATGCAGTTCTGGTCAAGTGTAGTCCAACAAGAGGGACCTAAGGATGACGCTTGGCTAGGATTAGGTTAAACAGGCATGAGACATCGGGGTTTAGCAGTCCTGGAGACAACATAGAACATAGGAATGTTGTTAGGTAGAGAACATCTTTAGTAGCATCAGTCGCCCAGTAGGAAAACCAACACGTTGACTATCTACCTTCGCACCCACCACTGCTCACCTTTTATTTACCTTTGTTTAGTTAGTTTACACATGTGTCCAAACTACACACAAACCTTTTATAACAAGGCACTTATTTACTGAATCACAGCCTTACCAAGTAAAACAAGTTCCCCAAGAGTTTGATACTTGGTTCTTACCATTTTATACTACCTGCGCGATCTGGTGCACTTGTCGGCCGTTGAACAAGTTTTTGGCGCCGTTGTCGGGGATTTTCTTTCTATTTGGAAAGTTGAGTTCAGTTCTTTAAGTTCCTATTTATTATTCTTTGAATATTTGTGAATACTTGTTTTGTCTATATTTGTTTTCTTCTTGAATTGGATAACCGCTATTGCTGTCAGTATTTTGTGTGCATAAATCTCTTGCAGGTAGTTTAGCTCATTTGGAAGAATAAGCTCAATCTTTTGATTCAAGATCATGGAGATTATTATTTCTGTTCCACCAATAACTTGTGATTTTTTCCGAAGGGAGCATTACCAAGATAATTGTTATATGTACTCCACAAATAACTCTGGGTGGAGACAGGAGTTAACTCCCTATTATCAGTATGAAGAGGAAAGAGTCCTCCTCGATCTTGACATTGTGTTTGCAGAATTCATGGCATATCATGCTAGTTGTAAAGCTAATCATAATGCAATACAAAAGCAGGAGATTCAATGTGCTAAAGTTTTTTTTGAAGATTATCAAGGGGAACCAAAGTCACAATTCTACTATCAAAATGAAGCATAAAGGAGTTTCAATCTGGACATTTTGTTAATGCAATTCAAGGATACAATTGGATCTATTTAACGCGCATTTAAAAGCACAAGAATTCAGGTTGGTAAGCTGGTAGAAGAAGTGACTCAAGCTATGAGCAAAAGAGAATAAGAGATTGTAGAAGTTGACACTCAAGAGGAGAGCCCTGTGAATGAGCATGGTTTACAAGAAGAAGATGAGGAGAAAGCGCAACAATAGGAACAGTGCTTACAAACACACACTCAACAAGAAGATAAATTCCAAGTTAACACATGCTCTCATCAACTGACTATCAAAGAAGAAAGGCATGAAGACCATGAGGGTTCAATCATTCTAGGACAACCCTGTCTGCCATTTGCTAGTAGTGTTTTTGACATGGGTAAAGGTAAATTGGAACTGAATGTAGAGAATCGAAAGATCTCCTTTGACTTAATTGAAGCAATAAAACACCCAGATGACGATGAAGATTGGTTTGAAGCAGAAATATCACAGCAGGAGGTGGAATTAACAGCCTCAGCCATGATACTACCGATGCCTTGGGAGAAAGAATTTGAATATGTGACAGAATGTCTAGTCAAAGAAGATGGAGGAAGAATGCTAGCTTGTATTGAAGAGCTGGGGGATCCAGATGATGAATCTATTGGTCATGTGATGCTTGAAGAATTGGAAAACAATTGACCAAAAGAAAAGCCCAAAGTAGAATTAAAGACCCTTCCAGTGCATCTAAAGTATGTATTCTTGAAGGATAATGAGACCAAACCTATTATAATTTGCAGCTCCTTGCAGAAGAAAGAAAAGGATCAACTAGTACAGATTCTGAGAAGTCGCAAAGTCGTTATTGGTTGGCACATCTCTAATTTAAAAGGAATTAATCCCTCATATTGTATGCACAAAATTAATATGGAAGCTGATTACAAGCCAATGAGACAACCTCAAAGAAGGCTGAATCCAATAATGAAAGAAGAAGTAAGAAAGGAAGTGCTCAAGTTGTTAGAGGCAGGGCTCATTTACCCAATCTTGGATAGTTCATGGGTTAGTCCTATTCAAGTTGTTCCGAAAAAGGGAGGTACAACAGTGATAAAGAACGATAAAGATGAGCTAATTCCTACAAGAACAGTTACTGGGTGGAGGATGTGTATCGATTATAGGAAGCTAAATGAAGCCACCAGGACAGACCATTACTGGCTTCCCTTCTTGGATCAAATGCTTGAAAGACTTACAGGGAAATCTTTTTACTATTTCTTAGATGGATACTCGGGCTACAATCAAATTGTAGTGGATCCTCAAGACTAAGAAAAGACAGCTTTCACATGTCCTTTTGGTGTATTTGCTTATCGGTGCATGTCGTTCGGTTTATGTAATGCCCCAGCTACTTTCTAGAGATGTATGATGGCAATTTTTGCTGACATGGTAGAGAAATGTATTGAAGTTTTTATGGATGATTTCTTTATCTTTCGTGCATCTTTTGAAAATTGCCTAGCAAATTTAGAGAAAATGTTACAACACTGTGAAGAATTTGATTTGGTGCTCAACTGGGAAAAATGTCACTTTATGGTTCAAGAAGGTATCATGCTGGGACATAAGATTTCTAGAAGAAGAATTGAGGTGGATAAGGAAAAGATTGAGGTTATTGATAAACTTCCACCTCCAATTAATGTTAAAGGCATACAGAGTTTTTTGGGTCTTGCTGGATTCTATTGGCAATTCATTAAAGACTTTTCCAAAATTGCTAAACCACTAAGTAATCTGCTGAACAAGGATGTTGCGTTCGTGTTTTATGATCAATGGTTAGAAGCCTTTAATACCGTTAAAGCCAAGTTGGTCTCTATACCTTTGATCACGACACCAGACTGGGGACAAGAGTTTGAATTAATGTGTGATGCAGAGATTATGCAGTTGGTGTTGTGTTGGGACATCGAAAGGGCAGAATTTTTCATACCATTTACTATGCCAACAAAGTCTTGAATGATGGTCAGATCAATTATGCCACCACTGAGAAAGAATTGCTGGCAATTGTTTATGCACTTGAGAAATTCAGATCTTATTTGGTGGGGTCAAAGATAGTAATTTACACTGATCATGCAACAATTAAATATTTGTTGTGCAAAGCTGATTCTAAACCACGACTTATCAGATGGACATTGTTACTTCAAGAATTTGATTTAGTTATCAAGGACAAGAAAGGATCTGGAAATGTGGTAGCAGACCACCTATCCATATTAGTGAATGAGGAGGTCACTTTAAAGGAAGATGAAATAAAACATGAATTTCTTGATGAATTTTTGTTTTTGATTTCAGAGAGACCATGGTTTGTTGACTGTTAGACAAGTGGCCTCAGATATCTTAAAAAGGGGGGTTGAATTAAGATATCACAAACTATTTTCCAATTAAAATTTCTATACAAATTTTAACCCAAGTCCCAAGTTTCCTTTTAAAATGAGTTTCTAAATAATAATTCAAATCAAACTTACTAAATAGAAACAATAAACAACAATAAATAAAAGAGTTTAAGGGAAGAGAAAGTGCAAATACAATTTTTATATTGGTTCGGCAAAGTCCGTTGCCTACGTCCAGTCCCCAAGAAGCCCGCTTGGGAGTTCTACTATCTCACAAATCCTTTACACTTTCTGAAACACACAAGGACAACCCTTCCTTTGTGTTCAGATACTTTACAACAAGAGACTATCAGTCTCTTAGCCCTTTGATTGGAAAGAGAAGAAGAAGAAGATGATCTCTCTTGAAAGAGATAGATGTTTACAATGAAGCACTTAATTCCTTATTGAATAACACAAGTGTTTGACCAAGGAATGTTGGATGATAAGAGATTTTTTTTGAGAGGTGATGTGCCATCATTTTCTTCTATTTTCTAAACCCTTTTTGCACCATTTTAATTACTGATTGGTCTTAATTGTCAATTAATTAGGCAGTTTTATTATTTGGGCTCATTTAGCTAATTTGATGTTTTTAATCTAATTTCAGGAATTAATGAAACATTGGGCTTAATCCGGATTTTGGTTATGGACTTGAAGAGGGAAAATAGAGCAGCGCTTACCTTAGTTAATTTCTAATTAGGAAATTTCACAATTTTATTTTATGTTGTTCAGTGTTTATTTCGTTTTGGGCCAGAGTATTGTAATAGGGCCCAGTGACTTTGAGTGACTCTTTTTAAATAGCATCCTTGGGATTCATGCAAGGCTATTCTGTTATGCTATTTTATTATTCAAAGCTTTTGTTTTAGGTTTTTACGTTTTTCTGTTCTAAGGCTACTGCTTTCGTTCTTAATGCAATTTTCCGTTTTCTGCTTCTAATTACAATTTCGTTCTTGCTTCTTCTTCTACTTTCATTTACGTTTCTGCTTCATTTACATTTATGTTCATTTACGTTTTTGCTTCATGTTTCATTTGCATTTTCTGTTTGAATCTATGGAAGGCTAGTTTTTCTGGTGTTGTTTCCTTTTGAGGACGAAGCCCAACTCTCTTAGAGGTTTTGTTTGTAACGTGGTTTCCTGGCAGTTTTCACTTCACCAGTTATCCCAAATTCGTGAACATTAATCAGTGCACGCGTCGTGTTCGATTAATTACCTCTAAGCCTAACTTGCGTTCATGCATAATGGACGAAGGGCTAACTGGTGTACGTGGTGCCTAATCACGTATTGATAACCCTAAGTTGATTTTCGCTTAGTAAATTGAAATAGGGTTGGATTAAGTGGTTGACTATTAGGGACGAATTCTCCATAACCCAGGATAAGAGAATGGCTTCTGAATCAGAGGAAACAACCCATTTTTAATATTAGTAGTTTCATATTCCAGTTTACTTGTTATGCTCTTTAATCACAAAACAAACCCCCCAATCGATACTGTTACTGTGCAAGTATATTATGAATATTTGGTTTGTCATTGCTCGTTGGGAAACGACCTAGGATCACTTCCTAGTGACTGCATTTTCATGTTTATTTGATTCGGGTACGGCCTCGACTAAATTTGGCGCCGTTGCCGGGGAGCAGTGTCCAAAGGTTCATAATAACTAGCTAGTGTTGTGTGTTTAATTCTTTCGTGTTTTAAGTTTAATTGTTAGTATTGTGTTAGTATGTGTGTTAGTGTTATTTAGTGTCCTGGTATTTTGTTTAGTGTGTGTTCTGTTTCAGTTTTCCTATTAAGCGCTTTCCCTGTTTAAGTTTTGGGTGTTTTGCTGTGAATAGTGTTTTACGACGGACTTAGCGACCACTTATGCTTGCGGCAAAACAGAGTAGTAGTAGAAATCAAGTAGAGACGGATTTTAGCGACCACCCATGCTGAATTATTTGAGATTTTTTGTTTTAGTAGCTAGGGTTGTTATTTTTGGCTGAATTTTTTTGTGGTAACTTCTTTTAATGTATATTTCGTGGGAAAAATAGCTAGAGCCTTTAGTTTGGTCAGATTTGAAAGTTCCAAAAAAGTAGCAAATTTTGTGTTTGTCGAAACTTCAAACGGTTATCAGAATCGCAATTATTATATATGTATTTGGGGTAGAAAAAAATTTCCTACGCCGTGGCAGCCAGCCGTAGGCCGGCTGAGGTCTCCATCGTCCAAAAATAGTGATTCTGTCAAAAGTTTTTTATTTTTCAAGTTTTATTCACTTATTTTTCTTAACCTACCATTTTTAGCTTCCATAGTTAGACTTTGAATTTTTGCCTGAAATTTTTTGTGCTATCTTCTCATCATTTTATAAGGTTGCTCACAAAGTTTCAAGTCATTTGGATATCATTTGAGGGTAGCTGTAGTTCAAACCTGCACCTTTATTTACATGACAAGGCAACTAGTTGTGCATGCTGAATGTAGTGTATGACTAGAGGCAATCCATCTGACTTACAACCCTTTGATCCTGAGATAGATAGGACATTTCATAGATTAGTTAGGCATCATTTTATACCTTTTGATCATCCTGAGCATTCCATTACTGGTGAATTTGTGCATTCTGTTATTGGTGATTTTGAACATCCTGATTTTGAGCATTATAATTTTGAACATTCTGATTCTGAGCATTCTGATTTTGAACATTCTGAGAACATGGCACAACCTCCACCCCGTGAGAGGACTCTAAGGGAAATGGCTGCACCTGATTTCACCTACGAAAGCTTGTGCATCCAATACCCTGATGAGGGTGTCCTATATGTTCTTAAAACTGGACTGATTCATTTGCTTCCAAAGTTTCATGGCCTTGCAGGTGAAGACCCACACAAACATTTGAAGGAATTTCATATTGTCTGCTCCACCATGAAACCCCCAGATGTCCAAGAGGATCATATATTTCTGAAGGATTTTCCTCATTCTTTAGAGGGAGTGGCAAAGGACTGGTTGTATTACCTTGCTCCACGGTCCATCACGAGCTAGGATGACCTTAAGAGAGTATTCTTAGAAAACTTTTTCCCTGCTTCTAGGACCACAACCATCAGGAAAGATATCTCAGGTATTACACAACTCAGTGGAGAGAGCCTGTATGAGTATTGGGAGAGATTTAAAAAACTATGTGCCAGTTGCCCTCACCATCAGATTTCGGAGCAACTTCTTCTCCAATATTTTTATGAAGGACTCAGTAATATGGAGAGAAGTATGATAGATGCTGCCAGTGGTGGAGCCCTTGGAGACATGACTCATGCTGAAGTCAGAAATTTAATTGAGAAGATGGCTTCCAACTCCCAGCAGTTTAGCGCCAGAAATGATGCCATAGTCATTAGAGGAGTGCATGAGGTAGCTACAAACTCTGCTGCATCATCTGAGACTAAGAAGCTTGAAGGAAAACTGGATGCATTGGTTAACTTGGTAACCCAGCTGGCCTTGAATCAGAAATCTGTAGCTATCGCAAGGGTTTGTGGTTTGTGCTCCTCTGCTGACCACCATACAGACCTTTTCCCTTCCATGCAGCAACCTGGAGCAATTGAGCAGCCCGAAGCTTATGCTGCAAACATTTACAATAGACCTCCTCAACCTCAGCAGCAAAATCAACCACAGCAGAACAATTATGACCTCTCTAGCAACAGATACAACCCTGGATGGAGGAATCACCCTAATCTCAGATGGTCTAGCCCTCAACAGCAACAGCAGCAGCCTGCTCCTTCCTTCCAAAATGCTGCTGGCCCAAGCAGACCATACATTCCTCCACTAATCCAACAACAACAACAGCCCCAGAAACAGCCTACAATTGAGACCCCTCCACAACCTTCCCTCGAAGAACTTGTGAGGCAAATGACTATGCAGAACTTGCAGTTTCAGCAAGAGACCAGAGCCTCCATTCAGAGCTTAACCAATCAGATGGGACAATTGGCTACCCAATTGAATCAACAACAGTCCCAGAATTCTGACAAGCTGCCTTCTCAAGCTGTCCAAAATCCCAAAAATGTCAGTGCCATTTCATTGAGGTCGGGAAAGCAGTGTCAAGGACCTCAACCCATAGCACCTTCCTCATCTGCAAATGAACCTGCCCAACTTCACTCTAACCCAGAAAAAGGTAATGACAAAAATTTACCTAACAATTTCTGTGCAGGTGAATCTTCCACTGGCAATTCTGATTTGCAGAAGCAGCACATCCCTCCTCTTCCATTCCCTCCAAGAGTAGTTTCCAACAAAAAAATGGAAGAGGCAGAGAAAGAGATCTTGGAAACATTTAGAAAAGTAGAGGTAAACATACCTCTGCTGGATGCAATAAAGCAAATTCCAAGATATGCTAAATTCTTGAAGGAGTTGTGCACTAATAAGCGGAAGCTTAAAGGAAGTGAACGAATTAGCATGGGCAGAAATGTCTCCGCATTGATTGGTAAATCTGTTCTCGAAATTCCTGAAAAATGTAAAGATCCAGGTACATTCAGCATACCTTGTATTATAGGGAATAATAAGTTTGACAATGCCATGCTAGATTTAGGAGCTTCTATTAGTGTTATGCCTCTGTCTATTTTTAATTCTCTATCTCTAGGTCCCTTGCAGTCAATTGATGTGGTGATTCATTTAGCTAATAGAAGTGTTGCCTATCCTGTTGGGTTTATAGAAGATGTCTTGGTTCGAGTTGGTGAACTGATTTTCCCTATTGATTTTTATATTTTGAATATGGAGGATGGATTTTCTCAAGGATCAGTTCCCATCATTCTAGGCAAACCCTTTATGAAAACTGCTAGAACTAAGATAGATGTATATGCCGGCACACTATCCATGGAGTTTGGTGATATAACTGTTCATTTTAATATTCTGGATGCTATGAAATACCCATCTGAAGATCATTCTGTATTTCGTGTTGAAATAATTGACCATGTTGTTGATGAATACATGATTGATCTTTATTCTAATCTGCATGCCTCTCACTCTTCATACATTGAGTCTGAAATTGTACTTGGTCATATGTCTGAATTTGATGCTGAGAGTGAATCCAAGAGTGATATTGATTGCATATCTGGTGGTGGTGTTTTACCTATCGAAATTGATTTTATAGAGTCAGATAGGACTAACCATGTTTCAGGAAGTACACATACCTCTGACTTTCTTTATGAGGTAAAGGCTGAGAAACCATCTCCTTCTACCACTATCCAGCCGACCACACCAGAATTGAAGCCTCTGCCATCAAATTTAAAATACACTTACTTGGATGATAGCAAGAGTTTTCCAGTGATTATATCTGCCTCCCTTGCTGATGAGCAAGAGGAGAAGTTGTTGTCTGTTCTCAAGAAGCATAAGAAGGCTATAGGTTGGACCCTAGCGGACATTCCTGGTATTAGCCCATCCACATGTATGCATCGACTAAATTTTGAGGATGGAGCTAAACCAGTAAGATAGCCACAGAGGAGACTCAACCCGGTGATTCTTGATGTAGTGAAGAAGGAGATAACCAAGCTTTTGCAAGCTGGAATCATTTATCCTATCTCCGACAGCCAATGGGTGAGTCCCGTCCAGGTAGTCCCGAAGAAGACCGGCCTCATAGTGATCAAAAATGAGAAGGAGGAGCTGATTCCTACTCGGGTGCAGAAGAGTTGGAGAGTCTGCATTGACTATAGGAGGCTGAACCAGGTTACCAAAAAGGACCATTTTCCCCTGCCATTCATTAACCAGATGCTTGAACGCCTGGCAGGTAAATCCCACTACTGTTTCCTTGATGGTTTTTCTGGTTATATGCAAATTACTATTGCTCCTGAGGATCAGGAAAAGACCATATTCACCTGCCCCTTCGACACTTTTGCCTATAGGAGGATGCCTTTCGGCCTGTGCAATGCCCCTGGTACCTTCCAGCGATGCATGATTAGTATTTTCAGTGATTTTTTAGAAAATTGCATAGAGGTGTTTATGGATGATTTCACTGTATATGGATCCTCTTTTGATGGTTGTTTGGATAGTTTGGAAAAAGTTTTGAATAGATGCATGGAAACTAACCTTGTTCTAAATTTTGAAAAATGTCATTTTATGGTTGAGCAATGTATAGTTTTAGGCCACATTATTTCCAATAAGGGTATTGAAGTAGATCCTGCAAAAATTTCTGTTATTTCACAATTGCCTTACCCCTCTTGTGTGCGAGAGGTGCGATCTTTTCTTGGTCATGCAGGATTCTACAGGCGCTTTATAAGGGATTTAAGCAAAGTAGCCCTTCCACTGTCCAACTTGTTGCAAAAGGAGGTGGAGTTTGACTTTAATGACAGATGCAAAGAGGCTTTTGATTGCCTCAAAAGAGCGCTGACTACCACCCCCATCATCCAGGCACCCGATTGGACAACCTCTTTTGAGCTTATGTGTGATGCATCAAATTATGCATTGGGGGCTATCCTTCCTCAGAAAATTAATAAATTGCCCAGGGTGATATATTATGCTTCTAGGACTTTAGATGTTGCCCAAGCGAATTATACTACTACTGAGAAAGAGCTTCTAGCCATAGTTTTTGCTCTTGAAAAATTTCGATCTTATTTGCTTGGTACCCGCATTATTGTTTATACTGACCATGCAGCTCTAAAGTACTTGTTGAAGAAGGCTGATTCTAAGCCTAGGTTGATCCGATGGATGCTCTGGCTCCAAGAGTTTGACTTGGAGATCCGTGATAGGAGCAGAGCACAAAATCTAGTTGCTGATCATTTGAGTCGGATCGAACGTGTATCAGATGCGGATTCACCCATTCGGGATGATTTCCCGGATGATCATTTGTATATACTCCCTGGTTTGCTAACATTGTCAATTATTTAGTTGCCTCTGTTTTTCCTCCCTTAGCATCTAAGGCCCAAAAAGATAAAATTAAAAGTGATGCTAAGCATTTTATTTGGGATGACCCCTACTTGTGGAAATTGTGCAGTGATCAGGTAATTAGACGATGCATTCTAGATCATGAGACTGACTCAGTCTTGTAGTTCTGTCGTTCTTCCGCACCGGGAGGTCATCTGGGTGTTCAAAGGACAGCTCGCAAAGTGCTTGATTGTGGTTTTTATTGGCCCACCATCTTTAAAGATGCGTGGAAGATCTGCAGCACTTGTGAGCAGTGTCAGAGAACAGGAAATACACTTACATGGCGACATTAAATGCCTCAGCAACCTATGCTATTCTATGAGGTGTTTGATGTCTAGGGTATAGATTTCATGGGCCCTTTTCCTATCTCTTTTGGTTATGTTTACATTCTCCTTGCAGTTGACTATGTTTCAAAATGGGTGGAAGCCAAGCCCACTAGAACTAATGATGCTAAAGTTGTTGCAGACTTTGTCAGGTCTAATCTGTTTTGCAGGTTTGGAGTACCTAAAGCAATTGTTAGTGATCAAGGAACCCATTTTTGCAACAGAACAATGCATGCCCTGCTTAAAAAGTACGGGGTGGTACACAGGGTATCCACACCATACCACCCCCAGACCAATGGACAGGCAGAAATTTCTAACCGGGAAATCAAGAGAATTTTAGAGAGGATTGTCCAGCAAAGCAGGAAAGATTGGAGTACCAGGCTTGATGATGCTCTCTGGGCACATCGGACTACCTATAAAGCACCCATAGGAATGTCTCCTTATCGGGTTGTCTTTGGAAAGGCATGTCATCTTCCAGTGGAAATTGAGCACAAAGCTTACTGGGCAGTGAAGACTTGCAACTTCTCTATGGATCAAGCTGGTGAGGAAAGAAAGTTGCAACTGAGTGAGTTAGATGAAATCCGCCTAGAAGTCTACGAGAATGCCAAGTTCTACAAAGAAAAGACTAAGAAGTTCCATGATAGCATGATAGTTAAGAAGGACTTCATGGTTGGGCAAAAAGTGTTATTGTATAATTCTAGGCTTGGACTCATGAGTGGTAAGTTGAGGTCTAAGTGGATTGGTCCTTTTTTTGTTACTTGTGGCGTCCCTAAATTAATGACTGGTTTGATAATAATGATTTAAATAACAAAAACCATGGTAAATTTTTTTTTCCTTCTTTTTCTTTTTCATCTCTTTCTCTTTTCACCATAACTAGGTTTAGAAGAAAATCCTCACTATAGAGTCCTGAATGGCCAGTTCACAACTCTATTCGGAGTCATTTCTTTCTTACCGCTCATAATCTCTAAACTATTTTGCTTTTTAAAAAGGAAGAATGTACCAGCCATTACTTTAGGTCGTCACGTGAAAATAAAAGAATAAAATACGGTCGATAAACTCTTTTACAAATAAAGTTGCTAATGCTTTCTTTTCAAATAACAAGATTGATCATAAATACATTCATCATTTAATAGCTGTCGAAAATATGGGAGTTTTACAAAATACATGGTGTCATCCAGAGCAAAGGTGTCCACAGTGGTGGCTTCAGCCACATGTATACAATCATCAAATTCCTATACAATAGGTCTACCCATACAAAAACAAAAGAGTAAACCTAACAGTCAGTCCTAGATACACCCACCCTCAAAAGTATATAAAACTAGTCTGAAGAGCTGTCCACTATGATGAAGAACCTCCGCTGATCGCCATCTCTCCAGGGCCACTATCCTCCCTAGAGTCTGCCTCAGATGCCGACATGACCTCCTCGGGAGAATCCACCTCAGGAAGTGGGTCCTCATCACCCTCTAGAAAGTCAAGAGCATCCACAGGAGGTTCGAGAGGTAGCTCCTCAAGATCCTCCTCAAGGTCTTCCTCGAATGACGTCACCTCGATCACTTGGACTGGCTCCACTAGACGGTATGGTGTAGCGTGGGTAGTATCCACTCCACAGTACGCTGAAGCGTGCGCACGGGTTCATCTGGATGCACCAATGAAGTAGCCGTAAATCGAGTCGTGCCCCGAAATCTGCACCTCGTGTTGCCTTCGAGGGTCTCCCAAGCTCCCTCTAGGCACTCCATCTCCACTCGATCATGAATTAGTTGCGCCGCCATCACGATCTACAAGAAAGAAAAGAAAGGGGTAGACTCTTTCACAAGAATCTAACTATGCCGCAACACAATGCATCTCATAACCACTACATGCAAGTAAAAGGGGTATCTTTAGGTTTTTCATCTCTGGTAATCGATTACACAGCCTTGGTAATCGATTACCAGAGGCCAAACTCGAATTACACAGCTTCAGGACATGAAAACCTGAAAAAGGCACTGTGTAATCGATTACACATACCTGGTAATCGATTACCAGTGACCCATTCCTCTGTGTATTCGATTACACAGACTGGTAATCGATTACCAGAGGCCTCCACAGTGTTCCAGTTCCCTTTTGAAGCCTGGTAATCGATTACATCCCCTGGTAATCGATTACCAGAAGCTCCCCTAGCTTCCTGACCTCGTTTTCGAGCCTGGTAATCGATTACACCCCTTGGTAATCGATTACCAGAGACCATCTTAGCCTCCTGTCTTCATTATTAAGCCTTGTAATCAATTACCCACCCTTGGTAATCGATTACCAGAGGCCATAACCCATATATCACACAAGATTCACAGCTGGCCAACCACCACACAAGCCTCCTTGCTTTGTGGTCTTTGTTCCTTTTATCTGTTGACTGCCAGGAGCTCGCCTGTTTAGGTACATCACAGGTTCTCACTGACTGACTATGCCCGGGTTGGGTCGGGATTGGTCAAGCTTGGTTTTGGGCAATAGCACACTTCCTCTCAAAACCACACTTCCTCTCATCCAGTCTTGCCCAAATCAAATCCTACAAGTCTCAAAACATGTATCAATCATGTCTAAACCAAAGTCAAGCTCCAAAACACAGCAACACAAAATCTAGGTGTCCAAAACCCCTCAATTTAATGGATTTCCTAGGTTTGAGAAGTGAAATTGAGAATCAGACAAATTTGAAACAAACTCTCAGCTCACACAAGTCTATAACATCAATTTAAACTTGTTCAAACTGGATTTACACCTAAAATTCCACCGAATCAAAATTTGACTCCTCAACACCCAGACTTACCCTAGAAATGGCTCTTTGTTCACTTTGGTCATTTATTTTTCTCTCTAGCACAGCCTACCCTTTCTCATAAGTCCTAAATGACATTTCAAGCTAGGATTAACTCACTCTAACCTCTAAATACTACCAATTCCAGATTTGGCCTTCCAGCTCTCAAAAATTCATTATTATCCACTCATAACACCATATTCTCACCTTCTAACCCTAGGTTAATTCTACCCTTCATCTCTAACAGTTTTCCATAAGCAATTTCAGCACATAAACATCACATGCATCATCATAAAAACCCTAAAACTGAATGGGTCTTAACTCATCCAACCATGGCAAGTTCAACATGCTTTCAACAAATTTCTTCACAAATAACTATCATGAAGCAGAAACCTAGCAAGACTACCCATTATATCTCCCAAAATCCCATACCCACGAAATTCAAGAGGGAAAGAAGTCCACCCAAACCTGAAATTTCGAAGTCCCACACGTAGAGATGCGCTTCACGACTCCGAAAATGCCCTCCTTTCATGATTTGGAGCAGAAATGATGGCCAAAGGTTGGAGATTTGTTTGAAGCTTTAATGGAGAATGAAGGAGAAAGAAAAAGCAACGTGAGGGAGAGGGAGAGAGAGCTTCTGAAAATGTGGTGCTGAGTGAGGAGAGAGAGAGAGTTGCTTTTTGGTTTTAAAAAAAGGCTTTTCTCTTTTCTTTTTATTTTATTTAAGCTATGCCACATGTCTCCATTTGAGTGGAGCAAAAAGGGCCCACTTTCTCTTTTGATTGTGACCCATACTCAGCCACAAAAAGTGAGAAAAATCTGACCTTTGAAACGCTAAAATCCTGCCTTGGTTTGCGTTCCGTTTCTCTGGTTCCAATTCCTCGCGTTTCTCTGCGTCCGTCGAAGCCAGTTTTCAAAAATAACCAATATATATATCAAAACGCTCAGAATAAAACCCCGAGCGTGGTTCAGAGGTTGGTTTTGCTAAATTTTGAGTCGCACGCAAAACGATGATTTTTAGACTAATTAATTAAGGATCAACTCATAACCTCCCAGTTATGGATTTCTCTTCCTTAATTAGCCTAACCCGCGTATCTTGCCCCCACTATTCCTACTTCTACCAAGAACATATATGCATATACACTGAATAATACTTATATATATATATAATCATTCAAAATACATTGTTTTCAAAAATTCCGGGTAGAAATTTCCAGGATGTCACATTACTAATGTTTTTCCTTATGGTACAATTGAGATCAAAAGCGACTCCACAAACAAGAGCTTCAAGGTCAACGGACATCGACTTAAGCCATTCCTCACGAACCCTTCTTTAGTGGACGTAGTGGTAGAAGAGACTTCCTTACTCCACCCTACTCTTCCTCCACCATGACTTAGGGAGTTTTTCTTTTCCTATCTCCTTCTTTGCTTTTATTACACTTGTCCGATTCTCTTTGATGATTTAATTGTTTTTAATCTTTAATTTGTGCTACATTGAGGTCAATGTGTTGTTTAAGTATGGGGGGGGGGGGGGGAGTGTTCTTTGGTTTTGCTAGTTTTGTTGGTTTTGTTAATTTGTTAGTTGTGTTAATTTGTTAATGTTGTTAGTTTCGTCGGATTTTTAGTTTAATATTTTGGGTCAATTTTGTGTGCATGTACGACTTTGCATGTTTTTCTTTGAATTATAGGATATGTTCAAGAAATGGGTAATTGTTTTGAAAATAAAAGTTCTTGACATTTTGTGACTTGAAATCCTTGATTCTCCTCTACATGTCATGATAGTTTTGAAAGCTCAATTTGAAAGTGATGAGTTTACCTTTGTGAGAATTTGAGCCATCCATCATCATAATCATTTGGTGTGTTTTGCCCCATTGATTGCTTGCACAATAGCCTTGGCTTGATTCTTGTTGATGCTTCCTAATTCACATGCATATTTGGAAATGATTGAGGCAATTTTGTTCTTATAAGCTTCTAGCCAAATGGACTTACCTTGAATTAATTCCTTTGATAGCCCTTTTGAGCCTTGTTTCCCTTTCCTTGTTTTGAAGCTCACTACAAGCCTTAAATGAAAAACCATGATATCACCATATCCTTAAGGAATTTTGGAGCTTTGGAATTGTTTTGGGAATAAGTGTGGGGGTTTTTTGTTTCATTGGATAACTTGTTTTGTTGGCTATGCTTCATGATGTATTTTGGGCCATACTTGATGTACATTGTATATTGGTTAAATGTTGGACATGCTGAATGAAATGCTGTTTCTCAAAGGCTATAGAGTAAAAAAAAAATCGAAAAAAGAAAAAGAAAAGCAATAAAGTTGAATAAGATCTTAAATGGCACAAGAATGATGAAACTCTTGGTTCTACTCTTTATGTTTAAATTTTATCTTTACTTCTTTTTATTTTCTTATTTTTTCTTAATATGCACTTATTCCCCATTGCTCCTCTATTCCTTTGGGATTTAGCCACTTATTCCATATTTTTCCATACCTTGTCCTTGGCCCCATTACAACCTTAAAAGACCTTTTGATCCTCATGTGCTTGTGTTTATGGGTTGATTGTCAATTTTAGAATCTTGCCAAGTTTATGTGGTGTTTGTTTTCATGGGTGCTTTGAGGGTAAATAGTAGCCTAGACACTTGAGAGATAAAGTGTATATCTTGTGAGGCTTTATCACTTTTCATTCTTGAGCTGATTAACTATTTTGCCATGATTGGGTTGCTTGGATGATTTTCATGAATGTCTTGACCTTTTGGATCTCCTTATGTTAGATGTTACCCATTCCTTTCATTCCTTGATGTTCATTGAGAAATATGTGAATGTTTTTGTTTGTCTCTCTTTGATATCCTTGGATTTTGTTCTTTATTTCATTTTGCCCAGGAGTGCAAAAGGCTAAGTATGGGGGGTTTTGATGTGCCATCATTTTCTTCTATTTTCTAAACCCTTTTTGCACCATTTCATTATGTGAATATTTTGGAAGTTACACACCTTTGTACATAATCACTGCATGTTTTGTCACTTGGGGACCAGTGAGCTGTTCTTTATTTGCTTGAGGACAAACAAAACTATAAATTTGGGGGAGTTTGTTAGTCGGTTAATACGAATAACTTTTGTGTAAAAAAAATCTGTGTAAATTGTATTCAACTCCTTCTATTTATAGTTCCTTTTGTAGTATTGTAAGTACTTTTTGTAAATTTAGGTAATAAGTACTTAGTATCTGATCGCTCCCCATTGCAGTTACTTTTTGTGCATTTATGTCTCAAGGAAATTTCAATGGGGGTTATCGAAAAGTGCACCGGATCGTCAAGTATTTAAAATTAAAATGGATGAATTTGAGTATCGAACATAGGGAACCAATGTTAGCCTGAATTAAGTTTAGAATTGAAGCATTGTTGAGATAACATGTATAAGTGATAATTTCAGACAAAATTTAAACTAAACTTTTATGCTAAAACTATAAAATGCAAGGTAAATAAAATGACAGCAGTAGGTAGATATGTTGGGTCTTTCTAACAAACAAGCTGATGCATGGAAATATATTTCTCTAATCAATCGTGCTCTTGTGTTCTATGTTGTAGCCTAAATTACTAAACCCTCAATCCCTCGTCAAGCTGAATTAATCCAAGCATCGTCTGCAGATCCCTCAAGTAAGACTACACCCAATTTAGACATTCCTCTTAGGTTTAGACTAACTTGAACTGAGTTTCAACGGCAGATCCCTCATGTAAGACTAGACTCAACTCAAGTAGCTTACAAAAGCTTAGCCTAATTCAGTTTAAGCTTTGTCCACGGATCCCGCATGTAAGATTGAGATTCGATCTTGCTTAAATCAAGTTCTAAGGCAACAGTACATTTCCCAATGCTAAAGTCACCTAACTATGCACACAAGTGGGTGATGACACCAAAAGCATACAAACATTAAGCATTGAAGGAAACATTGAACACAAAAAACATAATCAATTAGATATTAGGTATTTACATCAGCTGTTCATTAGAAATCCCCAACTAGGGTGTTTAGCCAGCCATTACAAAGAAACCCTAATAATAAATGAGATTAAAAGCAGAGAATGATAGTTTTTTACACAAGAAGGGGGATTCCTCCTCCTCTTCTCAGCTTCTCACACTCACTCTCTACTCAATAATCTCTCGCAAATGACAAAACCTAGGCTTCAATACACAAGCTGCTCCTCTTTTCTGCTTCTAGGGCTCTTTTCCCTAAATAGGCACTATGGCTGCTGTGGAATTCTGTGCCCTGGCCGTTCTGTAAAGGGTGTAAGAGCTGTCATAAAAGGTGTACCCTAATTCTTCACAAGACAGGCTTTAAATAGGCTCTGAAATTGCAACGCTGCGCTTAGCACCACCTTCGTGCTTAGCGTGAGTAAGTGAAATTGGGCTTAGTGCCAGCCTCGAGCTTAGCCTGGTTGAAGGCACCTGCTGTGCTTAGCTCACTTATCTCGCACTTAACGCGCGACTTTGATGCTGATGCTCTGCCAGATTCTCCTTTGCACTATGCACGCTGAAGCTGCGTTTAGTGGTGGTTATGTGCTTAGCCCAACTGCTACATTTTGCAATTCAAAACTTAGCCTCTTTTTCACCTGAAAATGCATAGATTTCATCGTTAAATCCAATGGAAATGTTCTAGAGATAACGTTAACCATAAAAGGAGACTTATTTACAAAATTTACTCCAAAATGACCATAAATTGGGGAACTATACAAGCTTTGGAAATTGATTTCTATACAAAAGTTAGTCGTATAAAGCGATTAACAAACTCCCCCAAATTTACATTTTTGTTTGTCCTTAAGCAAAGAAAGAATAGTTCACTTGTCCTCAAGTGACAAAGACAATGGCCAATCAAAAGAAAATGGTGTTTGATTCATCAAGGACATCAACCATATGAACTGAATACCATCGAATGCTTAAATCAATTATTTCTCACAAGCATGCAGCTTTTCAAAGATAAGAGCACAAGTATTAGAGTCATAGCTAAAATAAGCTAGTAAGCATGACAGAAATCAATGAAGGATCATCAACCAAAACCGCACAGTCATTGTTTCACTCAAACTCAAGTGTTTAGGCTTATTCCATCATAAACAACCAACACAAGTTCCAACCTTTGCATTTCATCTCATATCATACAGCAATGAACACACAAAATTGAATCCGAAGGACTTTCTAGGCTTGTAATGGGGTTGGGCTGCCAACAATTCATGGTTTTTCTAGGATTCAAAAGCTTAGGTTCTAGGAGAGCATTCATCCATAGAATAACCTTCATTTTTTTTTCATTCATTCCTTCCCCATAGTTGCCCTTTTTTTCTTAGGGAATTAGCTTTCATACCTGAAATTATAGCATACACACTTATTAACTTTACTTATACTTACATTTTTTTAAGCACAGAGAATAGAAACAGTGTGCATATACTATTTTCTTTGACCATTTCAATCCTTACCCAGTGCGTCCCCCAAATTTGGAACAAATTTACCTTGATAATAACTTCCCCAAATTTGGGACAAATTTGCCTTGAACCATCTTCTGTGGATGATGCTCTCCTACAAACTAAAATAAGGTAGCAGAAGATACAACTGGATAGGCTCGAGGTTCAATCAATAAATCAATTCATTCAGCTCAAATTGGGTGCAAGGGATAATTCATTCAATCACAAGGTAAGCTTTTTGGCTAAGTAGCTATTTCATAATCAAACATGGCCTTCATCATCCCCAAGTTCATGCATCCAATCCATACTTTAGAGATTCACGCAAAAATCAGCACTAAATGATAGTCGTTTCTCTCAAAATTTTAAAGATCACATTCTCACCGAGATATGTGATGCAATCCTACCCTGCAAGGGCATTGGATAGAAGACTCCAAGTAGATTGGGCCAGAGATCCAAGGGAAGGCCCTAGGGTTCTCATGAGCCTTAGGGTAGATTTTGAGCCCATGGGCTAAGTATCCGCTTATCTTTGTAAATATTAGAATATGTTTTTCCTTCGTTTGGGCCTTGTATTTTGACCATTCTAGTAGTATAGGGTTTTAGCCTTGTATTTCGAGGCATTTTAAGTAGTTTTTGTAGTAGGGAATTTTTTGTATTTTCATGTATTTTGTCATGGGGGTGAGCTTAGCTATTATAGGGGGTGTGTAGCTAAGCTCTAGCTTCTCATCTCAACGAGGTGAGCTTAGCTAATTGAGAGGTGTGTGTACCTAAGCTCTAGCTTCTTTATGAATCTTCTCAAGGAAGCTTCTCAAGGAGGTGAGCTTAGTTATTAGAGGGGTGTGTGTAGCTAAGCTCTAGCTTCTCAAGGAATTTTTCTCAAAGAAGCTTCTCAAGGAAGTTTTCTCAAGGAAGCTACCTAGTCTATAAATAGAAGCATGTGTAACACTTGTTGTAACTTTGATGAATAAGAGTCTTGTGAGATACAACTCAATGTTCAATTTCTCTCCCTTTTTTCTTCCTTCAATTTCGTGCTCCCCCCTCTCTCTTTCTCTCCCTCTTTCTTTTCCTCCATTGAAGCATCCTCTCCAAGCTTCTTATCCATGGCTCATCTTGGTGGTGAAGCTCCTTCTTCCATGGCTTATTCCCTAGTGGATGACGCCTCCTCTCACCTCTTCTCCTTTGTCTTCCATTGCATCTCCATGGTGGAAAATCATCATTAAAGGACCTCATTGAAGCTCAAAGATCTAGCCTCCATAGAAGCCCCACAAGCAAGCTTCCATCAATATGGTTAATGCATTCCTTCACAATCAATCTGACAACCGACTAACATTTTCAGACATAATTCCAATCATATGCTCATTCTCTTCTAATGACGGCAAACTTGATCAAAACAATCATCCAATCATCCCAATCCATTCAATTCATATATTTGCTCAACCAATCACTTTCAAAAACTCAATCATACCAAACAAGCCACAGCATACAATGTTCAATCAATTCACTGTTCAATCAAGCTTTTTGTACAAGCAAACAAACAACTATGGTACTGGAATTAAAATGCTGAAATTTAAAGAACGGAAACATAAAAGCTGAAATTTAAATGACATAAATCATAAAATAATTGAAATTAAACTAAAGTGTTCATAATGTATAAAATTTAAACGTCCTGCTCCTCCTGTGGCTGGTCTTCATTAAGATCCAGTGCTGGAGATGGCTCTGAAATAGCCTCCTCAGGAGCAGGTGTAGATGGCTGTGGGGTCTGAGCTGGAGAGGTCTCCTCCTCTGCTGCTGCTGGTGATGGTGGCTCCTCAGTCACAGGCTCCTAGGCTGTGGAGGCCCCACCCCCTCCAGAGGAAGAAGACTGGTCTCTTGGCCAGGCCACCTGTGCATCAAACTCCTCCATGCTCATAATAAAGGGCAAGCCCAAGCCTTGAAGGCTCTGCATGATGATGGATTGCCCTCTATGGATGCTCTGGAGCATGGAGTGAAGCATCTGAGGAGTGAAAATAAAATCTGCTAGACCTGCAGAGACTGGGGCTGGAAGTGGTATCTGTGTGGGTGCAGGAGGAATCACTGGGATCTCTTTGGAGGAAAAGGGAGGAAGTGTAGAAGAAGAAGGTGTTGGTGCCTTTGATGGTGCTAAAAGTTACTGTTGGATCATCAAGATTTCAACAGTTCTTCTTAATGTAAGCCAAATTAATGGCAGAACTCAGGCTCTCCAGGTATCTAGAGTTAGACTGAACTCCCCTTGCCTTACATAAAGCTGTAATCAAGGCCGAGAATCTAAGTCTGGATGTGTCATGCTAAGCAGTGAGGGAGATCTAGTGGGAGATGAGGTACCCCACATTCATGTCCATCTTCATAATGATGCCATAAATGAGTTTGGCTCTGTCCAGGGTGACATCAGAAGTATGGGAGGTAGGAATCAGGTTAGAGAAGGAAAGAACACTCCATGTCTGAGCTAGGGTGGTCTTGTTCTTCCTCAAAATCTTCAGGGGCTGCCCATCAGCATTAAGCTCGAATCCCCTCCCTGGGATATAGAGCTTAGCAGCCAACTCCTGAGGATTAGGCCTCAGAAGTGCAAATCTAGAATAAGCACAGGGTGATTCCCCCTCTTCCACAATAACAGGGGTCTTCAAGAAAGTGTTAAGGGTGTCCTCATCAAACTTAATCGGATGACCTCTCACCCTCACCTGCTGATGTAGCTCCATGTGGAGCTTGTAGACCTTGGATCTTCTTCATCATGGATTCCTTTATTTCTTGAGGTCTGACTGTAATGGAATGGAGAAGGAGAAAGATGAATGGAGATGCCACTTCAAGTAGAAGATGAGTCTAGAAGAAGCTCACCACCATAGGAAGTCATAGATAAGAGCTTTAAGGTAGAAGAAGATGAATGAAGGGAAAGGAAGAGAAGAGCATGAAATTTAGTGCATCTAAAGAGGTCTGGACTTTGAAGTGTAATTCTCAAATGATCAAAGTTGAAAAAATGCACATACATGACCTGTATTTATAGCCTAAGTGTCACACAAAATTGGAGGGAAATTTGAATTTCTATTCAAATTTAACTTGAATTTGAAATTGAATTTGTGGAGCCAAAATTTCACTAATTATGATTAGTGAATTTTAGCTATGGTTCAGCCCACTAATCCAAGATCAAGTCCAAGATTCTCCACTAAGTGTGCTTAGGTGTCATGAGACATGTAAAGCATGAAGGACATGCACAAAGTGTGACTATATGATGTGGCAATGGGGTGTAGCAAGCAAATGCTCACCTCCCCCTCTAAAATTTAATTGGATTGAGCTTCTCCCAATGCAATTAAATTTATTTATCAACACACACATCAAATATTCACTTAATGCATGTGAAATTATAAAACTACCCCTAATACAAAAACTAGTCTATGTGCCCTAAAATACAAGGACTGAAAAATCCTACATTTCTAGGGTACCCTACCTACATTATGGAGCCCTAAATACAAGACCCAAAAATAATGAAATCCTAATCTAATATGTACAAAGATAAGTGGGCTCATACTTAGACCATGGGCCCAAAATCTACCCTAAGGCTCATGAGAACCTTAGGGCCTTCTCTTGCATCTCTGGCCCAATCTTCTTGGAGTCTTCTATCCAATGCCCTTAGGGGGTAGGATTGCATCATTCCCTCCCCCTTGAAAAGGATTTGACCACAAATCCATAGGTTCTTGGAACTGATGGATTCTTTCCTCAACACATGTAAAAAGAGTAAAAACATATGTATTAATGATGTTGGGTATGTTAGAGTAGGGTAAGGACTGAAAACCCCTTTCCTGACCATCTTCCCATGAGAGAACATAGTTCCTCACCAACTCAATGGGAGGTGCTACAAGTATAGAATAATATGGGACAAACCTTTTGTAAATATTTGTTAAGTCATTAAAGCCCCAAATTTCCCTTAGACATGGTGGAGTAGGCCACTCAGGAATGACCTTTATTCTCTTAGGGTCCATGGGAAGCCCTTGATCACTATTTAAAAAGTTAAGGAAAGTAATGGAATAAAACATACCTTTTTCTTTATTTTCATGTTGATTATTCCTACAAAAAATTATGACAAACCTAAGGTGTCCCATATGAGCACCTAAGTTTGTATTGAAACAAAAAATAAGAACAAACCTACCTAATGAGTCCCTATGTACACAAATCGTGAAGATGTTGGGTGCATGAGTGATTTTACAAAAGAGGGTTACACCACTCAACACATTCATCATACCACCTATCATAGGGATTTGGTGCCTCATAATACTTATTTTGGGCACCAACAAAGCACAAGGATTTAAGCTCTTACGAACCAAACCCTCATCCAAAAACTCCTTTACTTGAGGAATAACCTCAAGCTCAAGAGGTATGGTGATGCTAAGGGATGTTTCCCTTGATAGAAGAAGGTAGAAAGATTGTTTAGGAAGGATTGCTCTTTTCATATCACATTTTGTTGAAAAATGATTTTCCTTCTTTACAATCTTCTTGGAGGAATCTTTTTCCTCTTTTTCCTTCCCCTTGGCCTTTGAAGACAAGGCCTTACTATCCATCTTTTTCTTTTGGTTTTCTAGTTTTTCTTCCTCATCCCTCTCATCTTTCATAGTTAGTTGATCCTTGGCCACCTATGAAGGTGTTTGAGGATGCAACACAAATTTAGTGCCAAGATGGGTGAGGGTATTCTCATTAGTTAGGCCATTGTAAATGATTTTCCTATCAAATTGCCATGGTCGTCCTAAAAGAATATGCCCTGCCTCCATGGGAACTATATCACAATTAACTTCATCCTTATATGTCCCAATGGAGAAAGGTACCTTCACTTGTTGGTTAACTATAATTTGCCCTTGTTCATTGAGTCATTGAAGTTTATAAGGTTTTGGGTGAGTAATGATAGTGAGGTTCAACTTGGAAACTAATCTTGTGCTACAACAATTGCAACAAGATCCATTATCCACAATGAGAGAACAAGTTTTATCTAAAATTTTGCATCTTGTATGAAAGATGTTCTCTCTTTAGGATTGAGATAGATCAAAAGATTGACCTCCAAGGAGCCTTCTAACCATTAGGAGGTCACCTTCTTCATGGGGGTAGACTTCCTCACTAGACTCTTCACCCTTTACTTCATCTTCACTTCCACTAGAGGAAAGGGAAGAAGTAGTCTCCTCTTGACTACTATAAATGTCTTAACCCCTCATAATCATGGTTTTCTTTGCGGGGCATTGAGAGGCAATGTGACCTCTCCCAAGACATTTGAAGCATCTAATGTTGCTAGTTCTTTTTTGGGAACTAGTCCTAGGGGTAGATTTCTCTATGGTCTTACCATTATCTTCCTTGGGTTTTGAAGGTGCAGCCCCCAAAATTCTTTGGGCTTGGTCCTTCCTTGGATAAGAGTGAAAGCCATAAGATTTTGAAGAAGACTTTCTTTTAAGTTGTTGCTCCACTCTTATACAAAGTTGGACTAGCTCATCCAGGTCCCTATATGGAAGGAGTTCAAGCTTACCCCCCACTTCCATATTAAGCCCACTAAGGAACCTAGCTATGCTTGTTCTTTCCTACTCCTTAAGTCCATATCTTAAAAGGAGTATTTCCATTTGTTGTCTATATTCTTCAACACTCATACTCCCTTGTATAAGCCTTTGGAGCTTGTCCATAAGCTCTCTTTCATAGTAGGAGGGAATGTGCCTCTTCCTAAGGACACTCTTAAGATCATTCCAATACTCTACTGGAGGATCCCCATGAATCCTTCGTTCCCTAACAAGGGAAGTCCACCAATAGAGGGCATACCCTTGAAAGCTAAGGGTAGCCAATGGAACTTTTCTCTCTTCGCTAATATGATGGCAAGCAAAGAGTTGTTCAACCTTCATTTCCCAATCTAAGTAGGCCTCAACATTATCTTTTCCATGGAAATATGGGAGGCTAATGTTAACCTCTTGAGGCCTTCTATCCTTTTCTCTTCTTTGGGAATGATGTTTAGTATGTGAACTATGGCGCCCTCTATAATAGTCGCTAAGTTCTTCACTTAAACTCTTGCAAGAGTCATGACTACTATAGGAGGCATGTTTTTCTCTTTTCATTTCTTTCATTATTTTTCTTCTTTCTTCCTCTCTTATTTTCTCTCTTTTATCTTGACTTATTTCTGCCACTCTTTTTTTTTCCTTTTTCTTTTCTCTATTGTTTTTCTTTCCACAACTTAAGGGATCTCAACTCATCTAATATCTTATACAACGGGTCCTTAGGAGTAGAACCCTCACCATTAACACTAGATGAAGAATGAAGACTCATGTTGGTTCCTAAGTTGTGGTTCTTTCTTGTTGGGGGTTTGAAAACAAAAGGTCAAAGAAACTATGGTTGAAACTAGCCAAAATAAACACTGAAAGAGGTGTGCAAGATAAGGTAAAAACTAATTGGTGAAAGGCAAGCTATCTAGGTGGTTTGACAATGGAAGGTAAAGGAAATAAGCTATGAAAGTAAGCAAGAAATTAAAGTGCAAGAAATTCAAACTAGGCGGATTCTAAGAGTGTTTGGATGACCTCATTTAAGGTTCCCAACAAAACACTCACTATCCTAAGGGAAAATTGCCTAAAATTATTACACGCAAATGGAAGTAGAGTGATATATTGGAGGCTCCCAACTTACTTCCAATAAAAGGCCTTTTTGTTACAAAATTTGAAAGCAAAGAAAATTTCCAATTACAAAATTACAAAAAAAAGTCCTCAATTTTGGTGGCTATTCTATCTTTTGTTTCACTCAATTTGGAGTGCTTCTTATTCCAATAGCTCTTAAGGTGGTTGGCCCTTGCTTCTTGACTCACATTCTTCAAGGGATGACGCCAATCCTCCTTTCCAATTCCTATATGGCAACTCACAAACAAGGAAACAAAGAGACAAGCAATAAACAAAGACCAAAAAATGAGATGAAAGATAAACCAATAGAGTTTTAACAAGACAAATTTTCAAGGATGATTCAACAATTAAAGCAATGAAATGCACATAAAAGCAAGCTAGGACTCAAAGAGAAACATAGAATGGCTCTAGAGTAGAGTAAAAAAAAAGACTCAAGAAAACTCTAGTTTTGGAACTTGTTTTCACACTAATTTTCAATTGAAATTTCAGAACTAAGATTGGTATAAAATAGGCACCAATTATAGAACAAATTTCGAGCCAAAACAACAAGCACACTTCCCTTTCACTTTTTTTCTGGACACTGATTTTTCTGCCAACTTGTGTGATTTTTATTATTTTTTAATTTTATCCAAATCACTTGGTTTTTTTTATAAGTTTTGCCCAGATGTCTAGAAAATTCAGTAAAACTTTAAGCTCAAAATTCATAGTGACCAATTCCCAGTAATTTATACACGTTCATATGTTCAAGCTGCTAGCACCAGTGATTTCAACCTAGAAATCAAGAGTAGTGTTTATGTTGCTTAAGGCTTGGATAGTTACAATTTTTGTTTTCTTATGCTCAATTATCTTGAATAACACAATTCAAGAGAGCTTAAGACTTATTTTGATTCACAAATCCGGCCACAACTCAGCACCACAACTCAACTTCATCATAGGCATCATGTAGGAAACATAAAAAACAAAAAAAAGTTCAACAACAAGACTACTTCTAGGAATTGATTTAGAACATGTTATGAACTAAATAAAATGCATGGATTAGACTCAAAATTCAAAAGATAGGCTAAGAATGACAAGAATACATGAACAAATGTATCTAGAACTCAATCAAGAAAATAAATATTCAACACAAACTTAGAACATTAAGTTTTAGAGCTTTAAGGTAGAAGAAGATAAATGAAGGGAGAGGAAGAGGAGAGCACAAAATTTAGTGCCTCTAGAGAGGTGATCCACCAGCACAAAATTAAGTTACCTGGGAGTGTAACTATTCCTTGTTCAATTGGAGAAGTCACTGTGGGAAAGGCTCTTATTGACCTGGGAGCCAGTATTAATTTAATGCCACTCTCCATGTCCAGAAGGTTGGGAGAGTTGGAGATCATGCCCACTAAGATGACTTTACAACTTGATGACTGCTCCATTACCAGACCATATGGAGTAATTGAAGATGTGCTGGTTAGAGTGAAACATTTTATCTTCCTGACAGACTTTGTGGTAATGGATATCTGTGAAGATACTGACATTCCTGTAATATTGGGAAGGCCATTCATGTTAACTGCAAGCTGCATAGTTGATGTGGGTAGAAAGAAGCTGGAGATGGGTTTTGAAGATCAGAAAATTGATTTTGATTTTTTTGTTGAAGATAAGCCTACTCCATAACAAAATGTATGCTTACAAGTGATGGAAGTTGGTCAAGAGGTTTTGGAGGTAAGAACCAAAACATGATATCACCCATTGAGGTAAAAGCATCAAGCGAATGACGTTAAAGAAGTTCTTGCTGGGAGGCAACCCAATTTTAATTTCTATTATCTTTTTTTTTCATGCATTATATCATGTGGAACTTGCTTTATAATTTGTACATTGAAGTATATCAGCTTATCCTTGAATGTTATATATAAGGGTTTCAATATCTTGAGAAAGGGACTAAAAAATAACTTAGGCTGTGTATCTTTAGTCATGTGCTAAGCCGCGAGTCTCAAGCGCTTAGCGCTCAACCCTTTCATCTTAGGCTGATTTGGTCTGCTAAGCTGGCTAAGGCTGAGCTAAGCCAATTTCAATTTGATTTGAATTCGGCTAAGCAACAGCCTAGCCACTAAGCGTATTGTATTCTTTGGCTAAGCGCGACTCGTTGCCGCCAAGCTCATTTCCTTGTGGCCAGAACTGGGGTTCATGGAGCTAAGTGCCAGTCATGGTGGCTAAGCTGAATTCCTTACAACCTAAACTGTGTTTCATCGAGCTAAGCGCCACTCATGGCGGCCAAGCTCAAATGCTTGCGACAATGTAAGCTGATGTGTCATCATTTTCTTCTATTTCTTAAACCCTTTTCGCACCATTTTAATTACTGATTAGTCTTAATTGTCAAATTAATTTGGCAGTTTTATTATTTGGGCTCATTTAGCTAATTTGATGTTTTTAATCTAATTTCAGGAATTAATGAAACATTGGGCTTAATCCGGATTTTGGTTGTGGACTTGAAGAGGGCAAATAAAGCAGTGCTTACCTTAGTTAATTTCTAATTAGGAGATTGCAATTTTATTTTATGTAGTTCAGTGTTTATTTCGTTTTGGGCCAAAATAATGTAATAGGGCTCAATGACTTTGAGTGACTCTTTTAAGTAGCAGCCTTGGGATTCGTGCAAGGCTGTTCTGTTAGACTATTATTCAGAGCATAGGGTTTATGTTTTACATTTTTTTGTTCGAATGCTACTGTTCACGTAATGCAATTTTCTATTTTCTGCTTCTAATTACAATTTCGTTCTTGTTTGTTCTTCTGCTTTCATTTACGTTTCTGCTTCATTTACGTTTTTCCTTCATTTACGTTTTTGCTTCATTCACGTTTCTGCTTTTATTTTCATTTACATTTTCTGCTTTTATTGAATCTATGGAAGGCTAAGTTTTCTGGTGTTGTTTCCTTCCGAGGACGAAGCTCAACTCTCTTCGAGGTTCTATTTATAATGTAGCTTCCTGGCAGTTTTCCCTTCACCAATTAACCCACATTCGTTAATATTAATCTGTGCACGCTTCGTGTTCGATTAATTGCCACTGAGCCTAACTTGCGTTCATGCTTAATGGACGAAGGGTTAATTGGTGTATGTGTTGCCTAATCACGTATTGACAGCCCTAAGTTGGTTTTCTCTTAGTAAATTGAAATAGGGTTGGATTAAGTGGTTAACTGTTAGGGACGAATTCTCCATAACCTAGGACAAGAGAGTGGCTTCTGAATCAGAGGAAACAACTCTTTTTTAATACTATTAATTTCGTATTCTAGTTCGCTTGTTCTTTATCTCACAAAACAAACAACCCCCCTAATCATTACAGTTACTGCAAGTATATTATGAACATTTGGTTTATCATTGCTCGTTGTGAAACGACCTAGGATCACTTCCTAGTTACTGCATTTTCATGTTTATTTGATTCGGGTACGGCCTCGATCATAAACGCTAAGCGATTCCTTTTCCTTTAAGCGCTCTCTCCTCTGTACTCAAGATGCATCATTTTAGCTAAGCCGACCTAGAGCCCGGGCTTAGAGAGAGTTGCAGGTTTTTTTATCTACAAAACTCGCTAAGTGGTCTTATCCGCACCCTAAGCCAAGCCCTTTGTGCTAAAAAAAAATTTGATTTTGAATTTCAAACGCCGGCTAAGCGCACAGATCTGCTAAACGAGCCTCATTTAGAAACCAAACGTCTCTCTGGCTCACTTAGCACAGTGGTTCGCTAAGCGAGAAGGTCAAAAACTGCTTTCGCAAACTCTTTCTTTGTATTCTCTCTCTCCAAAAAGTTGCACACCTTGCATCTGTGCTTTCTTTTTGCATTTTCTACTTCTCATCACAAAGCATCAACGATACAAGTAAGTTCCTTACTTCCTTTTCTCTTTTAGTTTATTGAACTTTAGGGTAGAAAACCTTAGATTTAGCTTTAGATTTTTAGGGTTTTACTGTTTTTTTAGAAGTAATTAAAGATTAGGACTTTATATATGTTTGTACAGTATAGATTATTTGGGATGGTTTGCATGTTTGATATGCATTTTAGAGTCTTGAAAAGTGAAGAAAATGAACTGTGTTTTCTGCGTTTTTCTGGAAAACGTGATGAACTTGCTAAGCGAGCATGTTGTGCTAAGCAAGTTCATTAGTATTCATTGAATATACGCATTCTCAGAAGAACTCGCTAAGCACGCCTACCGCGTTAAGCTAGTTCATCTTTTGAGGATGAACATTCATCCTCTTGCTGAGATGCATGTGGCTAAGCGAGGCTGAATCGCTAAGCCCATCGCTAAGCCCAGGTAACTTAGTCAAATTTTTTGTTGGAAGCCGCGCGCTAAGCCGAGGTTACCTAAGCTAAGCACATTTCGTTGCGGCAAATCCCATACTTAGTATATTTTCTAAAGTTTATGGTGCCGCTAAGCGTGAACCTTGAGAAGCTTAGCGCAAATCCTTGCAGCAATGGTTAGGCTTAGCGGGCGCTTGCCAGCTAAGCCGATTATGCAGAAGCTGAATTTCTGCAACTTTCGCTAAGCGGCCTCACATGTCGCTAAGCGGTAGTGTGTTTTTTGTGAAGGCTAGCTAAGCGGACCATGTCTCGCTAAGCGGCCAGTGCCTTTTTCAGTATTTGAATTTGAATAACTTGTGTCCTGTTTAACTGTTTGGTTCTTTTATTTGCAGATAGCTTATAGGAAATGCAAGAATATTGGTTCAAGACCCACAACACAATATGATACAAGGAGATTTCACTCCTTAGATGCTTGGAACCGGTACACAGATAATGTCCTAGGGAGAAAAACATCTTGCCTGAGAGGAAGGTGGAGCTCTACCACACTGAGCTAGATGATTTTAAGACTGAATTGGGGAGGCATAATTTCCATAAACGCCTCACCAATTTGGTTGATGGGAGCTTAGACTTGGCTTTGGTGAAAGAGTTTTATGCAAACTTATACAGCTCTGAGGGCCCTTCACCAAAGCAAGCCAGAGTCAGAGGCCATTTAGTGAAGATTGATGTTGACAGTCTCAACACATTCCTAGAGACACTTGTGGTATTAGCAGAGGGTGAGACTTTACCCACATACTCCAGATACTACAGGCTGCCCACAAATTATAGAGAGATTGAGGCTGCCAGTGCATACCGGGTCGAGGGTTCATTTTGAATAGACACAGGATACATAGGACCAGTCACAGGAATTCTAAATTCTTGATGTTTTTTCTTTTTGGATTATTATTATTATGATTATGGTTTCAGTACAATATTTCTTTTATGTTTATATACACTACTAGTTTTGTTTATGGGTAGTTGGTTTGCTCATTCTGAAGCATATGGAACAGTTTGACATGATTTTGATGATTATGTAGTGAAACACTTCCATTTTTTTGTGAAAATTGGTGTATGTTTTGATTTTGAATTGAATGCATGATTATGATGAAGTTGGTGTTTCTTTTCATGAGTTTGAGCAAGTGTGTATGTTAGACAAAGAAAGAACAAGAATGTGAACTTGCAATTAGAATTGTTAGTCAGTAGACAAATTGATTGAGAAAGAAAAGCTTGAACCAAAACCAGTGAGAGTGTGATCTTAAACTATGAGTGAACGACTAGCTGTGAGTAATAATCTTTGCATCAATCTCTGAATTTTAGAATGAAATGTATAAATGAGGACATGATTGTGTATATACAAGCCATTTGACCAAAAAGCTTATCTTGAATTATAATTGTATCATTTGCACCCTTTGTGAGCTGAATGATTTTGTTAATAATTGAACCCTGAACCTAAATGATTATCTCCAGATACCTTGTTTAGATTCTAGGAGAGCATATGGTTCAAGGCAAATTTACCCCAAGTTTGGGGGAGTGGAACTGATTGGGATGCAAAGAAAAAGATAAAGCATCAACACACACAACAAATAAGTTGTGTGTTAAAAAAAAAAGCAATCAATGAAAATATGTGCTGGTGTAATAAGGTCAAAAGCAAATGAAAGTGAAAAGCTAGTGAGCAAGCTGATTGTATTAAATAGATCACTTGGATAAGTCTAAGATTTGTGCTCTCTTAGAATCTAAGCCTTTGAATCCTAGAAAAACTAATGAATTTTTGTAGCCAAGCCTCACTACTGTTGGATCAAGTGGCCTCGGAATAATTAAGAAGGGAGGGGGTGGTTGAATTAATTATTAACATGTCTTGACTAATTAAAAATCTTTCCTTCTTAATGTTACTATATTCAATTAGGCTTTTACTACTAAGTTAACAAAGTAAAGAACAGAAATAGAAAATTAACCAAAAGTAAAAGCAATAATTAAAAGTACACAGCGGAAATCAAAGAGTGTAGGGAAGAAGAAGACAAACACAAGATTTATACTGGTTCGGCCACAAACCGTGCCTACATCCGGTCCCCAAGCAAACTACAGTTCTTGAGATTTCTTTTCAACCTTGTAAAATCCTTTACAAGCCAAAGATCCACAAGGGATGTACCCTCCCTTGTTTTCTTTGAATAACCAAGTGGATGTACCCTCCACTTGAATTGATCCACAAGAGATGTAGCCTCTCTTGTTCTCAGTATAACAACCCCCAAGTAGATGTACCCTCTACTTGTACCACAAAGGATGTACCCTCCAATGTGTTGGGACAAAGAATTCTCAGACGTTAGTACTTTAAATCTTTGTAAGGGGAAACAAAAGATATCTCAGGCGGTTAGTCCTTTGAAATCTTTTGCTTAAGGGGAAGGGAAGAATCAAAAGAATTCAGGTGGTTAGTCCTTTGAATTCTCTTGGAAGAGAGAAGAGAGACACAAAAGAATTCAGGCGGTTAGTCCTTCTATTCTTTGGGCAAAGCGAGAAATGAATGAAGAAGATGAATATCACAAGTTTTTGAACAAAGAACTTTTCTTGGAAGAGAAAGCGTTGAACAAAAACTTTTTAGAAAGATGAAGAAAAATGAATTAGAAAGTTCTGTTGAAAGAGTTGAAAGAGATGAAAGAAGATATTAAAAGATTGTTTTGAAATTCATGCCATAGTCACATATTTATAATCTCTTGGTGACTCAAGTTAAAGTTTGTGACTCTTGGCAATTTCTTTAAAACTAGTCACCTTTTAAAAATTGTGACTCTTTTGAAAACTAGTCACTTAGAAAGTTGTGACTTTTGAAAAATTCTTCGGAAACAAGTCACTTTAAGAATTGTGACTTTTGGAAATTTATATTTCGAAATCAGTCACTGGTAATCGATTACCATTAAGGTGTAATCGATTACACATCAACAGATGTGACTCCTCAATTTAAATTTTGAAAATCAAAACATTTAGAAGCTCTAGTAATCGATTACAGGTATTGTGTAATCGATTACACAAGTTTAAAATGATTTGAAAATGTTTAAACACAAGTTGTGACTCTTGAAATTTGAAATCTAACGTTTTAAAACACTGGTAATCGATTACATGATTATGGTAATCGATTAGAACTTTGTAAATCAGTTTTTGAAAATAATGTTGGCTACTGGTAATCGATTACTACCTTCTGGTAATCGATTACCAGAGAGTAAAACTCTTTGATAATGATTTTGTGAAAACTTCTTGTGCTACTCAATGTTTTGAAAAACTTTTTTAGTACTTATCTTGATTGAGTCTTCTCATGATTCTTGAATCTTGAGTCTTGAATCTTGATCTTGAATCTTGAATCTTGATTCTTAAAACTTGATTCTTGAATCTTGAATCTTGAAACTTTGGAATATGCTTAACTCTTGATTCTTTGGCATCATCAAAATAATGTTGGAAGGCATTCCTTCCACAACTACAAGCCTGGGAAAGTCCTTCTGATTCTGTTTATACATTTTTTACTTTATGACATGAGATGAAGTTCAAAGATTGGAGCTCTTGCTAGTTTTTATTAATGAATAACTTAAACACTTGTGCGTGAGTGAAACAGTAGTCGTGAGACTTTGGTTTAAGCTACTTTCCTTGATATTTGTCATATGCCTAACTTAATCTAATTGTATAGGTTACATTTTATTCTTCTCTTTGTATAACTGCATGCCTTGTAAAAGACAAGTGATGAGGGCATTTTGCTTCATTCTCTTATCATGCAATCAGTAAATTTTGTTGCATACACCTTTGTACATAGTCACTGCATGTTATTGTCACTTAGGGACCAGTGAGCTGTTCTTTATTTGCTTGAGGACAAGCAAAACTGTAAATTTGGGGAAGTTGTTAGTCGATGAATATGACTAACTTTTGTGCATAAAACTTGCGTAAATTGTATCAAACTCCTCCAATTTATGGTTATTTTGTAGTGTTGTAATTACTTTTGGGTAAAGATAGGTAATAAATACTTAGTACTTCCATTTTGTGTGTTTAATTCTCTCAATTTCAGGTTAATTAGGCGAGTTTGTGAAGTGTTGATTCTCACCCTCTCACTAAGCCAATCTGCTGGCTTAGCTAGCCATCCGCTGAGCGCAACATTCCTCGGCTAAGCGCGAGGAAGAATCTGGAAGAAGGATGAGTTGTGCATGTTCGTTGAGCAAAGGGCCATCCTGCTAAGCGCCCGCTTCAGCCCATTCGCTGAGCGAGAAAAGCCGCGCTAGGCTGAAATTCACTAATGCATGCTAAGCGGTTCAGAATTGTGATAAGCGCATGAGCACGAACAAATCCACGTATTTAAGCTTGAAATCATATTTTCGAAGGGAGTTTGGCCTGTTCTTGTAGCTTTTGCATGTCTAGAGAGTTCTAGAGAGAGAAAGGTCCAAGTTCCAGAGAGTTTGAGAGATTTTGTTGTGTGAAGATCTGCAGAGACCAGAGCTTGAAGAGGAAGCCGTCCTGAGAGCTTGAGATGAGTTTGTGAGTGATTATGAGGTCCTAGAGGTGGAGGAGACATCCCCACTACTTGTATTTCTGCAATCTTTCATCTTTTTCTTCTCTTTGTTGTAAAGGAAGCTTCCCAGTTATGGAAAGCTAAATCCTCTGTTGGATCTTCCTTGTAAGTACTTGTTGTAAATATCTTTTTATCTATCTAATGATGTTTTATGTGTTCTCTGTGCTATCAGTATTTCATTCTAGTATGTTTTTACCTTGATCACGTAGATGCATGCTTTGTTAGGGTCATTCAACAGTGGAAATTGGTTTGATTCTTTAGAACTTGATAGGACAGGGCTAGTTTGTTGTACTATCACGAGGGATCGGGGTACGATAACCTAGTTGTTGTATGTTTGTCTTAATGCGGTCCTTGCCGAGTTTAGTCCAACAAGAGGAATCTGCGGATGATGCTTGATCAGGATTAGGCTAGACTATCATGAGGAATCAGGGTTTAGCATTTCAGGAGACACCATAGAACGCATAAGCATTGTTAAGTAAAGAATATCCTTTTAACATCAGGCACCTATTAGGAAGACCAACGTGTCGTCTATTTGTCTTTACACATCATTACTCACGTGATTTTCTTTTTAATAGTTAGGTTACACACCTGTTCATAGTAAATATATCTCTTTTCACACTAGACACCTATTCACTGAAATAGCTTTACCAAGTAACACAAGTTCCCGGAGTGTTCGATACTCGGTTCTTACCGTTTTATACTACTTGGGCGATCCGGTGCACTTGTCGAAAGCGAACACATACAAACAAACACACACACACACACACACACATAAAAAGGGATCAAAGGATAAATTAAAAAGAAAGGTGCAAAAACAGGTAAAAGTTCCCTTGACTGCTAAGTGTTTTCATATAATTGAGTGGAGCTCTTCCATTAACTTGTTTCTTTCAGTACGTACCATACATTACATGTCTAGCCTTATTACACACTAACATGTCTCACTTATTTGGAATGATTTTTGGATTTATTTGAGTTGAGTTGATTGATTTATAAAGTTGTAAACTTGTTCATTGAATTGTGAAAGTATAACGTTTTGTCTATATAACATTGTAAACACATAGAGATAGTAAGCAGAGTGAACGTGAAGCTCTTTAAGGCTATTTGCACTACTAGAAAATAGGTTTTTAACATCAGTTGTTTCTGACTTTCAACATCGATAATTGATGTTGAAACCACCAACATTAGCATTACCAATGTTAACATCGATTTTTATGAAAAATCGATGCCGTATAGCAAGAAATATACAAAAATAGTAAAAACTACAAAAATAACATCGATTTTGATCAAAACCAATGTTGTAAGGTGCATAACAACATCGGTTCTAAAAAACTGATGTTGAATTATGTATTCTTAAGTGCTTTCTACATCAATTTTAAAAAAATGATGTAGAAAGTGCTTTTTCAACATCAATTTTTGGCAAAACCAATGTTGAATGTGCTTAGGACATCAATTATAGACTAACTGATATTGTTTTTTGCAATTTTTTTAATACTTTGTCTATTTTTATAATAAACCAACCAGAATCAATTTATAAAAAATATATTAATTTTAAATTAAAATATTTAAAAATATAATTTTCAATACAATATCACATTACTTACAATCTTATAATATTAATCTAGAAATAAATTTAAATGATAGTTATCTAACTGTAAGGTATAAATATTACTCATTTTCAACTTACGTATATATCCTACCACAAAATAAGTAAAAACTAGATTTTTTGCATTTAAAAAAAAAACAATTGTTTCTCTTTATGAAGTTACCAGCAATGCAGACAATGTAAATTTGTCACAACCACTAGTGCCACACAGTAACACTATTACAAACTATTTCCTTTCGTAGATCCTGCAACCAAAGGAAATCAACATAAATATAAGAGGGTAAGTTGCATCATATTTTGAAGAAGAAAAAAACTCAAAGATAAAAAGTGAGACATGTTAGTTTGTTCTCCTCATCAAGAGTTCAAGCATTCTCAATTTGCTATTGGCTCAAGCACAAAGACATATATGAATGCAAAACAATATAGCTTTCTTTCAACTGTCAATCATACAACTTCTTGCTTACCTCAAAGATAAAAATTCCAAGAGCAACCCATTTCACGATATTCCAATTCTTAATTAGAAATCCATATATCGCATCAAACTCTCTAGTTTTGTCAATTGGAATTTCCTAAATTAAAATTATGAAATATAATTATAAGATGGCATATACATCTTTCATTAATTTTAGATCACATTACCATAGACAATTTTACTTAATTCTTTCCATTTTTTGTCAGAATATAAAGGCAGCATATCTTAGCTTTACTAAGATCAATAATGCCACCAAAATTGAATACATTATTGGCTTAAGGAACTTAATAATAATTCCTTTTATTAGTACAGACTAATGCATACATATATATGCACACACAACTGCACATATACACAGGGAAAAAGAGCATAAACAAATATTCATGTTTTCTTTGTATATGAATGCAAATTTATGAGACCATGAAACATTTTTTACTGTAGCATAAGATATGCTAATATGATACACAACTCAGGCAACATCCATTTCATGTTGTAGCTCCAATACAACCAAAACAAGAAATAAGAAAGATAACCACTCCAATACCAATAAATAAGTAAATAAACCTGCCAAAAAATGAAATAATGAATTAGAGTGAGATTGGTCTTTGTCAACTTGAAAAGTAATGATATGTGTTGAGCATGTGCATAACTTCAAAAATATTATATATAAATGTAATATATTAGTCACGACTTCAAAAATAATGAATCACATTCACATTGATTCAAGTGCTATATACAAGTATCTTAGCATCATCTAAGAGCTAAGAAGCCAACTACATAATAAAAGCTTCAAATAAAATAAATAATAACATGCTGCAAGCATTGATTTAAATCCACTAATATAGAAAAAATAGAAATTTAATTCTTAGGAGGAAATCATGCATTGTGTGAAAAATCACAAAACACATTCGTCATAAGTCTTCTTTCAAACACCTACACTACAAACTACTAACTAAGAAACTTCACCTACAATGTATTATCTTCTTAAATTATCACGTAACAAATTAGGAACACTTTTCTTTCAATGTAATGCTGACAAATTTCATTGACATAGAGTATATCTTTAATTAGATATATACAACATCTAGAGAACAAATTCTCATCACGAGTGTGTGCCGTTAAAAAGAAACAAAGAACTGGAATTAATCACAATAGCCAAATTTTCCCAAAGCTAGTTGCGAGACTAATTTACAGAGTTGATGAATATGAAGAGAAAAGAGAAAAGGGAACCTACACAGCCTTAAGCTTAGCCAATCTACAAAGTTAACAAAAATCGAGAGAGAGAGAGAGAAAAAAAAAAAGAGAACCGACATAGCCTTAAACATAGCCTAGCAATGATGATAATTGTCCTTGAGTTCACTAGAGCTCGATGCTCCATTTGAATTCGAAGAAGTAGCGTTAACCTGCAAACAAGGCAAGAATTTCAAGAACTCAACATCCATGATATCGGTGCTCGCATGGAAACCTTTTCGTCGCATCTCCAACACTGAGCAAATCTTTACACATAGCACATGCCATGGCTTTGTTTTCTGATGTTATCTTCATCGCTGGCAAGGCTTCCAGTGTAGCCTTCGACTCCAAGGCACTTCTCTCCAGCCTTCACTATCGTTCTCCTTCAGTGTCTGTAACAACGCCTTGTACTCCACTGTGTCAACATAATCCTTGCCTTCGCGTACTGGAACGGCATCACGGACTCTGCCCTTATGGCCTCGTACACGACTTTCACTCACCCACCCTATGCGTTGAATGAGATTTGACCCCGAACAGCATGATCTCGCCGGAGGTGACGAAATCTACAGTGGAGGAGGCAAGAGACATCATTGAATCGAGAGGTGGTGTTGATTGAGAAGAAGAGAGAAAATAAAGGAAAGTTGAGACAGAGAGACTGAGATTGAGAGTGTGAAGTGAGTGAGACTGAGAGTGGAGACTAGGTTTTAATTTGGGGATAAAATATAGCATCAGTTCTTATAAAACCGATGTTAACAATTGATCAAACAACATCGGTTTTTTTTTATAAAAATTGATGTTAATGTGGCAATGTTAACATCAGTTTTGTGAAAAACCCAATGTTAACATTGTCGTGTTAACATCGATTTTTTAATAATTGATGTTAACATCCCCACGTTAACATCATTTTTTTCAAAAATCGTTGTTAACAAAATCAGTTTATTTACAAAAATACCATTATTCTTTTGTTAACATTGGTTTTTATCAAAAATCGATGTTAAAGTAGCGATGTTGAAAACATTCTTTCTAGTAGTGTTGCATATGAATTATAAGCCTAATGGATTCCTGAACATATTTTTGATGGCTTATTGTGTGAGTTTTTACTTGTTGAATAAATGGGAATTTTCGTTGCATGAGTTCTAACTTTGGAAAATTTGTTTTGATTGGGAACTAGAATAATTGCTTGTGGACAAGCAATGCTCAAGTGTGGAGAGGTTGATAAACCACTTTTTGGACACTAGTTTTGTATTGCAAAAGTACAACCACTCAATTGAATGAAAGAGTTGGAAATTGCACAAATTTATGAAGATTTGAGGACTTTGTACTTGATAACGGTCGTGATTCATAACTCCTAGTCATTCTTATCACCACTTAAACCTCTCTTTATATTCATTTAATTGATTTATTTTAACAACCAAAACGACAAACAAATTCTAACCGTCTTTTTAATCAATTCTACTATTATTTTAATAAGCTTAACTAGCTGGGAATACAATTTGTCCTTTGGGTTTGACATCTGGACTTTTGAGTCCACAGTTACTATTACTTGGAGTACACTTACCCTTGTGCGAACCTAACATATTTTACGAATCAATAAGAAATCATACATTAATAAAAAAAATGGTTACAACAAAGCAATTGAACCAATTTAAAAACAAACAAAAAATTAATAAGTTACCATTATCTAGAACTAGTGCTACAGAACCGGTAGTCCTAGGTGCATATCTTAAATACCAAAAATCCATTTTTATCATTAGTAACTCATCAAAAAATAACAACAATCATAGTGGCTTTTCTAAACAACTATTGCTTGTTATGATTTTTTATCCTTCCTCAAAAGTAGTTTCACGTCAAACTACAGTCAAATAATCTTCTACTCTACTAATTAATCAATTAACATTTAACAACATTAGTAAGAAAGCATAAGAATAAGGAAAATAAATTCAAAAGGAAACAGCTAGCAATAAATTGTCATAATGTGAGTTGCTTCCATTTTTATGTCATTTGTAATGAAAACTCATATAAGGTTATCAACACAAATTACAATAATATAGTTAAAATGGGCATAAGAAATACATAGTGTAACATCCCATTTTTTGAAAATAAATTAAAAAGGTTTTTTTTTTTTAAAAAAAAATTGAGTTTTAGAAAATGGTGAGATTTTTTTATTATCAAATAAATAAGGAGAAATGATGTTGTTAATTAAAATAATGGTTCGAAGGAAAAAAAATGTTTGATTTATTTATTTGATAGGGAATAAAATAGAGTTTATTTTTATAAAATAATAAAAATAAATAAATAGAGTAAATAATAGACTGTGAGTACCCTAACTATAAATAGAGTCATCTTAGGTCAGTTTTGAGACTGATGATACTCTCTACACCTCCTGTTTCTCTCAATTTCGTTTTCCCTTCTCCTCCTCCTAAAACTCTCTCTTTTTCTCGCATACCTACAAACATCTCACAGAAAAATAACGATCTCGGACTCATTCACTGTTCGATTATCATGAAATTTGAGCACCAGGTTTGAAACTCATATCCAAACATTCTCACCGTTGGCAATTATGAAAGCATATTGGAGCAGAGAGAAATACCCTTCGCATCATAGCTTTTTCTTTTCCCGTAGAAATCCAAAACTGTGTCAGTAAAACTATGATCCTGGACTTGTTAACCATTGGATTTTGATGAAAGTTTTGTATGTGGTCTGAAATATATTTCCGCACATGATCATCAATGGGATTTACAAAATAATGTCTATGGAGGGACAAATACTCATTGAACGTAGACAGTGGAATGGAGGCTTCTATCCCTTCTCCTCTCTCTAACGCTTGGAAACCCTATCAGAACAATCAGAGGAAAAGCTTGAGAAATCTCAGGAAACTGTTAGATATGCCACTATTGTTGTCAAAATACACACATGAGCCCGCTTAAAGGTAAGGGATGAGTTTATCGCAATTGGGGTTAGAATGAACATGTGTAGGGATCCTTAGAGGGTTAAATTGGGGTTTATTTTGGGATGTTTATTGAATTAAAATTTTTTTCTTTATGATTATAAATACAATATTGATGTCCTGATGCAAATTAGTTGATAAAATTGAGTGCTCTTGGCGTTTTCATTTTTTTATACCTATGATTTTGATTAATTGATTTTGATATAATTGTGTGAAATTATTTGAAGGGTTTTACTCCCCATTTTGTGATAAACCTTTTGTATAAATTTTTATATTGGGATTATGAAATTATGATTGAAATTGTATATAAGTGATAAATTGAATATATGATGAATTGTAGAATAATATATTACTTTGAGATTATAATATTGTTATGAAGATTGAGTATAAGTGCAAGGTTGAATATGTTAAATTGTGAGATACAAGTAAATATAAGATGGTTGATTGTGACATAATGAGATGTGAAGTTGTGAACATGATTTTTAATTGTGAATAAGTGTGTAGTTAACACTTGAAGTTACATTACTTGTCTTGTGAGCTATGAATTATACAATAACCCGACTAGTATTTATCTTGAGAAAAATGTGATGCGTAGTGTTAAAGGGAAAATGTAGGTTTCCTAATTAGGAACCAGTGTTAAATTGCAACACAATGTGTTAAACATGTTTGAAACACGAGTGAGAGGTCGTGGGTATTGTATAATTCATGAGCAGTGTCTGCTTATAATATTATTATTGAAATCAAGTATAAGTACAAAGTTGAATATGTGTTAATTTGTGAGATACATGTAAACCTGTGATGGTGGATTGTGACATCATGAGATGTTAAATTATGGGCATGCTATTTGGTTGTGAATAAGTGTGTGTGTTTAATACTTGATGTGACAATAATTATATTATGTTGTAAGCTGTGAATTATACAATAACCCAACAAGTGTTTATATTGAGAAAAGTGTTTATGCACAATGTTAAAGAGAAATTCTAGGTTCCTAGTTAGGAACCAGTGTTAAATTGTAATGCAATGTGTTAAACGTGTTTGAAACACGAGTGTGAGGTAATGGGTATTGTATAATTCATGGGCAGTGTATGCTTGCAAAAAAAAATTGTTTTAGGGGTTGGACCTGAATCAGGAAGGTGAGGCCCTAACGAATTCTTCGAAGTCAAGGCCTTGGGGGTAAAGACACTCAATTTGAGTGCTCCTTTAAGCCTATGTTGATCCTATATGGTTGGAGAATTCTCGCAAAATGGAGTGACCTTGACTGGTCACTATCGCAACCTACCCTTCCATGGGGGAGCAAAAAGGCCAAAACAGATGGGCCTTAGTGTTTGTCTCCAGGGGAGAAAACGACTGGAGTCGCCACCAATGTTTACTTGAGGAAAACGCAAAAAAAGAAACAAAAAGATAAGGGACGATAGCCTTTAATCAAGTGTGCAAAACATGACTTCAAAATTATGTATTTTCCCTTTTTATATTTTTATATTTTTTTGGGGTCAACAAGTGTGTTGCCCTCGCTCCTACGTATCCTCGAGTGCGATGAGGAATTCAGACCTACGTAGTTCTTTATGTCTGAAAGTTTGTTTGGTAAATTATTTTTATGTTTTTTGAAAGATTGGTTTTAACCTCGAACAAAATTTTTTAAGGTGTTGGACCTTGAAACAATCTTTTGATTTTGAAAAGCGGAGAGAATCATTAAGGCGTTGGACCTTGAAATGATCTCTTTATTTTTTATGAGAGGAGATAATCGTTAAGGCGTTGGACCTTTAAACGATCTCTTGATTTTTTTGATGAAATGAAGAAGTTTATGAGTTAGTTTTATTTTGTTTTTGTTTATTAATCTTCAATCCTTTTTTAAAGATAACTTGCGACGCTAATTATCGGTTAAAACTTACTTTACAAAAGAAAAGCGATTACCGATTATCGAAGAAGGAGATGAAGATGCACAAAACAATAGAGAGGACCCCTAAGGGTCCATGAATTAAGTTAAAATCCTTAAAGACAAGTACAAACCAGATGAAAAACGAAGAACGAACAATGAACGAGCGAAGAACGACCAAAGAATGAGTAACGAACAATGAAGAATGACCGATGAACGATGTAGAAATCTATTACAATCGCGATTCAACGACTTTTTAGCTTCTTTTTCTCTTCTTTCTTCTTATTTTTTCTTATTTTGTCTCAATTCGGGACCTCTTGACCTTGGGACCTCTTTCCTTCAGCCCCATCACGCTTATTTATAGCAAATGAGGGGTGGAGGTTGCACACCAACTAGCCCAGGCGAGCTAGTTACTTCAGCCCTAAGCTTTCTAGTGGGCCCAGGGGCTGAAAAATGCCCCAAAAGTTACCCTTTTGTCCCAATTTTGAGTATTTTGCACATCTCCTTCTGAAACATCGAAAAACCTTACGGAATGCATGACAATTGGTGTTAAGTAGCTCAATTCGACTGGCAAGAATCCAAATGTTTGCAAATGATCATCCCCGGACAAAATTAGGGTATAACTGTCACCTTATGATTTTATTTAGTGAGTGACCTGACATACTCATTGTGTGATGTGTCTTTTTATGTACTCCTAAGCGCCCCAGGGTGGTTTTTCACTAACATAGTACCACATTGCATGTAGGCTTGAGTCTTAGTATAATTGTTGCATAACACTTGCTAATTGTTTATTATGGAATTGATGAGTATTATTGCGTCTTGACTCGAGTGTGTGTTTCATTTGTAATGTGATTAGTGATTGAAAAAAAAATTTTAAAGATAAAGTGGTGAAGTGACGTGGGTTGTATTAAGTTGAGTTATGTTATATATATTTCCATAATTTATTTTGATTACATCTTGTTTATTTGTTTTGTTATTTTTTTTGTGTGATAACTCACTTCCTGTGTGTTATTTGTGTTTGGATCCTGTGATGATCTTGAACCTTGTGTTCGTGGGAGCAAATGACTAGGTGGATGATGTTAAAGAACCTTGTGTCAGAGGATGTTGGGACACAATGCTCTGATAAGATGTGAAATTCGGGATGAGTTTTTTTTTTAATTGCTTGATGTTATTTTATTTTATTTTATTTTACCTCACTGATTTAACAAAACATTTTTTTGTAAACTTTGACGGCTTTGTTTTGAGCCGAATATGTTTTTAATAAGTTTTATTTGATAATAGTGAAGTGAATGTGAACCTTTTATCCACATGAATTTGTTGATCAATATTTTTATATGTTTTATTTATTTATATGTATGTTGGTATAGAGCGTGTCATACATAGTTGGGAAACACTTATAGTAATAAAAATTATATAATAATAATCCAATACATGAATTGATAACTCAGTTTGAGAAACAGAGACTAATATAATAACCAAAGAGAATAAGGATGGCAAACACAAAAGAGAAAGTCAGGTCAATGATCAAAATCTACTTAAGCCCACTCCAAATTAAGCTAGGGAATGGTTAATTTATTCTTTCTCTCCATGTGTAAGCCATTTCCTTTGTACTCTATCCTTGAGACACTTTTATAAAGTTGCAATTAGGAACATAATATTATTTCCTAGAAACAAAACAAAAAATATTCACAACAGCCCCATGAAACCCTAACAATAGTTAAAAATCCTATACATGTTCTGAGTGAATTCGTGCTTTAAACCATATATGTCCCTTGTGGAAGGATCTAGGAAATTAATGTACCCATAACTGAAATCGAGAGAAATGATTGTAAAAATTGAAGTTTCCACTAGGATGTGTGTTTTGAAAGAAATTTGTGAGGGTTATGTGTGCCTCTCCATTTTTTTGTCTATCGACCTCAATCTCTTTCTCTCTCTAGATTCTTTGTGTATTTTGAATGGAAGAGTGAGCAGAAAGAAAAAAGTTTCTATAAGAAGAAAGAGATAAATAAAATTGTAAGGATAGTGTGTACCTCTGTCCATTTTTGGTCTCGAGAAGAACAAACTGTATCTCTACAGGAAAAGCCATCTTTTCATTTCAAGTAAGAAATAGAGACAAGAAAGAGAGATGAGAAAGTTGTTTGTCAACCCTGGTATAGTTTCTCCAAAAGAAAGAAGGCTACACTAGACATAATTCATTTTTCATTATTTTTTGGTGGAGGGAGTAAAGACTTGAAAGACACTACAAGAAAAATGAACTATGCCTACAGACTTCTTTTGCCTACAGTCATGAATTAGTGTAGGTAAAACTCAAAAATACTTCTATCTATAATTGATTAATGAAGGTAAAACTCAGAAACTTTTACCTATCATTATTTGCTGTAGGTAAATTCATTAGAGCTAAGAATGACTTCTACCTACAACTACTTATGTTGGTAAAACTCCAAAAAAACTTATGTCTATGGTCGATTAGTGTAAGTAAAACTCACTACAACAAATTTTCCATATACATACAGACACTTTTAATGACAATTACTATAAATGTTTGATTTAGACGCTATTTGTTTTAGTGGCGGATTTGAAATTATGGGTATAGGTAACTTATACCTACAGACATAAGATAAATCATAGATATAAGTATCATCTAAATATATTTTTTTTTTTGTATTTCTATCACTATTTATTTTAGTGATGAATTTAGAACCATGGGTATATATAATTTTGTAACTATTTCTTTGAAGAATGGATTTGAAACTATGGCTATAAATAATATAAACTTATAAAAAATTTATTTGCTAATAAAACAAATTAAAACAACACTTATTTGATGCAATGTCATATGATATTCTTCTCATTCATTTCCACACTCTTCTCATTCAAGTCCTAAAATACCCAAAACCCATTCAATTTTCCACAAGCCTGAGTTGTTCTCATTTATTCTCTTTCCCAAAACTCTATTTTTCAAAATACTCTCACTCTCTTTAACCTTCTAGTTCTCACTAAACCTTGTGAAACTTGTGATGGACACCAAGATAGGTTCACTAGACACGCCCAACCCCGCCAACAATGACATTGTATCATGCAGCCACACTATCAATGCCACCATCTAGCCCTACGTGCACGCGATGGTGATCAACGGTGCCGGCTGTGGTGACTCCACCTTGGGTGGCCACCTGATGCGTTCCCGGTGACTTCAACCTGATGCTTCTAGACAGTGACAACAAAAGAATTTGTTTTGATGCAGTGATAATGCCATTTAAAACAAATGATAGATATGACTCGTTAGTAGCTAATGAATTGTACTTGTATACAAATTATTTAGTTTTTGTTTTTGATGTGATATCTAATACAACTCCTAAATGAATTTGTTTTCTAAATGTATAGCTTACAACAAAACTTATGAAGTGGAAGGCAAGTGGATCCCAAACCCAAGAGATGAAAATGACTTGGCTAATAGTAGAAGCACCATGGATGAAGGTATACCTTATAACACCACTTATGAACTAGAAGAAGGTGAGTGGATCCCAAATATGGAGGAAGAATATGGCATAGATGATAGAAGTACCATAAATGAAGGTATTACGACTGATTTGAATGCTTGTATGCTTCATATGTATAATCATTTGAAAAGCAACCAGATTTGAATATGGCATATGCTTTTCAGCTTCTGTCTATAAAAACTATTTCAGTCTATATACTCTATATGTGACACCCTATACCCCCAACATGCATATAAATGAAAAAAAAAACACATAAAATGTGGAATCTAATTAAATCAATTTTGTTCAATAAAATCGTAAGTAAATCCATGTGAGTAAAAGGTTCACATTTGCGTTAATCACCAAATTAAAAACTTATCAATTAAGGGTATGAAAACATCTCCGGCTCAAAAACAAGACCGTTCAAAACTCCAAAGAATGAACTATAGACACAACATGTTAAACAAAATGATAAAAAACTACATGTTCAGAACTTCATGCAATTAATAGAAAAAGTCATGCCCCAATGTCACATCCTATCAGAGCATTATGTTCTAGCATCCTCTACCATGAGGTTCTCCATAGTCATCCACCCAACCATCTTCTCCCACAAATACAAAATTCAAGATCATCATAGGATCCAAACATAAACAACATACAGGGAGTGAGTTATCTCATTCCTAACTAATAGAGAGAAATGGGACAACATAGATATACATATCATATAAATGAAATACAACTTACTTGAACACAGTTCACGTCATTCTACCACTTATTGTGTAACATCACATCTCAACACTACACGTCTAACACACTTTCACATGATTCACGTACTCAAGGATCAAAACACCATATCACTCAACCAATCAATATTGATGAATACACAAGTGTTATGCAACAAATATACTAAGACTCGATCTTATATGTAATGTGGTACCATATCACTGAAAAACCTCATTGGGCACCCAGGAGTACATGACAAAATAGACCACACACTGGCAAGTTAGGTCACTCTCACTTGTTAAAATCATAGGGAGACTAGTCGGGGTCACACTATTTTGCAAGAATGTTCCAACCATGTGGGATCTACACAGGCTTAAAGGAGTACTCAAATCGGGTGTATTTACCCCCAAGGCCTGGACACCGAAGAGTCCATCAAGGCCTTTCCCTCCTTATTTAGGTCCAACCCAAAAGATATTTTAGCACACAAATTCTATCTATGAACTATAATGGTCGCCCCCCATTGTAGTTACTTTTTGTGCATTTATGTCTCAAGGAAATTTCAATGGGGGTTTACCGGAAAACGCACCGGATCGTCAAGTATTTAAAATTAAAATGGATGAATCCGAGTATCAAACACAGGGAACTAATGTTAGCCTGAATTAAGTTCAGAATCGAAGCATTGTTGAGAGAACATGTACAAATGATAATTTCAAACAGAATTTAAACTAAACTATTATACTAAAAGCTATAAAATGCAAGGTAGATAAAATGACAGCAATAGGTATAAATGTTCGGTCTTTCTAACAAACAAGCTTGATGCAATCCTACCCCGCAAGGGTATTGGATAGAAGACTCCAAGTAGATTGGGCCAAAGATCCAAGGGAAGGCCCTAGGGTTCTCATGAGCCTTAGGGTAGATTTCGAGCCCATGGGCTAAGTATGAGCCCACTTTGTAAATATTAGTATATTTGTTGCATAACACAAAGGACGACAGCCTTTAATCAAGTATGCAAATATGACTTCAAAATGTTTCATTTTCCCCCTTTTTATGTTTTTATGTCTTTTTATGCCTTTTTTGTATTTTTATCTTTTTGTGGTCGACAAGGGTGTTTCCCTTGCTCCTACGCATTCCTCAATTGCAATGCGGAAATCAGACCTACGTAGTTCTTTGAGAACTGAACGTTGGTTAAATTGTTTTTATCTTTTTTTGCTAGATATATTTTAACCAAACAAAAGTCGTTTTAAGGCATTGGACCATTAAACGATCTTTTGATTTTGAAAGCAGAGAAACATTAAGGCGTTGGACCATTAACGATCTCTTGGGGTGGTCGACAAAAGCGGGACTTTTGCTCCTTTGTATCCTCAATTGCGATGAGGAAATCAGACCTACGTAGTTCTTGCAAAAGTGGTAAAGTTACATGTTGATTTTATGTTTTTGAACGGTCCATGTTAACCGATAAAAACAAAGAGGACCGTTTAAGGGGTTGGACCTTAAAACAGTTTTTAGTGATTTTTGCGGACAAAGCATGATTTGTGAGTTGATTTTAGCCTTATTTTCACTTTGGTTATTAGTCAATTGATCTAAGGAAACATCCAAAGAAAAATGTCGAATTGATATTTTTGATTATTTTATTCAAAGATATTTTGATTATTTTATTATTATTTTGCCCTTTTTTGGTTTTAAACGTAGTTGCAGCGTGAATGATCGGCTGGATTTTATTTTAAAAGAGATTAAATGATATTACAATTCAAATGATCAGTGGAAATTCATTTTATTACTTATTAGGCGAGAAAACGGCTTAAATAAATGGTTAAAGCACGTCAAAAGGGGGTACGAAAAATAAAAGAAATAAAATAAAAGAACGCGAAACAAGTGGGGACCACTAAGGGTACATAGAACGAATTGAAAGATCGGGTTTCGAGAACTTACTGGTTGAAGATCAAAGAACGATGAAGAATGAACGAAGAATGATGAAGAACGATGAAGAACGGTGAAGAATCTTCACGAAATTGCTCACAGAAACGTCTCGGAAGCGTTACGGAAGTGCCTCGACTTGGATTTTTTCAACGGAAACAATTTCCCTCACTAATTTCGAGAGAATCCTAAATACCAGAAAGGCTGAACAAAATTACTCTGCCCTCTTTCCCCTATTTATAGGGAAAAAGAGGGAGGTGGTTGCCGCCTAGCTCACCCAGGCGAGCTGGGTTGCTTCCACCAGAAGGCACCGCCTTCTATTGGAACCCCCTAGAAGGCTCAAGTGGCTCTGGCTGCTATTTGCACACCCCTTTTTACTAAATACACCCCTTTTGCCTTTTTTGCTGATTCCTTTTCCGAAACGTTATGGAACTTTACGGATTACGTAACGACACTTATTTTCTTTCCGGAATGTCGCAAAATTTTACGGATTACGCAACAATGCCCTTTTTGACTTCCAGAATGTTGCGAAACTTCACAGATTGCCTAACGATGGGTGTCAAGTACCTCGAGGTGGTCAAGCGAAGGTTGCATGCCACCAAACAATGGTCCCCGGATGAAATTAGGGTATGACAGTTGTTGCTCTTTACTTATCTTTTATCATAGATAAAAGCGAAGTAAAGATAAGACACTAATTTTGTTCGAGCGGAACATTGTTCAGCCGATCAATATCCCCACCAGCGGAACCTGTCATTCAGAAGGAAAAGAAAAGGCATCAAAAGCGCCAACAAACTTCAGTGGGTCAAACTCGATCGCCCGTCGCCCAATAGAGAATAATCTTGTGCGTCGTCGGGCTTGAATGTCTCCGGACGACGAGAGTAAAAAAACCTGCAAAAATTTTGAGAATAGTCAGAATCGGACGACCAACATCATCCTGATACCGTCGAACTCATCTGCCTCGGTTGATGAAAGGTATGGATGACCATAAGGTACCCCTACATGTCACCTGGCTCCATGGGTGAAGATGACAAAAGGTGCAGAAGATGATGTTAGTCTCTGTGCATCAACGGGCTCACTTGCCCCTGATTGATGAAAGGTGCAGATAACCATAAGGTACCCTCGCATGTCACCTGACTCCATGGGTCAAGATGACAAAAGGTGAAGAAGACGATGTTAGTCTCTGCGCGTCAATGGGCTCACTTGCCCCTGGTTGACGAAAGGTGCGGATAACCTAAGGTACCCCCGCATGTCAGCTGACTCCATGGGTCAGGATGACAAAAGGTGCAGAAGACGATGTTAGTCTCTGCGTGTCAGCAGGCTTGTTCGCCTCTAGTTGACGAAAGGTGCGAATAACCATAAGGTACCCCCGCATGTCAGCTGACTCCATGGGTCAGGATGACAAAAGGTGCCGAAGACGATGTTAGTCTCCGCGCGTCAATGGGCTTGTTCGCCTCTGGTTGACGAAAGGTGCAGATAACCTTAAGGTATTCCCCACATGTCACCTGACTTAGCGGGTCAGGATGACAAAAACCGTATGTACGGAGAACCGCTTGGGGTATCTCCGTACGTCACCTGACTTCACGGGTCAGGATGACAAAAATGGTTTGTACGGATAACTATTTGGGGTATCTCCGTACGTCACCTGACTTCATGGGTTAGGATGACAGAAATCGTTTTTATGGATAACTGCTCGGGGTATATCCGTACGTCACCTGACTTCACGGGTCAGGATGACAGAAACGGTTTGTAGGGATAACCGCTTGGGGTATCTCCGTACGTCACCTGACTTCACGGGTCAGGATGACAGAAAGCGTGGAAGACGACGTAAATCTCCGAGTGTCAACGGGCTCGTTGGCCTCGATTGACAAAGGGGGCAGAAGACGACGTTAGTCTCTGCATGCTACCGGACTCTGAGTCTGACGGATAGCAAAAGAGTGTTTATACGGATAACCACTTGGGTATCTCTGCCTGCCACCTAACTTCACAGGTTAGGATTAACAGAAATTGTTTGTTCGGACAATCACTTGTGTATCTCTGCATGTCACCTAACTTCACGGGTCAGGATGATGGAAACCGTTTGTATGGATAACCGCTCGGGGTATCTTTGTACGTCACCTGACTTCACGGGTCAGGATGACATAAAGCGCGGAAGACGACGTAAATCTCCGTGTGTCAACGGGCTTATTGGTCGGGATTGATGAAGGGTGCAGAAGACGACGCTAGTCTCTGCATGCTACCGAACTCCGAGTCTGATGGATAGCGAAAGAGTGTTTATACAGATAACTACTTGGGTATCTCCACCTGCCACCTAACTTCACAGGTTAGGATTAACAGAAACCGTTTGTGCGGATAACCACTTGGGTATCTCCGCATGTCACCTAACTTCACGTGTCAGGATGGCAAAAAGTGTAGGGCGGTCGACAAAAGCGAGGCTTTTGCTCCTACATATCCTCAATTTGAGATGAGGAACTCAGACCTACGTAGTTCTAGCTTTCGCGGTGTAAGACAAAAATCGTCTCTACCAGAAGATGCTGACATCTTCAGAAAGGGTGCTGACGACCACGTTGGTCTCTACTTGTCAATCGGACTTAGGTCTCTGAATAATGAGGTGCGGATAACTGGAAGGTGTCTCTGCATGCTACTAGACTCTTGGGTCATGATAGGAAAAGGTGGGGTGGTCGAAAAAAGTGGGGCTTTTGCTCCTACGTATCCTCAATTTGTGATGAGGAAGTTAGACCTACGTAGTTCTTGCAAAAGTGAGACTAAAATAGTCTCGGTGTTCTTTAACTAAAATGTGAACATGCTTTAGTAAAGAAACAAAATTCCCAACTGATCAAAGCAACATATAATTTTTGATGAAAAACAATGTGTCTATTTGGGAAAGAGAGTATGCTGATGAAATTTTTCTCATAACCATAAATGAGATTTTGGATGTTAGCGTTTCTTTTCTAAACGACCATTTAGAGGAAACACTGGGTCCAACAAAAATAGAAGAAAATCACTCAAAGCGTATCAATCTCACACAAGTAAGTGTTTCATCATAAATTCAAACCATAGATATGTCATGACTTGATTTTGCAAATCATTTCCTATCAAATCAAAGATTATGCGTGATCATGGATCAATAGGACTTTTTCGGGAATGGTGTTTTGGTGAGGAATTTGGCTCTGAGTGTTTGGGCCTTTTCCTTTTCTATTTTTGTTTAGTGCGGGGCGAGAAAGTCGCTAGCGCACAAGATCTTGGTTGGCAATCAAAGGGATGGGACCACTTCGGGTCGTGGTTTCCTTTCTTTCCTTATTTGGTGGTGACAACTCTATATTGTTTAGATATTGTATGGTCCAAAGACCTTTCTGAATATTTCTTTTGTTTTCTTCTGATCTTTGATCGGGAATTTTCTTTCTTTTTCATTTTACTTTCTTCCATTCTTTGATCGGGAATTTTCTTTTCTTTCCTTTTTGCTTTCAAAGGCAAGGATCGACATTCTCACCCTGGGCCAAGGTTTATGGTGAGTTGGGATTTTGGCTCAAGGCTTGTAGAACGGTTGGACATGATATATGTCAGGGTGTCGGTTTGGCCAGCGGTTCAGGGATAAAGGAGATATCCCACATTATTTCCATGATACACATGCAACAATGATGATTTGGAAATTTTATGCAAAACTAGTCATGCATGCACCCATGTGGACACTCAAGCATCAAGTTTTTATGGTCATGTGACACTAGGGCTCAGGATTCATTTTTCCTATTTAAGTAAACCCAGTGTTTCCAAAATATGCTCCTTTATCAATTTATGCATTCATCCGAGTCCATTTTGGGTGTTCGGAAAAATTTTCACAGCATTCACCCTTTAGGTGCATACACATTTTTTTAAAAAACTGGTTATGATCAGTGAATCTTTTTCAAAGAAAAGCTGGAAGTTAATTCTTTTCAAAAGCGTGTTGGCTTTTCAGCCAAAAGATATATTTTTTGTTCTTTTTTGTTTTTGTTTTTTTTCTTTCCTTTTTTTTTCCATGAGGTATTTTGCTACCTAAACATGTGTATATTTTTGTGAGGTATTTTTGCTATATACATGCATATCCAAGGTATCTTGCTACCTACACATACATATATATATTTTGTGAGGTATGGCTACCTTCCGAGCTTGTGCTTGTTTTATTTAAATTCCTAGGATCATGAGCAACTAGGTGTGTCCTACTATGACTTGAGAAACAAAGGTGATCAAATAACAAGCAGAGATTTAAAAGTTACTAGGTTGCCTCCTAGTAGCGCTTCTTTAACGTCTTGAGCTGGACGCGTGATGACTTTTCTGTCATGGACCTAGTTCTTTTGCTTACCTTTGGCTTTGGACTTGGTCGCCTGCTGGTCGACCACGGGTTGTAGGCAATGCTCCAGCCTTTGTAGATGAGCTGAGGGGCTCTAGAGGTGGCGGCGGTGCATTTATTGCCCGCTACCGGCCATCCCCAAACTGTTGTGGTGTCTCGCCCTGCGCCTGCCTGGGGGGTGCAGTACTTCTTGATGAAAGCCCAATTAATAGGGGGCCTGATGACCTTGTCGGGGGCGACGGGCACTCCGTAGAATTGACAAAGGCCTATAATCAGAGCTGGAAACCCCAGGGCCCTGTTGGACTCCTTCGGGTCCACTGGGTGTCTTGTGGGTGCGATCCCTGCAAACAATAGATGACATTAGAAATCAGTTGAAAGAAGTGCATACTTACCTATGTCACGATGGCGTGACCTTGCTGGGGGGACGGGCACCCGGTAGGACTGACAGAGGCCTATTACCAGAGCTGGAAACCCTAGGGCCCTGTTGGACTCCTCCGGGTCCATTGGGTGTCTTGTGGGTGCGATCCCTGCAAATAATAGATGACATCAGAAATCAGTTGAGTGATGTGCATACTTACCTATGTCACGATGGCACAGACCAACTGATGCTTCCGCAGGGGGAGATCGACATTGTGGTTGCTGGACAGAATGTTGCTAAGTAGCAACGTCATCCATATCTGTGTAAGAGTGGTCATGTTGGTGCGCATGATTCGCACTCGTCTCTTTGTAGCGGCATGGGTGAAATCTTGCCCCAGTATGCACAGTAGTTGTGCGATAGCCTCCTCCTTTGGTTGTGCTTGCATAGTTGGCCCTCCTCTAGGATCAGGGGGGTGGCCCAGGAGCTGATAAAAGGAAACTACTGGCCCCTTAACCGGCAGCACAAGTCTCGGTCAAGCATTAAGGGCAGAGGACCTGAAATTCTCTTAAGGAGCAAAATTGGAGCCCACTGAAAGTGAGGACGCGGAGCCCATTAAAGGCGAGGGTGTGCAGCCCTCAGAAGTTGAGGACGTGTCGCCCCCTGAAGACGAGGACGTGCAATCCTCTAAAGGCGAGGGCGTGTAGCCCTCTGAAGGTGAAGACATGTAGTCCTCTGATGGCATGGACATGTAGTCCTCTAAAGGTGAGGGCGTGAAGCCCTCTGATGGCGAGGATGTGTAGTCCTCTGAAGGCGAGGGTGAGCAGCCCTCTGAAGATGAGGACGTGTAGTCCTTTGAAGGCGAGGGTGTGCAGCCCTCTAAAGGTGAGTACATGTAGTCCTCTGAAGGTGAGGACATGTAGTCCTCTGAGGGTGAGGACATGCAGTCCTCTGGAGGTGAGGACATGCAGTCCTCTGGAGGTGAGGACGTGCAGTCCTCTGAAGGCGAGGACGTGTAGTCCTCTGAAGGTGAGGGCGTGCATCCCTCTAATGGCGAGGATGTGTAGCCCTCTGAAGGTGAGGGCGTGCAGCCCTCTGATGGCGAGGACGTGTAGTCCTATGAAGAGGAGGGTGTGTAGCCCTACGAAGGTGAGGGCGTGTAGCCCTCTGAAGGCGAGGACGTGAAGTCCTCTGAAGGTGAGGATGTGTAGCCCTCTGATAGCGAGGATGTGTAGTCCTCTGAAGGCGAGGACATGTAGTCCTCTAAAGGCGAGGACGTGTAGTCCTCTGATGGTGAGGACGTGTAGTCCTCTGAAGGTGAGGACGTGTAGCCCTCTGAAGGCGAGGACGTGTAGTCCTCTGAAGGCGAGGACGTGTAGTCCTCTGATGGTGAGGACGTGTAGTCCTCTGAAGGTGAGGGCATGTATCCCTTTGAAAGTGAGGGCGTGTAGCCCTCTTAAGGCGAGGGCGTGCAGCCCTCCGAAGGCGAGGGCGTGTAGCCCTCTGAAGGCGAGGATGTGTAGTCCTCTAAAGGCGAGGGCGTGTAGCCCTCTGAAGGTGAGGGCGCGTAACCCTCTGATGGTAAGGGTACTAGTACCCAAGGGTCCACCCTTATGAGAAAGCAAGAGATTAACTCATTGAGAGGGCCGATCATCCCAAATTCAAAAGATTGGACATTAGACGTAGGAAATCTATGTAGTTAACATGATTTTAGGGATGCAGATGCATGCAACCTTTGTCTTGAAAATGCGGACTTTGTATGCAACAATGAAATGTATTGGAAAGTTGTACAATGTTCATAACATTCTTTCCCTATTTTGTGATTTTGATTTGATTTGATTTTGATTTTTTTTTGGAAAACACAGATTGACTGTCCTTTTGAAAGAGGTTATAATTCATGCAACCTTATCCTATCTTTTGTAAATCTCTCCTGGAACTCACTCAGAGTTCATTTTCTGCTTGGTTTAGTCACTTGACCATTTGGGAGTGACGACAATGGATCCGTTTGACTATTAATCAATATATTGAAATCTCAGGGTTTCTCACTCCCCCTTTTATTTGTTTAAAATCATCGACGGGTGAGAACTTTTGATCTGCCCTTAGGTTCGCTTGAGGCTCATGCACAGTGCCCCTCATTGCCCTAGTGTAGTGCTTTGAGGTATCAATCGTCGTCTTTCGTCATGACCTTGTAGTAGAGAATCTATTAGGTGAGAATTTCTGATCTTCCCCTAGGTTCACTTGAGGTTTACGCATGGTGCCTCTTATTGCCCCAGTGTAGGGCTTTGAGGTATCAATCGTTGTCTTGTTTTCACAACCTTAAAAGAAGTGGCTGATTCTCAAAAAGGACTTTCAAGGATGAGAAACAATTGAAGGATTTTTCAATTAACGAATTAAGTCAAATGACTGCTATTCTTGATAACTCACTTCTCTCTCAAAAAGACAAACTTTCAGGAATGACAAAAATGAGGTCACATGAATGTCTATATTTTTACTTGAAAACACAATCAATCAAATGTTTTTTTTTCTTTTTCTTTTTTGAACTTTTCTGCTTTACTCGTTGTTTGCGGCATCCTCACCAAATGTGTAGCACGAGTAATTTCTAATTGAACGATCTTAGAAGTCCAAACTCAGCAGCGCAGGTCGCTTGAGCAAACAAACTAACGGCTTGCACCCACATTCTAGTGGAAGCAAAGATGTAATTACAAAAGGATGAAGGACAAAGATGTCAAATTTATCCATTTTATTTAGCATTGTAACTGTGGTTTACAATAATGGCATAAACTTGAAAATCCTGATGAGTCATTAGAGACATTTAACAAAAGCTTTCAAAATTGCCCCATGTGTGGTGTTGCTTGTCAATGTTAGGATTCACAAGCAATTCTCCTCAAATTTCAGCCAGCCTGCATCAATTAGACTTTGCACCTTACGCTTCGAGGACATACAATGCTCAATGGAATGTCCCGAAACTCCTCCATGATATGCACATGTTGCGTTCGAGTCGTATCCTCGAAGAAATGGAGGTTGATGAACCTTGGCTGGGGTTATGGCTACCATTGAATTATCAAGTAGAAATGGGAGCAAGTTAGCATAGGACACCAGAATTAGGGTGAATTCTATAGGCTTTTTCGCTGCAAAATTCATTTCTTGGTTGGTGTTTTGGTTCGTGCTAAAGGTGGTGTTTAGCATTGGTTGTGTGGTAGGTGGGTTTTGTGCTTGATTTAGGGATGGTCTTTGTGGATAACTAGGTGGTGGGTAAGGAGAAGGGTTGTTATTGGCTGAGTGATGATGTTGTTGAGCTGGTGGGGGATTTTCCATGTGGGAACAACAGTCATAGCATGGGTTTCTCCTTCATTGTCACCCTTTTCATTTGCCCCAGTTTTCACATTCATCAAAGCAGGATGATAATATTTGCCTCTTTCATACCCACTTTGATCCTTTCGCCGGCGAAGACCAAATCCGCAAAGCTTGAAGGTGTGTAACCCACCATTTTTCATAATAGAACACTAGCAATGTGTCTACTATCATTGTTATCATTTCTTTCTCCATCATTGAGGGAACCACTTGGGCTCCCAGATCTCTCCACCTTTAGGCATATTCTTTGAAAGATCTGTGCCCCCTCTTGCATATGCTTTGTAGTTGCATCCTATCCAAAGCAATATCAGAATTATACTGATACTGCCTAATGAAGGCAACCATTAGGTCCTTCCAAGATTGGACTCGGGAAGGTTCCAAGTTAGTATACCAAGTGACAGCTGCCCCAGTAAGACTTTCTTTAAAGAAATGTATCAGCAGTTTCCCATCTTTTGTGTATGCCCCCATCTTCCGACAATACATCTTTAGATGGTTCTTGGGGCAAGTAGTCCCTTTGTACTTGTCAAAGTCCGGCACCTTGAACTTGGGAGGGGTGATGATATTGGGTACTAGGAACAACTCTTCTAGGCTAGCAAAGGCATATTCTTCTCCTCCTTCAATGGCCCTGAGCCTTTCCTTTAAATGATCCAACTTCTCCCATTTTTGCCATAGCATGAGGGTTTTTACCCGCTGTGGAATACAAGGGGTGTGGTTGTGGATGATACTGAGGGCCCTCCAAAGAGTTTTGCAGGGGTATACCACCAACTACTTGCCCTTCAATGGCATATCCGAGGCAAGGCTCAAAGTCGGCTAGATTGTGGTGGGAAATTTCATGTGTCTCCCCCATGGTTTGACAGACATGTGCATGATCAGTTTGGGGTTGTCAGCTCTCAATGAGTATGGGAATGGAGTTATTGTCATTCTCACTGGGAGTGTATGCCACATTGGGTGGTGTATAGTTGGGAGGCAAGCCATATGGCAGGAGGGCGTGCTCGTTTTGAATTTGCACATAATAGGGGCTGCCCGTACTTCCCAAATCTTTGCCTACCATATCTGAGGTTAGATGATTCATTTGGTTGAGGCTAGATGGGGGCATCGGGTTCACCTTAGCAACAGCGCTGGTAGCGGCAACTGCAACCGCATTGGCTTCCATTATCTTCTTCATGCTCATCATGGCCTCCATCGTTGTGGCTATTTTCTCTTTCATGGCCTCCTATGTCGGCCTTCATCTGCTATTGCACCTCCTCTACTTCACCCATTACTCTAGCTTTAACATGGGTTCGGTAAGGGCATCGTAAATCGTGTTCTTTCCTTTTGATAACAATGATTAAGTTCATTTTTTTTCAAGGAAAGAATGCAATGAGCAATGCAACCAATGAAAAGCATGGATGTATGCGAATGATGCACAGTTGAAGTATTGCAAATTTTTACGCAAGACATAGGGTTGAATCAATTTAGATTTTCAACATGGTCCATGACATCTTTGTTAAGGTGAAACTAGAAGTAACAAGGACATCAACAGTCCTAAATGTGTTTGGCAGTAGATGAAGCAGTGATGTAACCCGATCCATCTTTTGCCCCAAGTTTTGCATGATGGTTACTTCCATACTTCAACTTGAATTGATGAACCTTTTTTGTAAAAGCATGAGCTTGGTTCAACCCCATAACCCAAGGAATGGCAATTTCAATTGCCAATAATTTGACAACATTTCACAGAGATGAATGACTCGAGCATACTTAAGCTATGCATGGCAAATGTAATTATGAAATTGAGATGCCCGAAGAAACATCTTTTCTTAGTTAACCATGCATTAGGTACCATGTTCAATCATTTTGTTTTTAAGTGAAACGGTTTTATGATCCCAACATGGTTGGCTCATGGTACCGAACATATGCAACTAAGAATGCAACGTGAATCTTCATGCTTCCTTTTTTTTGTTTTTGTTTTGCAGAGGAAAATGCAAGGATCATGCATGAGTAAACATGAAAATAAATGGTATGCAAAAAACATGTTAGATGTAGATGCATGGTGATGAAATGACTTATGCAAAACACAATGCATGAAATAATAAGTGACAAATGCTGGAACGATACATCCATTACGATGCCCTGGAGAGATATTTATGCGATGCATGATATGAATGCATTTATGGACACGAGAGCCCGGAAAATCATCTCTTCTTACTTTCGCATTCGGGGGCACAATGCCCCATGTGTGCAGTTAAGAAGGTGATATGGACCTTCAAGCTTCCCGTGACAACAGACGAGACCAACAGGGGGATGTACACAACATGGCAATATCCTCAAATAATCATACAGCAAAGGCGTACATGACATTTAGGTTGAAATTCTGATACTGGGGACAGATGTCGTACAGGATGTCACGACATCACGCTTCAGAACATGCAGATTGTCTTTGACTGTATGAACAGATTAAACAAGTAAATAACACAAGAGAATTGTTAACCCAGTTCGGTGCAACCTCACCTACATCTGGGGGCTACCAAGCCAGGGAGGAAATCCACTAAAATAGTGTTAGTTCAAGGTCTAACAGCCACTGTTTACAACCTTCTCACCTAACCACTACCCGTGCGATCTCTACCTAAGAGCCACTCTTAGATATGAGAAACCCCGCTCACTCCCTCTCACTCACACTCCCGTGTTTACAAATAACTCAAAGACACACCAGAGATCAACTCTGAACAAAAGAGATCAACTCTACACACTAGAGATCAACTCTACACACTCAGGTCCAACACTTGATGTTAGGGTACCATCAAGGTGGCTCACAAAACACTCAAGTCCTAAAACTCACAAAATAACTCTTCAATCCCGGACTTGGTACAGAACTCGTGCAGCCTCCATGTTTTTATAGCAGTGTGTGTATCTGGGCTGCAACATCTTGTGCTGGATGAGATCTATCATTCTTCCTGAAAATCTGCACTTAAAGATCTAAAAGATACAGTTTGATCTTTTAGTTTTTATCTTTAATCTTTAATCCCTGAACGAACTCTTCTAGTTTGAAATTCGAACTTTAATTATCTTTTAATTCGTTCCTAAAGATAGATCATCTTATCTCTTGCTAACTGCACAATAATCTGTTAAGGATTTAACAGATTTATATGTCCAGTATTTTCGGGCCAGATGTCCTGGACATCGTATCCGACATCGTGGATTCTGCAGCTTCAATGCTTTTAGCAACTCCAGTATTTTCGGGCAGGATGTCCTGGACATTGTATCCGACATCGTGGATCCTGCAGCTTCAATGCTTTTAGCAACTCCAGTATTTTCGGGCAGGATGTCCTGGACATTGTATCCGACATCGTGAATCCTGCAGCTTCAATTCTTCATTTGACATTTCATCTTGCCTTGTGCATTGTGCAGCCCGATCTTATTCTTTGACATAACGTTGGACATCATGTGCAGCAACTCCAGCTTTCCTTCATTGTCTAAGTGCTTATGTTTTAACAAAATCTTAGCCAATCTTTTAAAACTCAGTAGAGCTAAGCACTAACAATCTCCCCCTTTGGCAAATTTTGTCTAAAACATACTTAGACACTTCCTGAGCAGGTACGAGCAGTTATGCAAGTGGGATCAGCAACTTCCATTATCAGAGTAATCAAGCACAGCGGAATTGGTAAGTTGCAAATCGTTTCCAGGATGTCAAGACATCTCACGTGACATCAGCTTTCTGCTTCTGCTCCCCCTGTCTTCATGCTTACTGCAGCATCTTCTATCAGCTACTAGTCTTTTCCAGGATGTCAAGACATCTCATGTGACATCCGCTTTCTGCTCCCCCTGTCTTCATGCTCTTACTGCAGCATCTTCTATCAGCTACTAGTAGCTTACATCAGTCATCATCAGCAACAGCAGTCTCCCCCTCAAAGTCATATACATACAACTCCCCCTCAAAATCATGAATCATGCATACATCGTATCCTACTGCCATACATCGTATCAATCATGCATAATAGCAAGCATAATACTATTACTCCCCCTTTTTAGACAGAATTTGACAAAAGTAGAATGCATGAACTTAAGGTGCAAATATTACAGACCCATAGTAAACCATTGTTCAAAGGGACATGCCCCTATAGCTAGTAAAAATAGAAAGGTCTGATGATCATGGGGTGGCTTCAGAATCATCATCTGATTCAGTATCCTCTGCTGCATCTTCCTCTTCCTCAGCAGCTTCTTCTTCTTCCTCGGCTGCTTCTACTTCTTCCTCAGCTGCTTCATCTTCTTGCTCAGCTGCTTCTCCATCATTAATGCCACTTTCTGAGAGCCTATTGATCAGCCGTTCCAGCTCCATCTTCTTCTCTGTGGTGGCTTTGATGGTTGCTTCCAGCACCTTGCATGTGTCCTTGAGTTCAGCAATCAAAGTATCCTTGGACACAGCACCTGAAGCAGCAGCTTTCCCTGATGTCGAGACAATGTCTGGGACATGTGTCCCCTCAAACAATTTGTAATGCAGGGATAGAGGAGATTCTCTCTTCATCACAGAGTCAGTGTAGTTTAAAATATTGGGATGTTGACTCAACATAATGCCACACAATACAGTTGGGAAGGCAATGGGTAATTTAACAGCAAAGGATTCTGAATGCTTAACAGTTTGATCAAAAATGTAGTTTCCAAAATTAAATTTGGACTTGGTTCCAACAGCATACAGAAATTTACCCAAACCTGTGGCAACAGTGGAAGTATGATTGGTGGGTACCCAGTTTGCAGCTCCAATCCTGTGCAGGATTGCATATTTCACACTTAGCTTCCCTGCAGACAGCTTCCCTTTCTTTGGCCAATGCTGGACTTGTTTGGCAGTGATTTCCTTGGCAATTTGATGCTCAGAAACATCAATATCCACAACTCCTTCAGTTGGTCTGCCCAGGTATTTGTTGATCACAGCAGGGGAGAATCTAACACACTTTCCTCTGACAAACACTCTTTGATACTCATCACTTTTTCTGTTTGTTATGTCAGAGGGAATGTTGACAATGAATTCCCTGACTAGGCTTTCATAACCGTCTCCCAACTTGGTGACTGTCTTCAGTAGTCTAGCAGCCTTGATGAAGTCCATGATCTCCTTGCAATCCAAGGCAGCTCTTCCCAGTTCTCTTTCCAAAGCAAGTCTGCGTTGATACACGAATTTCCACCTTTCAGCATTGCCAATGGAGTGGAATGAGATGTTGTCCAATGGTGCATCAGGGACATTTTCAGGCACCTTTTTCCCTGATTTCTTTGCCTTCTTTGATGTCGAGACATCTAGTTCGACATCATCATCAGAATCAGATGAGGAAATTTCTTTCCTCTTCTTGGAAGGAATTGCGACTTTGCTTCGTCTGGATGAGGTAGGAGTGATTGGAGTGCTCTTCTTCTGTGCCATAGTCTTGATTCGTCCAGACCTCTTAATGGGGGTTTTTCCCTTTCGGCTTTGTAGTCTTTCTGCAATGCCAGGTGCCAACTTGTTGGCAATGGGTTCTTCATCAGATTCTACTTCTTCCAGGTCAATGAGGTCACCTGGAGCAGGTTCTGGTGCCCTTGGTGCAGGGGCTTGATCTTCTTCTTCTGTTGATTCCTCTTCACTGGGTGAAGGGAGGGCTTCAGCATTTGGAGCGGAAGATGTTGGAACATCTTTATCAACATCAGGCACAGAAACATTCGGGGTGGAGGATGTTGGAACATCTTCACCAGCATCAGGAACAGAGGCGTCTTTCAAAATGCTACTCACAATACTGCGGATCTTCTTATCCATCTCTGTGTCTACTTCCCTAGGACTTGTTGCAATGCTAGGGTTTTCAGAAATCTTCACTCCCTGTTGTCGTTTGGGAACCAGTTTTTCAGGAACAGGGGCTGAACCAGGAATCATTTGTATGGGCTGGATATTGAATTCAGGTCGTTCCTGGTTAGATGGTGCTTTGGTGGATGATGGAGATGATGATACAGCGTGTGAACCAAGAGCTGAAGTTTCTTTTGGTGAGGTAGCCATGGAAAAGCAGAGCGTTTGGAATGGTTTCGTGAAATTCTGAGAACTATTGGGAAATGCTGGTGAAAACACGAATGCCACGAAAATATAAATTTGAATGAAGAATGTAGAGGGGCGTGTGAAGCAACGGTCAAATCTGTTTTGGCCCAGTAATGAATGTGCTATTAACGTTTGAGCACATTCAAATAGAAGTAATTGCTATAAGTCTTCTAGCAGACAAATGCCCAGCTTGCCCCTCAGTTTTTCAAACTGATTTGCATCCAATGCCTTTGTGAAAATATCTGCTATTTGTTCCTCAGTGTCAACATGCTTCAGTGTGATCACTTTATCATCAACAAGCTCTCTGATATAGTGATGTCTAATGTCAATGTGCTTGGTTCTGCTGTGTTGCACAGGATTTTTAGAAATATTAATAGCACTCAGGTTATCACAGTACAATGTCATGACATCTTGTTCGACATTGTACTCCTTCAGCATCTGCTTCATCCAAACTAGTTGTGAACAGCTGCTTCCTGCTGCAATATACTCTGCTTCTGCAGTAGATAGGGACACACAGTTCTGCTTCTTGCTGAACCATGAAATAAGATTGTTGCCCAGATAGAAGCATCCACCTGAAGTGTTTTTTCTGTCATCTGCACTTCCAGCCCAATCAGCATCACAATACCCAACCAGCATTGAATCTGAACAATGATAGTACATAATCCCATAGTCACTGGTGCCATTTACATATTTCAGAATTCTCTTTACTTGAGTCAAGTGACTTATCTTAGGATTGGCTTGATATCTTGCACAAACACCTACTGCATAGGTGATGTCGGGTCTGCTAGCTGTTAAATATAGTAAGCTCCCAATCATGCTTCTGTACAGACTTTGATCAACACTGGTGCCAGCTTCATCCTTTGACAGCTTCAAGTGAGTAGGTGCAGGTGTTCTTTTATGGCTGGCATTTTCCATCCCAAACTTCTTGACAATGTTCTTTGCATACTTGCTTTGTGAGAGGAATATGGAGTCTTCCATCTGCTTCACTTGGAGTCCCAGAAAATAAGTCAGCTCTCCAACAAGACTCATCTCAAATTCAGATTGCATCTGTTGGACAAAATGTCGAAGCATCTCATTCGACATCCCTCCAAACACAATGTCATCAACATATATTTGTGCTATCATCAAGTTATCAGCATCTTGTTTGACAAAGAGAGTCTTGTCAATTCCTCCCTTCCTATACCCTTGCTGAGTAAGGAACTCTGTTAGCCTTTCATACCAAGCTCTTGGAGCTTGCTTCAATCCATAGAGAGCTTTCTTGAGCCTGTATACATGATCTGGATGAGTTGGATCTACAAATCCCTTTGGCTGCTCCACATAGGCTTCTTCATTCAGGTATCCATTCAGAAACGCGCTCTTCACATCCATCTGGTACAGCTTGAATTTGAGGATGCAAGCTACACCAAGTAACAATCTGATGGATTCAAGTCTAGCAACAGGAGCGAAGGTTTCATCAAAGTCTACACCTTCAATCTGAGTGTAGCCTTGAGCAACAAGTCTGGCCTTGTTTCTGGTTATAACACCTTCTTCATTGGTTTTGTTCTTGAAGATCCACTTGGTGCCAATCACATTAGTTCCCTCGGGTCTCGGAACTAGCTCCCAGACTTCATTCCTTTTGAATTGCTCCAATTCTTCTTGCATAGCATTGATCCAGAACTCATCAGTCAGTGCCTCTTTCACATTCTTGGGCTCAATTTTGGAGACAAAGCATGAGTTGGAGACAATCTCAATCTCCCTTGATCTTGTAGTGACTCCTCTGTTTGGATCTCCTATAATCAGCTCCTTGGGGTGCATCTTCTGGATTCTAATGGAAGGACTCTTGTCAGGTTGATTGATGTTTGGTTCATCTGTAGCAGAATCAGAGTTTTCTGCATTTTCTGCATTTTCTACACTTTTAGTTGTATCTGCTACATTGTCTCCCGATGTTCTGACATCTTCTTCGACATCCTTCTTTCTTGCTGGAGTTAGATCATCAACAACCACATTGATGGATTCCATCACAGTTCTGGTTCTGGAATTGAATACTCTATATGCTCTGCTGTTTGTAGAGTATCCCAGGAATATTCCTGCATCACTCTTGGGATCCATCTTTCTCCTTTGCTCTCTATCAGCCAAAATGTAACATGGACTTCCAAAGATGTGGAAGTGCTTGACAGTTGGCTTCCTCCCTTTCCAGATTTCATACAGTGTGGTTGGAGTCCCTCTTCTAAGTGTGACTCTGTTGTGGATGTAGCATGCTGTGTTCATGGCTTCAGCCCAGAGATTATAGGGAAGTTCTTTGGCATGAAGCATGACCCTAGCAGCCTCTTGCAAAGTCTTGTTTTTCCTTTCAACTATGCCATTTTGCTGTGGTGTAATGGCTGCAGAGAACTCATGAGTGATGCCTTCAGATGTGCAGAATTCAGTGAACCTGCTGTTTTCAAACTCTCTGCCATGGTCACTCCTGATTCTGTTGATGACACAGTCTTTTTCTCTTTGAAGTCTTAGACTCAACTCTTTGAATACTTCAAAGGTTTCTGATTTCTCTCTGATAAAGTTGACCCAGGTAAATCTGGAGAAATCATCCACAACAACATAGGCATACCTCTTTCCTCCAAGGCTTTCAACTTGCATCGGCCCCATCAAGTCCATGTGAAGTAGTTCCAGCACCCTGGAAGTGGTCTGATGTTGAAGCTTCTGGTGGGACATCTTGACTTGCTTTCCAGTCTGACATTCACCACAAATTCTGCCTTCTTCTATTTTCAGATTGGGAATGCCTCTAACAACACCTTTGTCAATGATTTTCTTCATGCCTCTTAAGTGCAGATGTCCAAATCTTTGATGCCATATTCTGACTTCATCTTCTTTGGAGGATAGACATGTGGAGGAGTAACTGGTTTCTTGAGGTGTCCATAGGTAACAGTTGTCCTTTGATCTGCTGCCTTTCATTAGAACTTCACTCTTCTCATTTGTCACCAAGCATTCTGACTTTGTGAAGTTTACATTGAATCCTTCATCACACAGCTGACTGATGCTGATCAAGTTTGCAGTCAGTCCCTTCACCAGCAGTACTTTGTCCAGACTAGGAAGTCCATCATGAGCTAGCTTTCCCATTCCAGTGATCTTTCCTTTAGAGCCATCTCCAAATGTCACATAGCTAGTGGAGCAAGGTTCAATGTTCACCAGGAATTCTTTAACTCCTGTCATGTGTCTGGAACAGCCGCTATCTAGGTACCAATCTTCCTTAGCTGATGCTCTAAGTGAAGTATGAACAACAAGACTAACAGTCTTGTGTTTTGGAACCCACATCATCTTCCTTCTGCTGCTGCTACCTTGAGTTCCATGATGTGGATGGCCATGTAAATGATAGCAAAAGGGCTTTATGTGACCATACTTGCCACAGTAGTGACACCTCCACTTCTTTCTTTTGCTCCTTTTCTGCTGCGTTCCATGATGTCGAGACCGATGTTGTGACATCGTGGCTCCAGTGCTGTTTTTGGCAGGAACAAATTCTGTCATGGTTGTTCTGCCAGCAGACTTAGGATTAAATCCAAGTCCTCTCTGGTTTCCAACATTCTTTCCAAGCTGTAGCACCTCATCAAGCGTATCTGAGCCTTTATTCAGCATCTTTATTGATTTTGTCATGTTTTCCAGTTTAGAGTTCAGAAAACCAACTTCTCCTTTAAGCTCAGAGATCTCCTCTTCATGTGCCTCCTTTTCAGCCTCCAGATTTGCAATGACCTTCTTCAGTTGTGCTTCTTGCTGAAGAATCTTCTCACTTTTGATGCATAGTTCTCTATAGGATGTAGCAAGCTCATCAAAAGTGATTTCACTGTCTGTATCACTTGAATCTTCAGCAGATTCAAATCTCCCAGTGAGTGCATTCACATCTCTGTCAGAATCACTTTCTTGTTCACTCTCTGTATCAGATCGACATACAGAAAGTCCTTTCCTCTGCTTCTTGAGATGAGTGGGACATTCAGCTATGATGTGTCCATAGCCTTCACACCCATGGCATTGAATTCCTTTGTTGTGACTGGGCTTTACATCTGACCTTTTCTGGTATTTACTGCCTTTCCTGATGTCGAAAGGGATGTTCTGGACATGTGGTTTCTGCCTCCTGTCCATTCTGTTCATCACTTTGTTGAACTGCTTTCCAAGGAGCACAACTGCGTTAGTCAGACCTTCATCAGTATCCAGGTCATACTCACCTTCTTCTCCTTCATCATTGGACACGAAAGCCAGATTCTTGCTCTTCTTTTCAGCCCTATCCGAGAGTCCTAGCTCAAAGGTTTGAAGGGAACCAATGAGTTCATCTACTCTCATGTTGCAAATGTCTTGGGCCTCCTCTATTGCAGTGACTTTCATGTCAAATCTCTTAGGCAAGGATCTGAGGATCTTTCTCACCAGCTTTTCATCTGTCATCCTCTCTCCCAAGGCAGTGCAGGCATTGGCAATTTCAAGAATGTTCATGTGGAAGTCATGAATACACTCTTCCTCCTTCATCTTCAGATTTTCGAATTTTGTAGCCAATAGTTGCAATCTGGACATCTTCACCTTGGAGGTTCCTTCATGAGTGGTTTTCAGGATCTCCCATGCATCCTTGGCCACTGTGCATGTGTTGATCAGTCTGAAGATATTCTTGTCAACTCCATTGAATAGAGCATTCAAGGCTTTGGAGTTTCCAAGTGCCAATTCGTCCTCTTCTTTTGTCCAGTCTTCTTCTGGCTTCAATTCATCAGTGGGCTTTCCTTCTGTGTCCAGCATCTTGGGATGATCCCAGCCTTTGATGACAGCTTTCCAGGTTCTGCTATCCAGTGATTTGAGGAAGGCCACCATCCTTGCTTTCCAGTATTCATAGTTGGTTCCATCCAGAATGGGTGGTCTGTTCACTGGTCCTCCTTCTTTCTCCATGTTCATCAGAATTTATCTCCCTAGATCTCACTCAGTGATTTCGAGTGCCTGCTCTGATACCAATTGAAATTCTGATACTGGGGACAGATGTCGTACAGGATGTCACGACATCACGCTTCAGAACATGCAGATTGTCTTTGACTGTATGAACAGATTAAACAAGTAAATAACACAAGAGAATTGTTAACCCAGTTCGGTGCAACCTCACCTACATCTGGGGGCTACCAAGCCAGGGAGGAAATCCACTAAAATAGTGTTAGTTCAAGGTCTAACAGCCACTGTTTACAACCTTCTCACCTAACCACTACCCGTGCGATCTCTACCTAAGAGCCACTCTTAGATATGAGAAACCCCGCTCACTCCCTCTCACTCACACTCCCGTGTTTACAAATAACTCAAAGACACACCAGAGATCAACTCTGAACAAAAGAGATCAACTCTACACACTAGAGATCAACTCTACACACTCAGGTCCAACACTTGATGTTAGGGTACCATCAAGGTGGCTCACAAAACACTCAAGTCCTAAAACTCACAAAATAACTCTTCAATCCCGGACTTGGTATAGAACTCGTGCAGCCTCCATGTTTTTATAGCAGTGTGTGTATCTGGGCTGCAACATCTTGTGCTGGATGAGATTTATCATTCTTCCTGAAAATCTGCACTTAAAGATCTAAAAGATACAGTTTGATCTTTTAGTTTTTATCTTTAATCTTTAATCCCTGAACGAACTCTTCTAGTTTGAAATTCGAACTTTAATTATCTTTTAATTCGTTCCTAAAGATAGATCATCTTATCTCTTGCTAACTGCACAATAATCTGTTAAGGATTTAACAGATTTATATGTCCAGTATTTTCGGGCCAGATGTCCTGGACATCGTATCCGACATCGTGGATTCTGCAGCTTCAATGCTTTTAGCAACTCCAGTATTTTCGGGCAGGATGTCCTGGACATTGTATCCGACATCGTGGATCCTGCAGCTTCAATGCTTTTAGCAACTCCAGTATTTTCGGGCAGGATGTCCTGGACATTGTATCCGACATCGTGAATCCTGCAGCTTCAATTCTTCATTTGACATTTCATCTTGCCTTGTGCATTGTGCAGCCCGATCTTATTCTTTGACATAACGTTGGACATCATGTGCAGCAACTCCAGCTTTCCTTCATTGTCTAAGTGCTTATGTTTTAACAAAATCTTAGCCAATCTTTTAAAACTCAGTAGAGCTAAGCACTAACATAGGTTATATGCATGGCAGTGTTTAAAAGGCACGTAGCGTGTTCGCTTCGTGCCCCTATTTTAGGGACCTACACAGGAGGAACTAAAAGGCTTTTAGTGATAATTTCCAAGGTGGTCATATCTCTCTTGATGGTTTCTAGAGGTATCATCCCCTTCGAAAAACATATTGAGGCAGTAGGGACTACCAGCAACAATATGTTATCAAAGAGAAAAACTCTAGATGAGGGTTCACTGTTATCAAGCAAGTCGGAGACCCAACATGACCACAGATTCACCTCCACTCATGTTCCCATGGTCCATCGTTTTTAGTGATTTTTGTGGACAAAGCTTGATTTGTGAGTTGATTTTAGCCTTAGTTTCACTTTGGTTATTAGTCAATTGATCCAAGGAAACTTCCAAAGAAAAACATCCGATTGATTTTTTTGATTATTTTATTCAAAGATATTTTGATTATTTTATTATTATTTTGCCCTTTTTTTTGGTTTTAAACGTAGTTACGGTGTGAATGATCGGTTGGATTTTATTTTAACGGAGATTAAATGATATTACAATTCAAATGATCGGTGGAAATTCATTTTATTACTTATTAGGTGAGAAAACGACTTAAATAAATGGTTAAAGCACGTCAAAAGGGGGTACGAAAAATAAACGAAATAAAATAAAAGCACACAAAACAAGTGGGGACCACTAAGGGTACATAGAACGAATTGAAAGATCGGGTTTCGAGAACTTACCGGTTGAAGATCGAAGAACGATGAAGAACAAACGAAGAACGATGAAGAACGGTGAAGAATCTTCACGAAATTGCTCAAGGAAACGTCTTGGAAGCGTTACGGAAGCGCCTCTGCTTGGATTTTTTTCCACGGAAACAATTTTCCTCACTAATTTCGAGAGAATCCTAAATACCAGAAGGGCTGAACAAAATTACTCTGCCCTCTTTCCCTTATTTATAGGGAAAAAGAGGGAGGTGGTTGCCGCCCAGCTCGCCCAGGTGAGCTGGGTTGCTTCCACGAGAAGGCAACGCCTTCTGTTGGAACCCCTGGAAGGCACAAGTGGGCCTGGCTGCTATTTGCACACCCTTTTTTTTTACTAAATACACCCCCCTTTTGCCTTTTTTTGCTGATTCCTTTTTCGAAACGTTATAGAACTTTACGGATTACATAGCGACACTTTTCTTTCCCGAATGTCGCGAAACTTTATGGATTACGCAACAATGCCCTTTTTGACTTCCAGAATGTTGTGAAACTTCACGGATTGCCTAACGATGGGTGTCAAGTACCCCGAGGTGGTCAAGCAAAGGTTTCATGCCACCAAACAATGGTCCCCGGGCGAAATTAGGGTATGACAGAAATATATTTCTCTAATCAATCTTGCTCTTGTGTTCTATGTTGTACCCTAAATTACTAAACCTTTGATCCCTCGTCAGGCTGAATATCCAAGCTTCGTCCGTAGATCCCTCATGTAAGACTACACCCGATTTAGACAACCCTCTTAGGTTTTGACTAACTTAAACTAAGTTTCGTCTGCAGATCCCTCATGTAAGACTAGACTTAGCTCAAGTAGCTTATGAAAGTTTAGCCTAATTTAGCCTAAGCTTTGTCCGCAAATCCATCATGTAAGACTAGGCCTAAACTAAACAGCATTATTGTAACAACATAATTAAAACCAAAGCTTAACCCGCAGATCCCTCATGTAAGATTAAGTTTCGATCCTGCTTCAATCAAGTTCTAAGGCAACAATACGTTTCCTAATGCTAAAGTCACCTAATTGTGCACACAAGTGGGTGATCAGACAAAAAGCATACAAACATTAAGCATTTAAGGAAGCATTGAACATAGAAAACACAATCAACTAGATATTAGGTATTGACATCAGTTGTTCATTAGAAATCCCCAATTAGGGTGTTTAGCCAGCATTACAAAGAAACCCAAACAATAAATGAGATTAAAAGCAGAGAATGATAGTTTCTTACACAAGAAGGGGGATTCCTCCTCCTCTTCTCAGCATCTTACACTCACTCTCTACTCAATAATCTCTCTCAAATGACAAAACCTAGGCTTCAATGCACAAGCTGCTCCTCTTTTCTGCTTCTAGGGCTCTTTTCCCTAAATAGGCACTATGGCTGCTGTGGAATTATGTGCCCTGGCCATTCTGTAAAGGGTGCAAGAGTTGTCATAAAAGGTGTACCATAATTCTGCACAAGACAGGCTTTAAATAGGCTCTGAAATCGCGATGCTACACTTAGCACTACCCTCGCGCTTAACGCGTGTAAGTGAAATTGGGCTTTGCGCTAGTCTCAAGCTTAGCATGGCTGAAGGCACCTACTGCGCTTAGCGCACTGATCTCGTGCTTAACGTGCAGCTTTGATGCTGATGCTCTACCAGATTCTCCTTTATGCTAAGTGCATTGTAGCTGTGTTTAGCGGTGGATATGCGCTTAGCCCAATTGCTGAGCTTAGCCCAACTGCTACCTTTTGCAATTCAAAACTTAGCCTCTTTTTCACCTGAAAATGTACAGATTTCATCCTTAAATCCAATGGAAATGTTCTAGAGACAATGTTAACCATAAAACAAGATTTATTTACAAAATTTACTCCAAAATGACCATAAATTGGGGAACTATACAAGCTTTGGAAAATGATTTCTATACAAAAGTTAGTCATATAAAGTGACTAACATGTACAAAACACACGACTTATCAATTATTCTAAAATAATTTTAACACATCATGCCCCAAAGGGATTCATTCATCAAGCACATCGACCATATAAACTAAATATCATGGAATGTTTAAATCAATCACTTCTCACAAGCATGCAGCTTTTCAAAGATAGGAGCATACGCATTAGAGTCACAGCTAAAATAAGCTAGTAAGCATGACATAAATCAAGGAAGGATCATCAACCAAAACCTCACAGTCATTGTTTCACTCAAACTCAAGTGTTTAGGCTTATTCCATAATAAACAACCAACACAAGTTCCAACCTTTGCATTTCATCTCATATTATACCGCAATGAACACAAAAAAATGAATCTGAAGGACTTTCTAGGGTTGTAATGGGGTTGGGCTGCCAACAATTCATGGTTAATGCATTCTTTCACAATCAATCTAACAACCAACTAACATTTTCAGACACAATTCCAATCATATGCGCATTCTCTTCTAATGACGGCAAACTTGATCAAAACAATCATCCAATCATCCCAATCCATTCAATTCACACATTTGCTCAATCAAATCACTTTCCAAACACTCATTCCATACCAAACAAACCATTGCATATAATGTTCAATCAATTCATTGTTCAATCAAGCTTTTTGTACAAGCAAACAAACAACTATGCTACTGAAATTAAAATGTTGAAATATAAAAGCTGAAATTTAAATGACATAAAGCATAAAATAACTGAAATTAAACTTAAATGTTCATAATGCAAAAATTTTAAACGTCCTGCTCCTCCTGTGGCTGGTCTTCATTAAGATCCAGTGTCGATGGCTGAATCTCCTCAGGAACAGGTACAGATGGTGGAGATGGTTGTGGGGTCTGAGCTGGAGTGGTCTTAACCTCTGTTGCTGTTGGTGGCTCCTCAGTCACAAGATCCTGGGCTGTAGAGGCCCCACCCCCTCTAGAGAAAGAAGGCTGGTCTCTTGGCCAGGCCACCTATGCGTCAAACAACTCCATGCTCATGATAGAGGGAAAGCCCAAGCCCCGAAGGCTCTGCATGATGATGGATTGACCTCTATGGATGCTCTGGAGCATAGAGTGAAGCATCTGATGAGTGAAAACAAAATTTGTTGGACCTACAGAGAGAGGAGCTGGAAGTGGTATTTGTGTGGGTGCAGGAGGAATCACTGGGGTCTCTGTGGAGGAAGAAGGAGGAAGTGTAGAAGAAGAAGGACCTCCTGTCTCTGGTGCTGAAGTGGAGGGGCCTCAGATCTCTTCCCTCTGGCCTTCCTGGGTCCTCTGAAAGTTACTGTTGGATCATCAAGATTCGAATAGTTCTTTTTAATGTAAGAAAAATTAATGGCAGGACTCAGGCTCTCCAAGGATCTAGAGTCAAACTGAACTCCCCTAGCCTTACATAAAGCTGTAATCAAGGCCGGGAATCAAAGTCTAGATGTGTCATGCTGAGCAGTGAGGGAGATTTGGTGGGAGATGAGGTACCCCACATTTATGTCCATCTTCATAATAATGCCATAGATGAGTTTGGCCCTATCAAGAGTGACATCAGAAGTGTGGGAGGTAGGAATCAGGTTAGAAAAGGAAAGAACACTCCATGTCTAAGCTAGGGTGGTCATGTTCTTCCTCAAAATCTTCAGCCCATCAGCATTAAGCTCGAATCCCCTCCCTGGGATACAGAGCTTAGTAGCCAACTCTTGAGGATCAAGCCTCAGGAGTGCAAATCTAGAATAAGCACAGTGTGATTCCCCCTTTTCCACAATAACAGGTGTCTTTAAGAAAGTATTAAGCGTATCCTCATCAAATTTAATCAGGTGACCTCTCACATTCACCTGCCTAGGTGATTTGTCCTCGGGGTCATAGAGGTTAGCGTAGAATTCCTTCACAATGGCAACATCGATGTTCCGTCACCAAAATCAGTTAACTCCTCATCCCAGTGGTGTCTTTCGAGTTCCTCCTTGAACTCAGCAAACTCTGTATGGTAGATCACCACGTTCCTCTCAGCCAAAAGCTTTCTGGGCACAATAACATCAGTGTATCTTTCCCAAGCCTCTTGGGAAGTGAATCTTGATCTATCGAATCTAGCTTGGGTGGGTGTAGATGGTGCCTTTCTTTTCCTAGAAGCCATCTGCAAAATGTAAGACAAAACACACAAGATTAGCATAGGGTTATTCCCAAGAAAATAGAAAAATTAAACTGAAATTAGAGCTGGGCGCTTAGCGCGACTTATGAAATTAACACAAGCGCTAAGCGCAGCAAGCTGACGCTTAGCTCGAAGACACAGAAAACATTTTTTTTCTGTAGAATAGGCTTAGCGCACAAGTGCTCTTAGCCTAAGTCTACAATTTTAGAAACAGTAGAGGACTGGGGCTTAGCGCCGCATGTTGGCGCTTAGCTCAGCCTCAACAGAAAGATACTGAGGCTTAGCGCACAGGGTCGCTTAGCCGTATTACAAAGGTAAAGAAATAGAACCTAAGTGGTGCTTAGCGCAGCAAGCTGGGCTTAACGCCTGGACTACACTAGGTATCTCAGTATACCATTGATGCTTAGCGCACAGACGCGCTTAGCATCTGCATCATTTTGGTTCAACAGCCAAGATGAACACGCTTAGCGCGATCATCAAAAATCTGAAAAAAAAAAAAAGAAGGATAATGATATCTTATTGGTACAAATTTATATTGATGATATAATTTTTGGATCTACTAATGAATCTATGTGCAAGGAGTTTTCTATTGATATGCAAAGTGAGTTTGAGATGTCCATGATGGGTGAGTTAAATTACTTTCTTGGACTACAAATCAAACAAACAAATGATGGGATCTTTGTCAACCAAGAAAAATACTGCAAGGAACTCATTAAGAGATTTGGAATAGAAAACTCAAAACACTTGGCTACTTCTATGAGCACCAATTGTTATCTTGACAAAGATGAATCCGGTCAGCTTGTTGATCCAAAGCATACAGAGGTATGATTGGATCTCTACTCTACTTATCTGCAGGTAGGGCAGATATTATGTTTAGCGTATGCATGTGTGCAAGATTTCAATCTAATCCAAAGTTTTCACATCTAATGGCAATAAAAAGAATCATAAGATATCTATTAGGAACAGTTAACTTAGGATTATGGTACCCTAAGAATTCTTTATGCAATTTAGTAGGATACTCAGATTCGAATTTTGCTGGAACAAAAACAGATAGGAAATGCACTAGTGGCACATGTCAATTCATAAGGTCTGCTCTTGTTTTTTGGAATAGCAAGAAGCAAAATAATGTAGCATTATCCACAGCAGAAGCAGAATATATTTCTGCTGGAAGTTGTTGTGCACAGATTCTGTGGATGAAACAACAACTATCTGATTATGGAATTGTATTAGATCACATTCCTATAAAATGTGATAACACAAGTGCCATAAACATACCTAAAAATTCAGTCCTTCACTCTAGAACCAAGCATATAGAAATTAGGCATCATTTTATTAGAGATCATGTTCAAAAAGGTGACTGTGTTTTAGAATTTGTAGATACAAAAAATCAACTTGCAGACATCTTCACAAAACCACTAACCAAAGATTCTTTCTACAACATTAGAAGAGAATTAGGACTGTTAGATGCTGATGACTTAACCAAATGATTTATATTTTTATGACATTTGAATACTTAGTATTTCTTTTAATATTTGATTAGTATAACTGAACATGATTATATTTACTTACTCTTAATTGTTATAAGTATTAAACTCAATTATTTTGATGATATATGTCTAGTGTTATGTGCTTACACTTGGTATTATGCTTTATAGTTATTTATGCATGTTTTACATTTCTTACGCACTTTGGCTTTTTGTTGATGCCAAAGGGGGAGAGAAAATAGGGATTAAATCAAGAGCTCATATAAGTGAAGCTTAAACTCAAAAACAAAGGGGGAGAATATAGTGATCGACTAGAAAAAAAGAATGTGTATGTGTTTCTTGATTTCAGGGTTGTGATGTGAACCTGAGTAGGAGCGGATCGCTTGATACAGGCTGTAGAGTTTTTGGTTGATGCCACTTCCAGTGAAGGAAGATAAGTCAGGGTAGACACCACTTTCGGTGAAGAAAGATAAGTCAGGATAGACGCCACAAGGATTACCTTGAATAGTCTGATAATTGGTTCAACAAGGAACCCAGAGAGAAACTCTCACCCAATTTTAGCAAATGCCAAAAGTTTCTTTATTCAAAACAAAAACCAATACTTATAGTGTATCTGAACAAAAAAATAAAAATAGACATGGGCCTTCTAAATAGTTTGGGCCAAAATTACAATAAATAAAAATTATAACTAAAAAACATATTTAACTTGGGCCTTCAAATTAATCTGGGCCTTCAGCGACAATTAATAGTCTTGATAGTGTCTCTGCCTCTGGGCCTTCATCCTTCTCCACTTGGGCCTTCATCCTTCTCCACTCGGGGACTTTATCCTTCTCCACTTGGGCCTTCGCCCTTCTCCACTTGGGCCTTTAGCCTGTATTTGGCCAATTTCAGGATTCTCATCATTCCCTCCTTCTTGGAAAACATTTGCCCTCAAATGTCCAGGATCATCACCAGGTTCAAGTACCACTTCCTTCCTTTTCTTGTTGGCTTGCTTAGTATAACTTTCATTCTTCTTTGCAATTTGAACCTTCACTTGGTCATACAATCTTTTCACATATTCAACTTTGACCTGTGTATCCTTATGCTGAGTCTCTTGGGGCTTGCTGTTGTAAGTTGGCTTGTTAGGCAATGAATCTTCTAGAAGGAGATCAACTTGATGTTCTATGCTTCTTGAAGGTGGCAGTCCATGAGGAATCTCCTTGGGAAAGACATCTTTAAATTCCTGCAATAAGGGTTGAACACTAGGAGAAATATAAATAGTTAACTGATTAGAATTATCACTCTCTCTCTCTTGTGTATCACTCCATCTCTCAAGTGTATCACTCTTCCTTTTTCTATTCCTTTGTGATGCCTCACTATTGTCTCTCTCTTGTTCTCTCTTTTCTCTCCTTCTGGTTTGGTTATCACACACTTCTCTAAGGGATATAGGTTTATGAATAGTTTTCTAGTCATGGTGCTGGAAAGAAATCTTGTTGGTGAAGCCATCATGCACTGCTTTGGTGTCCTCTTCAATGTTGGCCCTCACTAGTGCCATCTCCATCTCCTTGTCCTCAATAGTCAAACTTCCTTGGGATAACCTCTGGAGTTTCTGTCGCATAGTTCTACTGTAGCTAGTTGGAACATATCTCTTTCGCATAACCCTTCTCATCTCAGTCCATGTATCTATCTCCCGCCCTTCTTCTCTCTTCATCTCTCTTTGATTTTTCTTCCACCAAACAAGGCCATAGTCTGAGAATGTAGTTGCTGCTATCTTCACCTTCTGCTCTTCAGGATAATCATTGTATGAGAATGCATGCTGAATCTTCATCTCCCAGTCAACATAGGCGTCTGGGTCACTCCTGCCTTTAAAAGAGGATACATTGAGTTTTACTCCATCAATTCTGTCTTGCCCCTCTATTCGGTTCGATCCATCATTGACCCTTCTATTGCCACCATAAGGTCTCCCAGCATTTGGATTCATTTGGTGCTCTAGTCGTTCTATTCGCCTGTAGAGCACTTCATTATTACGGTTCAACAAACGTTGCATTTGTGTAGTCATTGCATCCAGTAACAAGCGCTGAAATCCGTCGAGTTGATGATATACACCACGATTGTCACCAGCTCCTGCCATGATTAAGGAACAAAGAATTTTGCAGTAATTTAAAAAAAATTCCGAACCTCACCACACTCTACTCACGTGTTTCTCTCTTTGATGGTAGTTCACTCGTGTTTGATGTTCTCAATATAGGCTTTGGTGTGATGTTTTCACTCTTGCCTTTTACCACTCGTGTTTCCTCTTAAGTTCCTGAGTAGGAGCGGATCGTTTGATACAGGCTACGGAGATTTGGATGACGCCACTTCCAGTGAAGGAAGATAAGTCAGGATAGACATGGGCCTTCTAAATAGTTTGGGCCAAAATTACAATAAATAAAAATTATAACTAAAAAACATATTTAACTTGGGCCTTCAAATTAATCTGGGCCTTCAGCGACAATTAATAGTCTTGATAGTGTCTCTGCCTCAGGGCCTTCATCCTTCTCCACTTGGGCCTTCATCCCTCTCCACTCGGGGGCTTTATCCTTCTCCACTTGGGCCTTCGCCCTTCTCCACTTGGGCCTTCGCCCTTCTCCACTTGGGCCTTTAGCCTGTATTTTGCCAATTTCAGGATTCTCATTAGGTTGTCATCATCAAAAAAGGGGAGATTGTAGAAGAAAGCTTCATGATGATGAATCAAGTTGATTCAAGTAGTTTTGATGATGACAAAAAGCCCAAGAGAATGATTTCAAGATTGAGTCAACAAGTTCAAGATCAAGATTAATTTCAAGTTTCATAAGAAGAAATCAAGAAGATTCAAGATTCAAGAGAAGTTAGATTTCAAGATTCAAGAGAAGATGAATTCAAGATTCAAGAGAAGAAATCAAGAAGACTTCACAAGGGAAGTATTGAAAAGATTTTTCAAAAAACAAACATAGCACAATTTTGATTTTCAAAAGAGTTTTTCTCAAAATTTTCTAAGTTACCAGAGTTTTTACTCTCTGGTAATCGATTACCATTTTCCTATAATCGATTACCAGTAGCAAAGTTTGATTTCAAAAGCTTTTAACTGAATTTGCAATGTTCCAATTTATTTTTAAATGGTGTAATCGATTACAATATATTGGTAATCGATTACCAGTGTATCTGAACGTTGAAATTCAAATTCAATTGTGAAGAGTCACATCTTTTCATAAAATGCTTTGTGTAATTGATTACATAGTTTTAGTAATCGATTACCAGTGACAAGTTTTGAATAAAAATCAAGAGATGTAACTCTTCCAATGGTTTTCAGGTTTTTCTCAAGGTTATAACTCTTCCAATGGTTTTCTTGACCAGACATGAAGAGTCTATAAAAGCAAGACCTTGACTTGCATTTGAAGAATGCTTATAATACTTTTGAACATCTTTTTGAACTTCTTCTTCTTCTTCTTCCTTTTCCAAAAGCTTTCTAAGTTTTCTGGTTTCCAAACCTTGTTCTTTCACAATAAACAAAAGTGTGCTATATCTTTTCATTCTCTTCTCCCTTTGCCAAAAAGAATTCGACAAGGACTAACCGCCTGAATTCTTTTTGTGTCTATCTTTTCCCTTTTCCGAAAGAACGAAGGACTAACCGCCTGAATTCTTTTGTGTCTCTCTTCTCCCTTTTCCAAAAAGAATTTGACATGGACTAACCACCTGAATTCTTTTTGTGTCTCTCTTCTCCATTTTCCAAAAGAACAAAGGACTAACCGCCAGAATTCTTTTGTGTCTCCCATCTCCCTTTTCAAAGAATTAAAAATGGCAGTCTGAGAATTCTTTTGATTCTTCCCTTTCCCTTAAACAAAAGATTTCATAGGACTAACCGCCTGAGATATCTTTTATTTCCCATTCACAAAGATTAAAAGGACTAATCACCTGAGAACTTTGTCTTAACACATTGGAGGGTACATCCATTGTGGTACAAGTAGAGGGTACATCTACTTGGGTTGTTGTAACTGAGAACAAGAGAGGGTACATCTCTTATGAATCAGTTCAAGTGGAAGGTACATCCACTTGGTTGTTCAAAGAGAACAAGAGAGGGTACATCCCTTGTGTATCTTTGCTTGTAAAGGTTTTTACAAGGTTGAAAAGAAATCTCAAGGACCGCAAGTTGCTTGGGGATTGGATGTAGGCATGGGTTGTTGCCGAACCAGTATAAATTCTTGTGTTTTTCTTCTTCTTCCCTACACTCTTTAATTTCCGCTGTGCACTTTAATTATCGCTTTTAATTTTGGTTAAGTTTCTATTTCTATTCTTTACTTTCTAAACATTATAGTAAAAGCCTAATTGAATCTAGTAGCATTAAGAAGGATAGATTTTTAATTAGTAATGGTTCATTAATAATTAATTCAACCCCCCCTTCTTAATTATTCCGAGGCCACTTGATCCAACACTTTAACGTCATTAGCTTGGCACATCATCCTGTTATCCAGGATCCATTAATGTTCCCACTTCATGGACCTTCTTCTTAGGTCTTCTTTCCTCCATCACATGAACTTTAAAATAGACATTCTGGTCAGATGGCTCTTTATCTTCATGAAATAGATCAAAACTGATTTTCTGATCTTCTATGCCCATTTGCAACATCTTCATTCCCATATCTACTACACAGCTTGCAGTAGACATGAATGGGCGGCCAAGAATGAAAGGAATATCTGCATCCTCTTCTATGTCTATCACAACAAAATCAGCTGGGAATATAAGGTGTTTCACCTTCACCAAAACATCTTCAATCACTCCATATGGTCTTGCAATGGAGCGATCAACTAACTGGAGGGTCATGCGTGTAGGTATTATCTCTATCTCTCCAAGTCATCGGCACATGGAAAGAGACATTAAGTTGATACTAGCTCCCAAGTCTATGAGAGCTTTTCCTACAACAACCTCACCAATGGAACACGGTATCGTGACAACTCTAGGATCTTTGTGCTTAGGTGGAAGAATGCATTGAATCACAGCACTACAATTTCCTTCCACCACAATTCTGACACTTTGGATGTACCGATTCTTCTTTGTCAGCATATCTTTTAAAATTTTGGCATAGAGTGGCATCTGTTGAAGTGCTTCTCCAAAGGGTAAAGTAATTTCCAGTTTCTTGAAGATATCAAGAAATCTAACCAAATGTATTTCTTTCTCTTTCCGGGAAGGTACCAAAGGATAAGGTACTTCCTTGCCTTCATTTGGAGTTGTATCCTTCTTCTTCTCGGTGTTTGCCTCACTCTTGCCTTTCCTTATCTCATCATCAATAACTTTCTCTTTTTGTTTTTCATTTTTCAACTTTTTTTCTTTTTCTTCTTCTTTTATTCTTTCTTTTTCTTTTTCTTTTATTGGTGTCCATTCTTCCTTATCATCTTCAGTCTCCTCATTAATTTCTTCAAGTTCTACAGAATCAAAAACAGGTTCAAGTGCTGGCTTAGGTGCCAGCTATTGTTTATGTTCCTCCATCTTCTTTCCAGATTCACTATCATTTCCTTGGATTGCCATTCTACTTCTGGTCATCACAGCTTTACATTCCTCCTTGGGATTTTTCTCTGTATTAGCTGTAAAATTGCTTGATGATCTATCCGCCAATTGCTTTGCAAGCTGTCTTACTTGGACCTCAAGATTCTTTATGGCGGACTTTATGCTCTTCTAATTGGACATAGATACCTGCATAAACTGAGCTATAGTCTCTTCCAGCTTTGTTGTGCGATCATAGAGACTAGGCCCTTGTTGTTGTGGCCTTGTGGATGGTCCACCTTGATCTCTATTGAACTATTTTCTAGGGTGGTTCCTCCATTGTCCCTGTTGTTGATTATATTACTAGCCATGTTGGAATCCAGAAAATCCTCCTACATTAAAATTATCTCTGGGCTGATTTCCCATGTAATTGACTTCATGAGTGGGGTGTTCTTCAATAGGAATACAACATCCAGATTCATGAGCTCCCCCACAGATGGTACATCCTGCAACCTGCAAAACAAAAGCATGTGAAGTAAGTGCAGAATGAATTTGAGTTGGCAACTTGCTTAGTGTTTCAGTCAAGGTTTCTAGTTGCTTAGACAACAATTTGTTTTGTGCCTACAATGCATCTTGGGAGGTTAACTCCAATAAACTCTTTTTGGTAGGAATGTGAGCTCTATCTCTCATAATAGCAATGTTGCTTGCAGCCATATTTTCAATGAGATCCATGGCTTCTTTAGGGGTCTTCAATTTGATTTTCCCACCTGCAGAAGCATCTAATAATTGTTTGGATTGCAGTCTTAACTCATCTATAAAGATATTGAGATGTATCAGTTCTGAGAATCCATGAGTGGGAGTCTTTCTCAATAAACCAAGGAATCTTTCCAAGGCCTCACTCAAAGATTCATCAGGAAATTGGTGAAAAGAAGAGATGGCAGCTTTGCCTTTTGCAGTCTTAGACTCAGGGAAATATTTCTTCTAAAATTTCTCCATAACTTCATCCCATGTCTTAAGACTATTACCTTTTAATGAATGAAGCCACCTCTTGGCTTCTCTCGATAAAGAAAATGAAAACAAGCTCAATCGAATTGCATCTTCAGGCACCCTAGCCAACCTAATAGTATTGCATATTTCTATATAAGTGGCTAAGTGTGCATATGGGTCTTCATTTGGTAATCCATGAAACAAATTATTATGAATCAATTGAATCAATGATGGTGGATAAGTAATAGTTTGTGCTTGAACTTCTGGTTGTGCAATGCTCGTGAAAAATTATGGCACATTAGAACTTGAATAATCTTCCAGAGTAACTCTTCTTGGCTCTTCAGCCATGATGTAGTCTTCACTAGGATCTAAATGAGTGCAATAGGAAAACTAGAAGATGCCTCAGAAGATTGTGGTTCTTCCTTTGGAATTGCTGCTGCCTCTAAGTCCTGCAAAAAATTTCTAATTCTCTCTTGATTACGCCTTCTACAAGTGGCGTTAATCTCCAAATCAATGGGTATCAAATCACCTGCAGAAGATCTTCTTTGCATACAAGAACAGTACAACAGTTATCCAGTTCAAAAGAACAATGAATGTACTAAACTGCTATGTTAGTCAAAAGAATAAAAAAAATTGAAAAAGTAAAATTAAAGCAATGCTGCAACTTGAACTAAACTCTACAAACAGTTTAGTTCCTCGACAACGGCACCATAAATACTTTGATCGCCCCGCATTGTAGTTACTTTTTTTTCATTTATGTCTCAAGGAAATTTCAATGGGGGTTTACCGGAAAGCGCACTGGATCGTCAAGTATTTAAAATTAAAATGGATAAATCTGAGTACCGAACACAGGGAACTAATGTTAGCTTGAATTAAGTTCAGAATCGAAGCATTGTTGAGAGAACATGTACAAATGATAATTTCAAACATAATTTAAACAAAACTATTATGCTAAACACTATAAAATGCAAGGTAGATAAAATGACAGCAATATGTATAAATGTTGGGTCTTTCTAAAGAACAAGCTGATGCATGGAAATATATTTCTCTAATCAATCGTGCTCTTGTGTTCTATGCTATAGCCTAAACTACTAAACCTTTGATCCCTCGTCAGGCTGAATATCCAAGCTTCATCCGCAGATCCCTCATGTAAGACTACACCCGATTTAGACAACCCTCTTAGGTTTAGACTAACTTAAACCGAGTTTCGTCCACAGATCCCTCATGTAAGACTAGACTCAGCTCAAGTAGCTTACAGAAGTTTAGCCTAATTTAGCCTAAGCTTCCTCTGCAGATCCCTCATGTAAGACTTGGCCTAAACTAAACAACATTATTGTAACAGCATAATTAAAACCAAAACTTAACCCGCAAATCCCTCATGTAAGATTATGTTTTGATCCTGCTTCAATCAAGTTCGAAGGCAACAGTACATTTCCCAATGCTAAAGTCACCTAACTGTGCACACAAGTGGGTGATCAGACCAAAAGCATACAAACATTAAGCATTGAACACAGAAAACACAATCAACTAGATAATAGGTATTTACATCAGTTGTTCATTAGAAATCCCCAACTAGGGTGTTTAGCCAGCCATTACAAAGAAACCCTAACAATAAATGAGATTAAAAGCAGAGAATGATAGTTTCTTACACAAGAAGGGGGATTCCTCCTCCTCTTCTCAGCATCTTACACTCACTCTCTACTCAATAATCTCTCTCAAATGAAAAAACATAGGCTTCAATGCACAAGCTGCTCCTCTTTTCTGCTTCTAGGGCTCTTTTCCCTAAATAGGCACTATGGCTGCTGTGGAATTCTGTGCCCTGGCCATTCTGTAAAGGGTTTAAGAGTTGTCATAAAAGGTGTACCATAATTCTACACAAGACAGGCTTTAAATAGGCTTTGAAATCGCGACGCTACGCTTAGCACTACCCTTGCGCTTAGCGTGAGTAAGTGAAATTGGGCTTAGCGCCAGTCTTGGGCTTAGCCTGGCTGAAGGCACCTGCTGCGCTTAGCGTGCAACTTTCATGTTGATGCTCTGCCAGATTCTACTTTACGCTAAGCGTGCTGTAGCTGTCCTCAGTGGTGGATATGCGCTTAGCCCAACTGCTACCTTTTGCAATTCAAAACTTAGCCTCTTTTTCACCTGAAAATGCACAGATTTCATCCTTAAATCCAATGGAAATGCTCTAGAGACAGCGTTAACCATAAAACAAGATTTATTTACTAAATTTACTCCAAAATGACCATAAATTGGGGAACTATACAAGCTTTGGAAAATGATTTCTATACAAAAGTTAGTCGTATAAAGCGACTAACATGTACAAAACACACGACTTAACAATTGTTCTAAAATAATTTTAACACATTGCGCCCCAAAGTGATTGAACTTGTCGGGTTCCCAAAGTGGATCCCCATCATGATACTCATTGCGCCTCAAAGTGATTAAACTTGTTGGGTTTCCATAGTGGATCACATCACAATACTTATCGCACATTAACTCATCACCCTTAAAGGGTCTTATAGTCATTTGATTGTATGGTTCATAGCTCACAACTCAATGCACACAACATCTCAATACACATGTGTCTTACAATTTAACACATAGTCAATTTATCACTTACACACAATCTCAATCACAAAGGAAGAATTACAATACAATAAAAATTCCAAAATAAACCTCAATTTGATCCTCTAAGGATCCATACACATGTTCATTCTAACCCAATTGCGATAAACTCATCCCTCACCTGTAAGCGGGCTCACGTGTGTAGTTCAAATATGATAGCAGCATCTATAATGGTTCCCTAAGATTTCTCAAGCTTTTCCTCTGGTTAATCTTCTAGGGTTTCTAAGCGTTAGAGAGAAGGAGAAGGAATTGGAGCCTCAATTTCATTGTCTATGAGTGAGAGGCATGTATCCCACATCAAACATTATTTCCAAAATCTCAACGGTCGGGATGTGTGAATAATGATCTCTGAACCTAGTATTCAACTTTCACGATGATCCAACGGTTAACGAGTCCGACATCATAGTTTTATTGGGATAGGTTTGGGTGTATGCAGGAAAAAAAGAGGGTTTTGGAAGAGGAAGAATGGAAAAAGAATTTGAGAGGAAGACAAAGCGTAGAGATATATCATAAATATAAAACCTGACCTAATATCTTTATTTATGGCTAGGATACTCTCAGCTTTTTATTTACTCTATTTTTCTTTAATTTATTATTTTATAAAAAGGAACTCTATTTTACTCCCTATCAAATGAATAAATAAAACATCATTTTTGTGTATTTGAAATGTAGGGTTGAATATGCTCACTGGGCTTTAAAAAGAGTGTTACAAAATAGCCTTGGAGACTTATGCAGTGTCTGGGATGCCATGAACAACATGATGACGCTACAGCAAATGGAAATTAGAGCATCATTTGAAACAAGTACACATGTCGTTGGACATGTCTTCGAAAAAACCTTATACAAGAGGCTTCTTGGAATGGTTTCAAGGTATGCTTTAAATCAGATTGCTACCAAATTTGAGTGTGTTCACTATGCTGGCAAGAATCCTTCCAGTTGTGGTTGTGTCATGAGCCCGAAGTGGGCATCAAGGAAGAAATGGAAACAATATCCAAAAGATTTGAAGAACTTAATGTTTGTGGTAAGTTTACTCTAAAGACTAAACTTCATGAAATTGCATACCCTGATCAAAATTTGATGTGTCCTCCTCCAGCAAAGGTTAACGCAAAAGGTTTACCGAAGAAACCGATGAACAGAAACCCAAGGTCAACAAAGCGTGATCCATCTTACTGGGAGTATGTAGATGCTTTTGATTCTATGCAAAATAGCATTTCGTCAGTGAAGCGTAGTGCATCATCTTCTGAGCAGCCCAATCCAAGAATGATCATGCCTATGTTGGATCAATTTCAGCCATTTATCAATGACTTCATTCATAACATTGTTGATATCAAAGCTGATGGAAAGTGTGGATATCAGTTGGTTGCCGATTTATTAGGTATGGGTGAAGACTCATGGTCATTGGTCCGCACCCATCTGCTTAAAGAACTTGGGAAATTCTCATATGAGTATATGAAGAATTAAGGATGCCACTACTTGTTGATGGGTTAACCAAGGTATGTAATTTATGTTTTTGATTTTTAAGACTTAACTTTAAAATTAAGTTTGACGTGTATATTTGTTTCATTCGGGTGACTACGGATAAGTGGATGGATATAACCGACATGGGATATGTTATTCAATCAAGGTATAATGTAATCCTTGTATCCTTGTCTCAACAACAAAGCATGACGTTCTTTCCTCTTAGAAGTCAACCGCCGCCAGATTCTTCAGTGCATCGCATAATTTGTATCGGTCACTTGTTTGGCAATCATTTTTTTTAGGTACATTCTAGATATAAATTGTTTTTTTATTCATGCAATGAGTTGTGTACGATTGAGTTAATATTTTTTTTTTGCATGTACAATAAGTTTATTTAAAAGACCGTTGTCCTTTACCGTTTGTAGCATTGTTATGGTCTAGCAATTGTCATCCTCAAGTGAAGCAGTGGCCAACTCCATATATTAGTAGAATGCAGCATTACGAAAGCTTCATGATGTTAAAAAGAGACTATGTTGACATAAATGATGATTGAACATGTACCTTTCAATCAATGATCATTTTGAATTTGAATCTCACATTAGATTTATGTGTCTTTGTAAATTTGTTACATTAACAAAAAAATTATTACTTAATTCTTGCGTTAAGAAAAAAAGTAATTGGTGCATAAAGCTCACATACAAAATGCGGTCTTCTGTGACACCCCTCGCAAACCTGAGGCATTGTTCAATGACCTCATGTGTCGATGTGCCTGGCGTGACTACCCCTAGGTTGAGATAACGCTCCAACCTCTCGGTGATCGCATGGCAAGCCTCCTATTAAATAGAAAACAAACAAATTTGAAAAATTAGTATTAAAAAATTGACGTAAATCTCATTTCATATATCAAACCAAATAATAACACTTACCACTACATGTCTGGGCTCATCCATATCAGACCTGGCAGATGTCGATGCTGCTGCTGGCTCTGGGACTTGAGGGATATGTGGCTCTGGCACCTAAGGGATATGTCTGGGCTGCGTAGCAGGTGCATCTCGCGAAGGATCTGATATCTGTGTCGTGGTCATGAATGGATGTGAAATGATGAAGAACCAATCGATGTAGTCGACCGCACACTGACCTAGCATAACACATATCTCACCTACTGGCGCAAGATGGTCTGAGTAGTGCATCCACCTGTCATCTATCTCATCGAATGACACCCATGAATTGGCAGGCGGACCAGGAATACTCTGGACATATCCAAACTGGTGCATGACCCTCTCTGGTCTGTATCTGATAGAAGCGAAGCCCCAACGGAGCTCACCGAAAAAGCATGAAATCAAATCAAAGTCCTGGACCCATCGGTGCTCCCAATATGGCATCCAACAGACATCGGGAATCCTCAGTCGATCCAGGCGTTGCGTGTATGTCTCTTTGGATATGCTCTTCATCATATTCTTCGTAGCAATCCACCGACATGCACGTTGTCATACCCTAATTTCATCTGGGGACCATTGTTTGGTGGCATGCAACCTTCGCTTGACCGCCTCGAGGTACTTAACCCCCATCGTTAGGTAATCTGTAAAGTTCTGCAACATTCCTGAAGTAAAAAAGAAACATTGTTGCACAATCCGTAAAGTTCCGCAACATTCCAGAAGTCAAAAAGAGCATTGTGTGACATCTTGGAAATTTCTACCCGGAATTTTTTTAAACGGTGCATTTTGGATGGTTATATATATATAAGTATTATTCAGTGTATGTATATATGTATATACTCCTGGTAGAAGTATGTATATTGGGGAAAAGATACGCGGATTAGGCTAATTAACGAAGAGAAATCCATAACTGGATGGTAATAGGTTAATTCTCCATTAATTAGTCTAAAAATCATCATTTTGCGTGCAATTTAAAATTTAACAAAACCAACCTCTGCACCACACTCGGGGTTTTATTCTGAGCATTTTGATATATATATTGCCTACTTTCGAAAACTGGCCCCGACGGGCGCAGAGAAACGCGGGGGACTGGAACCAGAGAAATGACACGCAAACCGAGGCAGGATTTTGGCATTTCAAAAGGTTAGATTTTTCTCTTCATGTGGCTGAGCATGAGTCACATCAAGAGATAAAGTGGGCCCTTTTGCTCCACTCAAATGGAGACATGTGGCATAGCTTAAAATAAAATAATAGAAAAGAGAAAAGCCTCTTTAAACCAAAAAGTTGTTTTCTCTCTCTCCTCACTCAACAGAAAATTTCAGAAGCTTTCTCCCTCTCCCTCACGTTGCTTTTTCTTTCTTCTTCCTCTCCATTGAAGCCTCCATTAAAGCTCCAACCTTTGGTCACCATTTCTGCTCCAAATCGCGAAAGGAAGGCATTTTCGGAGTCGTGAAGCGCATCTCTACGTGTGGGACCTCGAAATCTCAGGTTTGGGTAGACTTCTTCTCACCTAAATTTTTGTGGGTATGGGGCTTTGGGAGATATGATGGGTAGTTTTACTTGGTTTATGCTTTGTGATAGTTATTTGTGAAGAGATTTGTTGAAAGTGTGTTGAACTTGCCATGTTTGGTGTGAGTCAAGCTTACCCATTGAGTTTTAGGGTTTTTATGATGATGCTTGTGATGTTTATGTGCTGAAATTGTTGATGGAAAACTGCTAGGGATGAAGGGTAGAGTTAACCTAGGGTTAGAAAGTGAGAATGTAGTGTTATGAGTGGAAAAAAAGTGAGGCTTTGAGAGTTGGAAGGCCAAATCTGGATTTAGTGGTATTTGGAGGTTAAAGGGAGTTAATCCTAGTTTGAAATGTCATTTAGGACTTATGAGAAATCTTGGGCTGTGCAAGAGAGAAAAACAAATGACCAAAGTGAAGGCAAGAGCCATTTCTAGGGTAAAATTGGGTGTTAAGGAGTCAAATTTTGATTCGGTAGAATTTTCGTCGTAAAAACCAGTTTGAGCAAGTTTAGATTGATGATATAGACTTGTGTGAGGTGAGAGTTTGCTCCAAATTTACCCCATTCTCATTTTCACTTCTCAAACCTTGAAAATCCACTAAATTGGGGGGTTTTAGATACCTAGAATTTGAATTGCTTTGGTCTGAAGCTTGTCCTTGATTTAGACATGATTGATACAGGTTTTGGGACTTGTAGGATTCAATTTTGGGCAAAAATTGGATGAGGGAAAGTGTGATTTCGAAAATCTGCACTTTATGCAGAATTTTGCTGTCAAATAGGTGCAGCAGAATTTTGGCTTTGTGCAGAAAGTGTTGTGTATTTGCTGGTTGTGGAAAGAGTGGTAAAGATTTGGTTCTGGACGTTTTCTAGCAGATCCCAACGGTCATAATGTAGATTTATGTGCTAGAGACTTCCAGTAAAATTTTCGAGTCGATCCAACAGTTACCGAATTGGAACGAAGAGAATTTTACTGTGGTATTTGAGTGTGAAAAGTTGTGATGTCGGTTTGTGTTTTGGGCAGAGTTTTCTGCCTCTGCCCTATTTTCTTGGCTGTGTTAGTTCATGATGCTTGGATGTTGAATTACTTGGATGTTGTGGAAGCTTGGGAGGATTGATGGGGACCCGGCGTTGAGAGGAACGAGGATAAGGGCTACGTGGGAGTACGTGAGCTCAGTTGAGGTGGGCAACAGGGGATGGTGGTTATACGTGATTTGTGGATGTGGAGAATTGTTTTGCACCATCGCCCGATGGCCACCTAGTACCACATGTGATGGGTACCCCATAATCCTACAAGCTTGAAATGAGGAAGTGTGGAAGGGTGAGACTTCCTACTTTTATTCGTTGACCACAGAGTGGTACCTGGAGATATGTCGCGGGGGTCAGGAGACCTTGGGGATGTAAGGTGGGGTGCTATTGCCCAAAACCAAGCTTAACCAATCTCGACCTAACCCGGGCATAGTCAGTCAGTGAGAACCTGTGATGTACCTAAACAGGCGAGCTCCTGGCAGTCAACCTATAAAAGAACAAAGACCACAAAGCAGGGAGGCTTGTGTGGTGGCTGGCCAGCAATGAGTCTTGAGTGAGATTTGGGATATGGCCTCGGGTAATCGATTACCAAGGGTAGGTAATCGATTACAAGGCTTAAAAGTGAAGACAGGAAGCTAAGATGGCCTCTGGTAATTGATCGAGGCCATACCCGAATCAAATAAACATTAAAATGTAGTAACTAGGAAGTGATCCTAGGTCGTTTCCCAACGAGCAGTGACAAGCCAAATGTTCATAATATACTTGCAGTAACAGTAACAGTAACGATGGGGGGGGGGGGGTTATTTGCTTTTGTAAATTAAACAGCGAATATATGTGAATTAGAAAATATCAGAATTAAAACACGTTGCTTCCCCTTGATTCACAAGCAAGTCTCTTATCCTAGGTTACGAGAGTTTATCCTTTATCAGTTTAACCACTTAATCCAACCCTAAATTAAAATACTAAGCGAAATTCAACATAAGGCATTCATTATGTGATTAAGCATCACATACACCAATTACTCATAAACGATCATTAAGCATGAACGTAAATTAAGCGCAGAGACAATTAATCAAGCACTAAGCATGCATGAATTAAAAGCAACAAATTCAAAGTAATTAGTGAAGAGGAAAAACTAAACAGAATTTAACAGTAATAATAGAACATCAAAGAGAACTGTGCTTGATCCTCAAGGGAAAACAACGCTGCGGACTTAGCCTTCCATTAATCAAATAGAGAATGAAATTTTATTGATAAAACTAAAAGTCTGAACTGGAATTGAAAAAAAACGAAAATAAAAGAGAAAGAGAAGAGAGACTAAAACTAAAAATGAAAAATAGAAGAGAGAGAGGAGAGAGAGAGAGTCTCCCGCGAGGGAGAGAGGGGGTCCCCTAAACTAGAACCTTGGTGCTGTTATATAGTTTTTTTTCAGCCCCAAAGCTTACAAATATGTTTTAAATCCAGGCCCATAAATAAATTAAATTCAAATCTAGATAAGATAAGATAAGATAAGATAAGATCTAATTTTGTAGAATAAAATAGTCTGCCCTCTTCAAGTCCAAGCCCAATTCTAGATTCAAGCCCAATGCTTCATTAATTCCTGAAATTAGATTAAAAACATCAAATTAGCTGAATGGGCCCAAATAATAAAACTGCCTAATTAATTGACAATTAAGACCAATCAATAATTAAAATGGTGCAAAAAGGGTTTAGAAAATAGAAGAAAATGATGGCACATCAAAACCCCCCATACTTAGCCTTTTGCACTCTTGGGCAAAATGAAACAAAGAACAAAATCCAAGGATATCAGAGGGAGACAAACAAAAACATTCACATATTTCTCAATGAACATCAAGGAATAAAAGGAATGGGTAACATCTAACATAAGGAGATCCAAAAAGTCAAGACATTCATGAAAATCATCCAAGCAACCCAATCATGGCAAAATAGTTAATCAGCTCAAGAATGAAAAGTGATAAAGCCTCACAAGATATACACTCTATCTCTCAAGTGTCTAGGCTACTATTTACCCTCAAAGCACCCATAAAAGCAAACACCACATAAACTTGGCAAGATTCAAAAATTGACAATCAACCCATAAACACAAGCACATGAGGATCAAAAGGTCTTTTAAGGTTGTAATGGGGCCAAGGACAAGGTATGGAGAAATATGGAATAAGTGGCTGAATCCCAAAGGAATAGAGGAGCAAAGGGGAATAAGTGCATATTAAGAAAAAAATAAGAAAATAAAAAGAAGTAAGGATAAAAATTAAACATGAAGAGTAGAACCAAGAGTTTCATCATTCTTGTGCCATTTAAGATCTTATTCACTCAACTTTATTGCTTTTTTTTTTTTTTTTTTCAAATTTTTTTTTTGAATTTTTTTTTTTTTTTTTTTTTAGCCTTTGAGAAACAACATTTCATTCAGCATGTCCAACATTTAACCAATATACAATGTACATCAAGTATGGCCCAAAATACATCATGAAGCATAGCCAACAAAACAAGTTGTCCAATGAAACAAAAACCCCCCACACTTATTCCCAAAACAATTCCAAAGCTCCAAAATTCCTTAAGGATATGGTAATATCATGGTTTTTCACTTAAGGCTTGTAGTGAGCTTCAAAACAAGGAAAGGGAAACAAGGCTCAAAAGGGCTATCAAAGGAATTAATTCAAGGTAAGTCCATTTGGCTAGAAGCTTATAAGAACAAAATTGCCTTAATCATTTCCAAATATGCATGTGAATTAGGACGCATCAACAAGAATCAAGCCAAGGCTATTGTGCAAGCAATCAATGGGGCAAAACACACCAAATGATTATAATGATGGATGGCTCAAATTCTCACAAAGGTAAAATCATCACTTTCAAATTGAGCTTTTAAAACTATCATGACATGTAGAGAAGAATCAAGGATTTCAAGTCACAAAATGTCAAAAACTTTTATTTTCAAAACAATTACCCATTTCTTGAACATATCCTATAATTCAAAGAAAAACATGCAAAGTCGTACGTGCACACAAAATTGACCCAAAATATTAAACTGAAAATCCGACGAAACTAACAACATTAACAAATTAACACAACTAACAAATTAACAAAACCAACAAAACTAGCAAAACCAAAGAACACTCCCCCCCCCCCCCCCATACTTAAACAACACATTGTCCTCAATGTAGCACAATTAAAAGATTAAAAACAATTAAATCATCAAAGAGAATCGGACAAGTGTAATAAAAGCAAAGAAGGAGATAGGAAAAGAAAAACTCCCTAAGTCATGGTGGAGGAAGAGTAGGGTGGAGTAAGGAAGTCTCTTCCACCACTACGTCCACTAAAGAAGGGTTCGTGAGGAATGGCTTAAGTCGATGTCCGTTGACCTTGAAGCTCTTGTTTGTGGAGTTGCTTTTGATCTCAACTGTACCATAAGGAAAAACATTAGTAACAACAAAAGGACCAATCCACTTAGACCTCAACTTACCACTCATGAGTCCAAGCCTAGAATTATACAATAACACTTTTTGCCCAACCACAAAGTCTTTTTTAACTATCATGCTATCATGGAACTTCTTGGTCTTTTCTTTGTAGAACTTGGCATTCTCGTAGGCGTCTAGGCGGATTTCATCTAACTCACTCAGTTGCAACTTCCTTTCCTCGCCAGCTTGATCCATAGAGAAGTTGCAAGTCTTCACTGCCCAGTATGCTTTGTGCTCAATTTCCACTGGAAGATGACATGCCTTTCCAAAGACAACCCGATAAGGAGACATTCCTATGGGTGCTTTGTAGGCAGTCCGATGTGCCCAGAGAGCATCATCAAGCCTGGTACTCCAATCTTTCCTGCTTGGCTGCACAATCTTCACAGCAAAACACCCAAGACTGAAACAGGGACTTTGTTTGTATTTAGATTAATGCAAACCCAATTTAAAAGCAAGAGATAATAATTTAAAATAGAAGATAGAAGATAAGGTAAAGAAAAGATAAGATATTTAAAGATAAAATTAGAAGATAAAAGAAAAGATAAGATATTTAAAGATAAAATTCGAAGATAAAAGATTGAAAGATCAAAATAGAAGATAAAGATAATAGATAAGATACGATAAAAAAAGTTTAAAGATAAGATATGATAAAATATTTAAATTGCGATAAAGATAACTACTTCTAAGAAATTCAAATAAATAAGATCTAAATCTACTAAATCTAAATACTTACTCCTAAAACCCAACAGTAAAAAATAAGGAATAACTACTTCTAAGGAAGACCGACAATGAAAATAAGGACTAAAATCTATATATTAAAATCGCTAAAACCTGACAAGTCTAATTAGCCTAGATATATGGATTCTGGATTTGTCTGTTATCAATACCAGTGAACTAATCAACACTAACACACATACTAACACAATACTAACAATTAAACATAAAACACGAAAGGATTAAACACATAACAATAGCTAGCTATTATGAACCTTTGGACACTGCTCCCCGGCAACGGCGCCAAATTTGATCGAGGCCGTACCCGAATCAAATAAACATTAAAATGTAGTAACTAGGAAGTGATCCTAGGTCGTTTCCCAACGAGCAGTGACAAGCCAAATGTTCATAATATACTTGTAGTAACAGTAACAGTAACGATGGGGGGGGGGGTTGTTTGCTTTTGTAAATTAAACAGCGAATATATGTGAATTAGAAAATATCAGAATTAAAACACGTTGCTTCCCCTTGATTCACAAGCAAGTCTCTTATCCTAGGTTACGAGAGTTTATCCTTTATCAGTTTAACCACTTAATCCAACCCTAAATTAAATTACTAAGCGAAATTCAACATAAGGCATTCATTATGTGATTAAGCATCACATACACCAATTACTCATAAACGATCATTAAGCATGAACGTAAATTAAGCGCAGAGACAATTAATCAAGCACTAAGCATGCATGAATTAAAAGCAACAAATTCAAAGTAATTAGTGAAGAGGAAAAACTAAACAGAATTTAACAGTAATAATAGAACATCAAAGAGAACTGTGCTTGATCCTCAAGGGAAAACAACGCTGCGGACTTAGCCTTCCATTAATCAAATAGAGAATGAAATTTTATTGATAAAACTAAAAGTCTGAACTGGAATTGAAAAAAAACGAAAATAAAAGAGAAAGAGAAGAAAGACTAAAACTAAAAACGAAAAATAGAAGAGAGAGAGGAGAGAGAGAGAGTCACCCGCGAGGGAGAGAGGGGGTCCCCTAAACTAGAACCTTGGTGCTGTTATATAGTTTTTTTTCAGCCCCAAAGCTTACAAATATGTTTTAAATCCAGGCCCATAAATAAATTAAATTCAAATCTAGATAAGATAAGATAAGATAAGATAAGATAAGATCTAATTTTGTAGAATAAAATAGTCTGCCCTCTTCAAGTCCAAGCCCAATTCTAGATTCAAGCCCAATGCTTCATTAATTCCTGAAATTAGATTAAAAACATCAAATTAGCTGAATGGGCCCAAATAATAAAACTGCCTAATTAATTGACAATTAAGACCAATCAATAATTAAAATGGTGCAAAAAGGGTTTAGAAAATAGAAGAAAATGATGGCACATCAGTAATCGATTACCAAGGGAGTGTAATCGATTACCAGGCTTGAAAACGAGATCAGGAAGCTAGGAGGGCTTCTGGTAATCGATTACCAAGGGGTGTAATCGATTACCAGGCTTAGAAATGGGACTGAAATGTTGAAGGGGCCTCTGGTAATCGATTACCAGGCCGTGTAATTGATTTCACAGAGGAATAAGACACTGGTAATCGATTATTAGTCATGTGTAATCGATTACACAGTGCATTTTTGCAGGTTTTCACGTCCTGAAGCTATGTAATTCGAGTTTGGCCTCTAGTAATCGATTACCAATGAGGCGTAATCGATTACCAGAGATGAAAAGCCTTGAGATATCCCTTTTACTTGCATGTAGTGGTTATGGGATGCATTGTGTTGCTATCGCAGTTAGATCTCTCGTGAAAATGTCTACCCCTTTCCTTTTCTTTCTTGTAGATCACGATGGCGGTGCAACTAATCGATGATCGAGTGGAGATGGAGTGCCTAGAGGGAGCTTGGGAGACCCTCGAAGGCAATGCGAGGTGCCGATTTCGGGGCACGATTCGATTCACGGCTACTTCATTGGTGCATCCAGATGAACCCGCGCGCACGCTTCAGCGCACTGTGGAGTGGATACTACCCACACCTACACCATACCGTCTAGTGGAGCCAGTCCAAGTGATCGAGGTGACATCATCCGAGGAAGACCCTGAGGAGGATCCTGAGGAGCTACCTCCTCAGCCTGCTGTGGATGCTCTTGACTTTCTAGAGGGTGATGAGGACCTACTCCCTGAGGTGGATTTTCCCTAGGACGTCGTGTCGGCATCTGAGGCAGACTCTACGGAGGATAGTGGCCCTGGAGAGATGGCGATTAGTGGAGGCTCTTCATCATAGTAGACAACTCATTGGACCAGTTTTATATACTTTTTGAGGGTGGGTGTATCTAGGACTGATTGTTAGGTTTACTCTTTTGTTTTTGTATGGGTAGACCTATTGTATAGGAATTTGATGATTGTATACATGTGGCTGAAACCACCACAGTGGACACCTTTGCTCTGGATGACACTATGTATTTTGCAAAACTCCCATATTTTGGACAGCTTTAAATGATGAATGCACTTATGTTTAATCTTGTTATTTGAAAAGAAAGCATTAGCAAACTTTATTTGCAAAGGAGTTTACTGACCGTATTTTATTTTATTGTTTTCACGTGACGACCTAAAGTAATGGTTGGCATACCTTTCCTTTGAAAAAGCAAAATATTTTAGATGTTAAGCGTGATCAGAAAGAAATGACTCCGAATAGAGTTGTGAACTGGCCATTCAGGACTCCATGGCGATGATTTTCCTTCTGAACTTAATTACTGTGAAACAGAGAAAGAAACGAAAAAAAAAATTCCCATGGTTTTTGTTATTTAGATCATTACTAATAAACCAGTCATTATTTTGGGGATGCCACACATTGTTGCGTAATCCGTAAAGTTTCACAACATTACGGAAAGAAAATTGATGTCGTTACGAAATTCGTAAAGTTTCGTGAGATTTTGGAAAGAAAACAACCAAAAACACAAAAATGGGGGGGTGAACTTATCAAGATGAAAGGGAAGAGAAAAAAATATGAAAATCAAATCCAAGACACTTCCGTAAGGCTTCCGTAACTTTTCCGTAAAATACGAAAAGTGGGGTGAACTTAGTAATTCCGGTGCGCTTAGAAATCTTCTTCATTAAGTCTCTGGGCGGCAAGCACCTCTCTTTTTCCCTATAAATAGGGGAGGGGGGCTGTTTCAAAAAATACTCATCACCCCTTACCTATGCATTTCAGCTATTTTGGGCAAAAAACACGTTTTCGTGAAGAAAAAATCAAGTCGAAGTGCTTCCGTAACGCTTCCGTAAGCGATTCTGTGGAAATTCTTCATCGTTCTTCGTCGTTCTTCGGTCTTCAACCGGTAAGTTCCCGAAATCGAATCTTTCAATTCATTCTATGCACCCTTAGTGGTCCCTACTTGTTTTGTGTACTTTCACTTTAATTTCGCTTACTTTCAGTTTTCTTTTCTTCCGTTTTTAACGTGCTTTAATCGTTTATTTAAGCCGTTTTCTTACCTAATTAATGATTAAATGAATTTCTACCGATCATTTGCGTTGTAATCTCGTTTAATCACTCTTAAAACAAAATCTAACCGATCATTCACGCTGTAATCTCGGTTAAACCAAAAAAAGAAAAATTATAATAAAATAATCAAAATATCATAAAATATAATAATAAAATAATCAAAAAAAATCAATCGGACATTTTTCTTTGGAAGTTTCCTTGGATCAATTGACTAATAACCAAAGTGAAACTAAGGCTAAAATCAACTCACAAATCAAGCTTTGTCCGCAAAAAATCACTAAAAGCCATTTTAAGGTCCAACGCCTTAAACGATCCTCTTTGCTTTTATCGGTTAACATGGACCGTTCTAAAGCATAAAATCAACATGTAACTTTACCGCTTTTGCGAGAACTACATAGGCCTGATTTCCTCTTCGATGGAGGATACGTAGGAGCAAAAGCCCTGCTTTTGTCGACCTCGTGAGATGGTTAGAGGTCCAACGCCTTAGCTTTTCTCACCAAGTTAAATGGATCATTTTAAGGTCCAACGCCTTAAAAGACCACCTTCCAAGTAAAACGAATCACTTGATTCGCCCCTTTTGCAAGAACTATGTAGATCTGATTTTCTTATCACAAATTGAGGAATACGTAGGAGCAAGGGAAACACTCTTGTCGATCACAAAATGATAAAAATACAAAAGGCATAAAAAGACATAGAAAACGTAAAAGGGAAAATAAAATGAATTGAAGTTATATTTGCACACTTGATTAAAGGCTGCCGTCCCTTGTGACGGATGCGTGGGGTGCTAATACCTTCCTCGTGCGTAAATACAACTCTCGAACCTTTCACACTTAAAGTTCGTAGACCACACCTTTCCGATTTTTCCGACCTTTTCCTCGAATAAACGTTGGAGGAGACTCCGCGCATTTTCCTCCCATGGAAGACGCACCCGTGAGCCCCGCGTCGCCCTCCCGCTGAAGGGTAGGTTGCGACAGTTGGCGACTCCATTGGGGACTATTGTTAGAGAGTTAGGCCAATCAATCAGTGTGATTTCCTTACTATGACTTCCCTTTTGTTCTTTTTCTTTGTCTTTTTTTCCTTATGTTCTTGTATATATAAACTCTTTTGATGCTTTTAGTGTGTTTTAAAATGTATGCAGGAGTTAAATATTTATTCATTTGATGCGCACAAACACCAACACTATTTGCACACACGGTGAGTTGAAAAGGGGCCCTATACCTGGGTCCATGGGAATATAAGGAGTGGAGGTGAATCTGTGGTCATGCTAGGTCTCCGACTTGCATGATTACAGTGAACCCTCATCTAGAGTTTTTCTCTTTGATAACATATTGTTGCTAGTAGTCCCTACTACCGCAATATGTTCTTCGAAGGGGATGATACCTCTAGAAACCATTAAGAGAGATATGACCACCTTGGGAATTATCATTAAAAGGCCTTTTGGTTCCTCCCGTGTAGGTCCCTAAAATAGGGGCACGGAGCAAACACACTGCGTGTCATTTTAAATACTGCCATGCATGTAGTCCTAAATGTCATGTATGCCTTTGCTTGTAATTATTTGTGGATATTGTGGTACTATGTGCATCCCTGTGTTATGCTTTTGCGCGTCTATATCATGTCGTCACGCACGCGTTGTATGTTGGTCTCGTCATTTGTCATGGGAAGCCGGAAGATCCATATCACCTTCTTAAACTGCACACATGGGGCATTGCACCCCCAAATGCGCAAGTAAGAAGAGATAATTTTTCGGGCCCTCGTGTCCGTAAATGCATTCATATCATGCATCGCATAAGCATCTCTTCATGGCATCATAATGAACATATCGTTCCTGCATTTGTCCGTTATCATATTCCAACATCACATTTTGCATGAGTCATCATGCATATGCGTTCAACATACTTTTTGTTCTACAAACTGCATACCTTTTGTTTTCATGTTCGCTCACCCATGATCCTTGCATTTTCCTTTGCAAAATAAAAACAAAAAGGGAAGCATGAAAATTCATGATGCATTCTTAGTTACATGTATTCGGTACCATGAGCCAACCATGTTGGGATCATAAACCTGTTTCACTTAAAAACAAAATGATTGAACATGGTACCTAATGCATGGCTAACTAGGAAATGATGTTTCTTCAGGAATCTCAATTTCCTAATTACATTTTCCATGCATAGCTTAAAGTATGTCTAATTCATTCATCCCTATGAAATGTTGTTGAAGTATTGGCGATCAGAATTGCCATTCCTTGGATTATAGGGTTGAACCAAGCTCATGCTTTTACGAAAAGGTTCATCAAGTCAAGTTGAAATATGGAAGTAACCATCTTGCAAAAATTGGGGCAAAAGATGGATCGAGTTACATCACCGCTTCGTCTACTGCCAAACACATTTAGGATTGTTGATGTCCTTGTTACTTCCAGTTTCACGTTGACAAAGATGTCATGGACCATGTTGAAAATCAAAATTGATTCAACCCCATGACCTGCATAAAAATTCGCAATATTGTGCATCATTCGCATACATCCGTGCTTTTCATTGGTTGCATTGCTCGTTGCATTCTTTCCTTGAAAAAAAAAGAACTTAATCATTGTTATAAGAAATAAAAGAACACGCTTTACGGTGCCCTTACCGAACCCGTGCTAGAGCTAGAGTAATGGGTGAAGTAGAGGAGCTGCAAGAGCATATGAAGGCCGACATGGAGGGCATGAAAGAGCAAATGGCCACAATGATGGAGGCCATGATGAGCATGAAGAAGATAATGGAAGCCAATGCGGTTGTAGTTGCCGCTACCAGGGTTGTTGCTAAGGTGAACCCGATGCCCCCATCTGATCTCAACCAAATGAATCATCCAACCTCAGATATGGTGGGCAAAGATTTGGGAAGTACGGACTACTGCATGATGTGCAAATTCAAAACGAGCACGCCTTCCCGCCATATGGCTTGCCTCCCAACTATACGCCTCCCAATGAGAATGTCAATAACTCCACTCCTATACCCATTGAGAGCCAACAACCCCAAACTGATCATGCACATGTCTCTTAAACCGTGGGGGAGACACATGAAATTCCCCACCATAATCTAGCCGACTTCGAGCCTTGCCTCGGATATGCCACTGAAGGGCAAGCAGTTGGTGGTATACCCCTGCAAAACACTTTGGAGGGCCCTCAGTATCACCAACAACTACACCTCTTGCATTCCACAACAAGTAAAAACCCTCATGCTATGGCAGAAATGGGAAAGTTGGATCATCTAGAGGAAAGGCTCAGGGCCATTGAAGGAGGTGAAGATTATGCCTTTGCTAACCTAGAAGAGTTGTTCCTAGTACCCAATATCATCACCCCTCCCAAGTTCAAGGTGCTGGACTTTGAAAAGTACAAGGGGACTACTTGCCCCAAGAACCATCTAAAGATGTATTGTCGGAAGATGGGGGCATACGCAAAAGATGAGGAATTGCTGATACATTCCTTCCAAGAAAGTCTTACTGGGGTAGTTGTTACCTGGTACACTAACTTGGAGCCTTCCCGAGTCCATTCTTGGAAGGACCTAATGGTTGCCTTCGTTAGGCAGTGTCAGTATAATGGCTTCGGATAGGATGCAACTACAGAACATGTGCAAAAAGGGGGCACGGATCTTTCAAAGAGTACGCCCAAAGGTGGAGGGATCTGGCAGCCCAAGTGTTTCCCTCAATGACGAAGTAAGAAATAATAACATTGATAGTAGACATATTACTAGTGTTCTATTATGGAAAATGGTGGGTTACACACCTTCAAGCTTTGCAGATTTGGTCTTCGCTGGCGAAATGATCAAAGTGGGTCTAAAAAGAGGCAAATCTGATCATCATGCTTTGATGAATGCAAAAAAACTAGGGCAAATGAAGAGGGTGAGAATGAGGGAGAAACCCATGATGTGATTGCCATTCCTATACAGCCAAGTTTCCCACCAACCTAACAATGTCATTACTCAGCCAATAACAAACCTTCTCCTTACCCACCACCCAGTTATCCACAAAGGCCATCCCTAAATCAACCACAAAGCCTGTCTACCGCACTTCCAATGACGAACACCACCTTTAGCACAAACCAAAAACACCAACCAGGAAATGAATTTTGCAGCGAAAAAGCCTGTAGAATTCACCCCAATTCATGTGTCCTATGCTGACTTGCTCCCATATCTACTTGATAATTCAATGGTAGCCATAACCCCAGCCAAGGTTCATCAACCTCCATTTCTCCGAGAATACGACTCGAACGCAACATGTGCTTGTCATGGAGAAGCCCCGGGGCATTCCATTGAGCATTGTAGGGCCCTAAAGCGTAAGGTGCAAGGTCTAATTGATGCGGGCTGGCTGAAATTTGAGGAGAATCGCGTGTAAGTCTTGACATTGACAAGAGATGCCACACATGGGGCAATTTTGAAAGTTGTTGTTAGATGTCTCTAATGACTCATCAGGATTTTCAAGTTTATACCATTATTGTAAACCACAGTTACAATGCTAAATAAAATGGATAAAGTTGATATCTTTGTCCCTCATCCTCTCACAAACACATCTTTGCTTATTCAACTTTCACCGGAATGTGGGTGCAAGCCATTGGTCTGTTTGCTCAAGCTGTAATGACCCGCCTCGTCGCTACGGTATCCACACTTTAATATTCGATAATTTCAATTTTTTTTATAAAAAGAACTCCCTTAATTTTTGCTTATGAAAATAGAAGTGATTTTGTTACAACATAAATTCATCCAACAACACGTCATTACTTATGTGAATATGCATAATTACATAGAAACTAATTCGGTACATGTCATACACATAACGAAAATTAAATATGTTCATATATATAATTAAAATTCCAATTTTACATCTTTAACTCAACAAAATAAAACTTAAAAACCAACTACGGAGGAGTTGATTACAAAACACAACTCTCTCCCAAAATAACGCCAACGTCATCACGTCGGCTCGACGACTCCTCCCCAGAATCTTACTCCCTACACCCTGCCACTGTCATTCTGCTCCCACGAACAAGGTTCGTGATCATCACAGGTATCAACCACACGATACAAAATTGCAAGGGTGAGTTTATTATAAAAGAACCAATACCAATTCCAAATAACCACAATTAGCAAGGAACATAGGCAAACATGATAAGCATATGCAACAATCATTATTCAACACTCATATCCAACAAATATTCATCATTCAAATCCAACAATTACTCATCATCCATCCATGGACCCAATCAAGACTGCACAGAATGATGCATGCACCTGTCTCAACACTCAGAAGCAATGTGGTATGTACCAACAACAACCAAATCTCAGGAAATAGCCTAAGCGTGTCCACACGACACTCTCACTTAGGGAACTGTGCTGAGTTTGTCGAGACCATCCGGTTGTGCACGTAACAGCTCCCCTCCCATAGGTGATCAGCCTGGGAGCCCAAAGGTGTTCCCTACCAGGTGATAAGCCCCCTAGTACAAAGTACACTTGGCCACAGTTACTCTATTTCCTGTGTCGTATGAGCTATGATCATGGCCAAAAGTAAGTGCCAAAGATCATGGACCAATTAAAGCGCCTAAGCATCCCCTCAGAAATGCTTAGATTCTCTAACCACGCTAGTTACCCACGTATGGGCCATCCTACAAGTTCAGTGCACTCTACCCCCCATGACATACACTCCATACGACGTATGATCGTGGCCAAAAGCTAGTTCCAAAAACCCTGGAAGGTCAGTGCACAGTGCCCCCCACGAACATACACAACATGCACATGCCAATGCATTTCCAACATCAATCAACATTCCATTTCCATGTCATTCACAACATAAATATCATCTCATCTCAATGACGTTATCAACAACAACAACAACCTCATTTCATATTCATATATTCATCAATAATAACAATTCATGTTGACATGGTCTTTATTAACAACGTCATCTCAAATCAATATCATCATAATTATCATTATCATCACATATCAATTAAAATCCTCAATAGCAACATCAACAACAATTCAAACAAACACAACAATATCATTTCCACACGCATGGTCTTCAAACAACACATTTCAAACAACAAAAACATTATCATTCATCACAATACATACATACATACATATATATATATATATATATATATATATATATATATATATATATCGTATCCCATTAGTTAAAACATAATTTTCTTTGAAGAAAAATCAGCATGCAACATGGACAGGCAGATATCCTCGTAGCTAGGTTCCCTGACCCTAACTATGGTGTTAAAATGGTAAATTTTATAATAAACTCCCCTTACCTATCGTGAGCTACCCCGCGGATTCCTCTTCGCGTCACTTGAAGATTCCTTTTTGTCCTTGCTCGTCGATTCCACACAAGCCTCTACCATGCCAAAACGAAGGGGACTTAGTATGGATTTCAGAAAACAAAGCTAGTAACAGTGCTCTGGGTCAAACACCCACATCACTACATGAAAGAGCTGAGAGCATTTCAGGTTTTACAAAGGAACGTCATTTGGAAATTCCAACCATGCCAATGTGACCGGGGTTTAGTGTAGGTTATGAAAATAACATGCATTTCATGAAAGGATAATGTTTACAAAGTCTCTTTCTCTAAGGTTTTTCAAAGGAAGCATAAGACATGCAATGGCAGTTCCAAAGTCAGAAAAGATGCAAAGACAAGATGAAACTAACATGAAACAAGCATAGAACCATGGTTACCTCGAAAGAAAACGAAAGGTCAGATTAGGGTTTTCGTTCTTTATCGAAATCACAAGCTAAGTTGGAAGATTCCGCTTCAGTTGAAGGGTTCCTCTCGGTGTGGGTTTTCAATGGAGAACAATGATGGTTTGTGGTGACTAATGATGATTGTGGGTAATGGAGAAAGTGCTTGGAACTTTAGAAATGGCTTTGGAAGAAAGAAAGAAGAAGAAATGACGTTTTTCCTAAGCTACACGTAAGCAAAGGCTGAAGTGCTTAAATAAGAAATGCTCTCGAGAATGGAAGCTTTGAGCACACTCCCGATATCTTCTCAAAGATCCCAACGGTTAGATCATGGACAAGTGTCTTGTGAAGTTGCAGACCACATTTCGAGAAGATCCAACGGTTAACGAAGGCTGGGCAGTGTTTTTACCGAGGCAGCTTCATGTAGCTTCCTCAAGAAGCTTCATTAAGAGGCTTCCTCCAGAAGCTTCCTCGTGGCTTCTTTGAGAAGCTTTCTCAAGAGGCTTCTTTGAGAAGCTAGATCCTTATCTATCCACACCCCTCTATTAACTAAATTAACCTCCTTAAAAATAATTACGGATAAAAATAGCACAACAAATAATCAAACATTAAACATAATTACTAATAATATATATATATATATATATATATATATATCAGGGTGTTACACAAGCGACTTGCGCTCCTGAGTTTGGACTTCCAAGACCGTTCAATCAGAAATTACTCGTACTACACATTTGGTGAGGGTGTTGTAAAACGACACGTAAAGCAAAAATAAGTTTCAAAATAAAAATAAAAAAGCATTTGATTGACTGTGCTTTCAAGTAAAAATATAGACGTTCATGTGACCTCATTTTATCATTCTGGAAAGTTTGTCTTTTTTAGAGAGAAGTGAGTTATCAAGAATAGGAGTCATTTGACTTAATCCATCAACTAAAAAAAATCCTTCAACTATTTCTCGTCCTTGGAAAATTCTTTTTGCAAGAATCAACCGCTTCTTTCATTCTCCCTTGCTACAAGGTCATGACGAAAGATAACAATTGGTACCTCAAAGCCCTACACTGGGGCAATGAGGGGCACCGTGCATGAGCCTCGAGCAAACCTATGGGCAGATCAAAAGTTCTCACCCGTCGATGTTTTTAAACAAAAAAAAGGGGGACAAACCCTGGCATTTCAATGGATTGATTAAACATCAAAAGGCTCCATTGTCGTCACTCCAAAATGGTCAAGTGACTAAATCAAATAGAACATACACTCTGAGGGAGTTCCTGGAGAGATTTGCAAAAGATAAGATAAGGTTACATGAATTATCACCTCTTTCAAAAGGACAGTCAATCTGTGTTTTCCAAAAAAATTAAATCAAAATCAAAATCACAAAATAGGGAAAGAATGTCATGAACATTGTACAACTTTCTGTTGCATTGCACTGTTTCATATGAAGTCCACATTTACCAGATTTCAAAGGTTGCATACATCTGCATCCCTAAAAATCATGTTAACTACATAGATTTCCTACACCTAATGTCCCATCTTTTGGAATTTGGGATGACCGACCCTCTCAATGAGTCAATCTCTTGCTTTCTCAAAAGGGTGGACCCTTGGGTACTGGTACCCTCACCTTCCGAGGACAACACGTCCTCGCCTTTAGAGGGTTGCACGCCCTCACCTTCAGAGAGCTGAACGCCCTCACCTTCAGAGGACTACACATCCTCGCCTTCAGAGGACTACACGCCCTCACCTTCCGAGGACTACACGTCCTCGCCTTCAGAGGACTACACGTCCTCACCATTAGAGGACTACACGCCCTCACCTTCCGAGGACTACACGTCCTCGCCTTCAGAGGACTAAACCTCCTCGCCATCAGAGGGCTGCACGCCCTCGCCTTCAGAGGGCTACGTGTCCTCACCTTCAGAGGGCTACATGCACGCCCTCAGAGGACTACGCATCCTCACCTTCAAAGGGCTACATGCCCTCGCCTTCAGAGGGCTACACACCCTCACCTTCAGAGGACTACACGTCCTCACCTTTAGAGGGCTGCACACCCTCTCCTTTAGAGGGTTGCACGCCCTCGCTTTCAGAGGACTACGCATCCTCACCTTTAGAGGGCTGCACGTCCTCCCCTTCAGAGGGCTGCACACCTTCTCCTTTAGAGGGCTGCACGCCCTCGCTTTCAGAGGACTACACGTCCTCGCCTTCAGAGGGCTACACGCCCTCACCTTCAGAGGACTACACGTCCTCACCTTTAGAGGGTTGCATGTCCTCGCCTTCAGAGGGCTGCACACCTTCTCCTTTAGTGGGCTGCACGCCCTCGCTTTCAGAAGGCTGGACGCCCTTGCCTTCAAAGGGTGACACGTCCCCGACTTTAGAGGGCTACGTGTCCTCACTTTCAGTGGGCTCCACATTCGCACCTTAAGAGAATTTAAGGTTCTCTGCCCTTAATGCTTAACCGAGACTTGCGCTCCGGGTTACGGGGGCCAGTAGTTTCCTTTTATCAGTTCAGTTCTTGGGCCACCCCCTGATCCTGGAGGAGGGCCAACTGTGCGAGCACAACTAGAGGAGGAGGCTATCGTACAACCACTATGCATACTGGGGCAAGATTTCACTTGTGCCATTACAAAGAGATGAGTGCAGATCATGTGCACCAACATGACCACTCTTACACAGATATAGATGACGTTGCCACTTAGCAACATTCTGCCCAGCAACACAATGCCGATCTCCCCCTACGGAAGTATCAGTTGGTCTGTGCCATCGTGACATAGGTAAGTATGCACATTGCTCAACTGATTTCTGATGCCATCCACTATTTGCAGGGGTCGCGCCCACAAGACACCCAGTGGACCCGGAGAAGTCCAACAGGGCCCTGGGGTTTCCAGCTCGGGTTACGGGCCTCTTTCAGTCCTACAGGGTGCCCGTCCCCCCTAGCAAGGTTATACCATCGTGACATATGTAAGTATGCACTTCTCTCAATTAATTTCTGATGTCATCTATTGTTTGCAGGGACCGCCCCCGCAAGACACCCAGTGGACCTGGAGAAGTCCAACAGGGTCTTGGGGTTTCTAGCTCTGATTACAGGCCTTTTTCAGTTCTACGAAGCACCCTTCGCCCCCAACAAGGTCATTAGGCCCCCTATTAATTGGGCTTTCATCAAGAAGTACTGTGCCCCCAGGCAGGCGTAGGGCGAGACACCACAGCAGCCTGGGGATAGCTGACAACGAGCAACAGGCACACCGCCACCACCTCTAGAGTTCACCATAGCTCATCCACAAAAAGGTTAGAGCGTTGCCTACGACACATGGCCGACCAATAGGCGACCAAGTCCAAAGCCAAAGGTAAGCAAAGTACTAGGTCCGTGGCCGACAAGTCATCACACGTCCAGCTCAAGACGTCAAAAAAGCGCTACTAGGAGGAAACCTAGTACCTTTTAAATTTCTGCTTGTTATTTGATCACCTTTGTTTCTCAAGTCATAGTAGGACACAACTAGTTGCTCATGATCCTAGGAATTTAAATAAAACAAGCACAAGCTCGGAAGGTAGTCATACCTCACAAAATATATATATGTATGTTTAGGTAGCAAGATACCTTGGATATGCATGTATATAGAAAAAATACCTCGCAAAACATATATATGTATGTTTAGGTAGCAAGATACCTTGGATATGCTTGTATATAGCAAAAATACCTCACAAAAATATACACATGTTTAGGTAGCAAAAAAAAAAACAACAAAAACAAAATCAAATTCCCAAGAACACAAAATATATCTTTCGGCTGAAAAGCCAGCATGCTTTTGAAAAGAATTAACTTCCAGCTTTTCTTTGAAAGAAATTCACTGATCATGACCAGTTTTTGAAAAAAAATGTGTATGCACTTGAAGGGTGAATGCTGTGAAAATTTTCCCAAACGTCCAAAATAGACTCGGATGAATGTATGAATTGATAAAAGAACATGTTTTGGAAACATTGGGTTGACTTAAATAGGAAAAAATGAATCTTGAACCCTAGTATCACGTGACCATAAAAACTTGGTGCTTGAGTGTCCACATGGGTGCATGCATGACCAGTTTTGCATGAAATTTCCTAATCATCATTGTTGCATGTGTATCATGGAAATAACGTGGGACATCCCCTTTATCCTCGAACCACTGGCCAAACCCTGACATATATCACGTCCAGCCGTTCTACAAGTCTTGAGCCAAAATCCCAACTTACCATAAACCTTGACCCAGGCTGAGAATGTCAATCCTTGCCATCGGAAAAAAACAAAAAAAAAAAGAAAAGGAGAAAATTCCCGATCAAAAGAATCGGAAGAAAGCAAAAAGAGAAAATTCCCAATCAAAGATTGAGAGAAAGCAAAAAGAAAAAATTTCCGATCAAAGATCGGTAGAAAACAGAAGAAATATGCAAAAAGGTCTTTGGACCAGACAATATCTGAACAATACAGAATTGTCACCAAGTAAACAAGAAAAGAAAGGAAACCATGACCTAAAGTGGTCCTCTCCCTTTGATTGCCAACCAAAATCTTGTGCGTCGGCGACTTGTTCACCTCACACTAAACAAAAACAGAAAAGGAAAAGGCCAAGAACACTCAAAGCCAAATTTCCCACAAAAAAAAAAAACCATTCCCAAGAAAAAGTCCTATTGATCCATGATCACGCATGTAATCTTTGATTTGATAGGAAATGATTTGCAAAATCAAGTCATGACATATATATGGTTCGGAATTAGGATGAAACACTTACCTGTGAGAGATTGATACACTTTGAGTGATTTTTTTCTATTTTTGTTGGACCCAGTGTTTCCTCTAAATGGTCATTTAGAAACGAAATGCTAACATCCAAAATCTCATTTATGGTTATGAGAAAATTTCAACAGCATACTCTCCTTCCCCAATAGACGCTTTGTTTTTCATAAAAAAAAAATCATATGTTGCTCTGTCAAGCACTAACCCGTGAAGTTAAGGGACAAGCGGAAATACCCAAGTGGTTATCCGTATAAACATTCTTTTGCTATCTCTAAGACTCAATGCATGATAGCATGCAGAGACTAACATCGTCTTCTGCACCCTTTGTCAATCGCGGCCAACAAGCCCATTGACACGCGAAGATTTATGTCATCTTCCGCACAGACAACCTCTGTCAGTACTAACCCGTGAAGTTAGGGGGCTGGTGGAAATACCCAAGTGGTTATCCGTATAAACATTCTTTTGCTATCCATCAGACTCAGAGCACGATAGCATGCAGAGACTAACATCGTCTTCTGCACCTTTTGTCGTCCTGACCCGTGAAGTCAGGTGACATGCGGGGGAACCTTATGGTCCCACACCTTTTGTCAACCAGGGGCAAACGAGCCCGTTGACGCGCAGAGACTAACATCATCTCCTGCACCTTTTGTCGTCCTGACTCGTGAAGTCAAGTGACATGCGGGGGAACCTTATGGTCCCACACCTTTTGTCAACCAGAGGCAAGCGAGCCCGTTGACACGCAGAGACAAATTATGGTCATCCGCACCTTTGTCTTCGAGAGGCGGCGGACCCGATGACATGCAGCATCGGGGGAACCTTATGGTCCCACACCTTTTGTCAACCAGAGGCAAGCGAGCCTGCTGACATGCAGAGAAAAATTATGGTCATCTACACCTTTGTCATCCAAAGGCGGTGGGCCCGATGACATGCGAGGAACCATTTGGTCCCACACTTTTTTCACATTTTGTCATCCAGAGGCGGCGGGCCCGATGACATGCGGGGGAACCATTTGGTCCCGCATCTTTTTTTTCACTATCCAGAGTCAATAAAGTCCAGAGCCCCATGAATTGATTGCCAAGCGCTAATCATGCATCCTCCACCATCAAGTCCGGAGCCCCATGAATTGATTGCCTAGCACTGTTCATGCATCCTCCATCATTGAGTCCGGAATCCAATAAATTGATTGTCTAGCACTGTTCATGCATCCTCCACCATCAAGTCCGGAGCCCCATGAATTGATTTTCTAGCGCTGTTCATGCATCCTCCATCATCAAGTCCAGAGCCCCACGAATTGATTGCCTAGCGTTGTTCATGCATCCTCCAGCATCAAGTCCGGAGCCCCATGAATTGATTGCCTAGCGTTGTTCATGCATCCTCCATCATCATGTCCGGAGCCCCATGAATTGATTGCCCAGCGCTGTTCATGCATCCTCCACCATCAAGTCCGGAGCCCCATGAATTGATTTCCTAGCACTGTTCATGCTTTTTCCATCATTGAGTACGGAGCCCCATGATTTGATTGCCTAGTGTTGTTCATGCATCCTCCACCATCAAGTCCGGAGCCCATGGAATTGATGGCCTAGCGCTGTTCGTGCATCCTTCATCATCAAGTCCGGATCCTTATGAATTGATTGCCTAGTGCTGTTCATGCATCCTCCACCATCAAGTCCGGAGCCCCATGAATTGATTTCCTAGCACTGTTCATGCATTTTCCATCATTGAGTACGGAGCCCCATGATTTGATTGCCTAGTGTTGTTCATGCATCCTCCACCATCAAGTCCGGAGCCCATGGAATTGATGGCCTAGCGCTGTTCGTGCATCCTTCATCATCAAGTCCGGATCCTCATGAATTGATTGCCTAGTGCTGTTCATGCATCCTCCACCATCAAGTCCGAAGCCCCATGAATTGATTGCCTAGCGATGTTCATGCATCCTCCACCATTGAGTCTGGAGCCCCATGAATTGATTGCCTAGCGTTGTTCATGCATCCTCCATCATTGAGTCCGGAGCCCCATGAATTGATTGCCTAGCGCTGTTCATGCATCCTCCACCATAAAGTCTGGAGCCCCATGAATTGATTGCTTAGCGATGTTCATGCATCCTCCACCATTGAGTCTGGAGCCTCATGAATTGATTGCCTAGCACCGTTCATGCATCCTCCATCATTGAGTCCGGAGCCCCATGAATTGATTGCCTAGCGCTGTTCATGCATCTTCCATCGTCAAGTCCGGAGCCCCATGAATTGATTGCCTAGCGCTGTTCATGCATCCTCCACCATAAAGTCTGGAGCCCCATGAATTGATTGCTTAGCGATGTTCATGCATCCTCCACCATTGAGTCTGGAGCCCCATGAATTGATTGCCTAGCGTCGTTCATGCATCCTCCATCATTGAGTCTGGAGCCCCATGAATTGATTGCCTAGCGCTGTTCATGCATCCTCCACCATCATGTCCGAAGCCACATGAATTGATTGCCAAGCGCTGTTCATGCATCCTCTACCATCAAGTCAGGAGCCCCACGAATTGATGGCCTAACGTTGTTCGTGCATCCTCCATCATTGAGTCCAGAGTCCCATGAATGGATTGCCTAGCGTTGTTCATGCATCCTCCATTATCAAGTACGGAGCCCCCAGTGAGGGGAAAATACAGTTTTTGTTATTTTCCCAATTGGTTCCTTCACCAAAAAATGTTTATACGTGTATATTATGATATTTTTTGTTCTGTGTTGTTTGGAGAGAAAGAAGGAGAGACGGGAGTCAATTATTTCAAATCTTTTTGGATGGAACTATTGTAATTAAGATCAATTAAATCCCCATGATGGGCAAAGGATGGCCTTCGGAAATCATCATAGATTAATTACGGAAAAGGCTGAGACAGACGAAATCAGTGTCTTATCTTTACTTTCCTCCTATCTCTGATAAAAGGTAAGTAAATAAGGGCAACTGTCATACCCTAATTTCGTCTGGGGACCATTGTTTGGTGGCATGCAACCTTCGCTTGACCGCCTTGATGTACTTAACCCACATCATTAGGGAATCCGTAAAGTTCCGCAACATTCCGGAAGTAAAAAAGAAACATTGTTGCGCAATCCGTAAAGTTCCGAAACATTCCGGAAGTCAAAAAGAGCATTATTGCGTAATACATAAAGTTTCGCAACATTCCAGAAAGAAAATGGATGTCGTTACGGAATTCGTAAAGTTTCATGAGATTTCGGAAAGAAAACAGCTAAAAACACAAAAATGGGGGGTGAACTTATCAAGATAGGGGTGTAAATAGCAATTTGAGTCTAGGCCCTTCCGGAACATTTTGGAAGTTGGATTGCTTAAGGAGGAAGCAACGGGGCGGCAAGCTCCTCCACGTTTTTGAAAAATGGTTTCCGGGGCTTCCCTGGCTTCCATAAAATTTCTGAAAACCTTGGGTAAGCATATTTCACTTAACATTGATGAAAGGGAAGAGAAAAAAAATATGAAAATCAAATCCAAAACACTTCCGTAAGGCTTCCGTAACTTTTCCGTAAAATATAAAAAGGGCGATGAACTTAGTAATTCAGGTGCGCTTAGAAATCTTCTTCATTAAGTCTTTGGGCGGCAAGCACCTCTCTTTTTCCCTATAAATAGGGGAGGGGGCTGTTCCAAAAAATACTCGTCACCCCTTAGCTATGCATTTCGGCTATTTTGGGCAAAAAACACGATTTCGTGAAGAAAAAATCGAGTCGAAGTGCTTCCGTAACGCTTCTGTAAGCGATTCTGTGGAAATTTTTCATCATTCTTCACCATTCTTCGTCGTTCTTCGGTCTTCAACCGGTAAGTTCCCGAAATCGAATCTTTCAATTCATTCTATGCACCCTTAGTGGTCCCTACTTGTTTTGTGTACTTTCACTTTAATTTCGCTTACTTTCAGTTTTCTTTTCTTCCGTTTTCTCACCTAATAAATGATAAAATGAATTTCAACCGATCATTTGCGTTGTAATCTCGTTTAATCACTGTTAAAATAAAATCTAACCGATCATTCACGCTGTAATCTCAGTTAAACCAAAAAAAAAACAAAATAATGATAAAACAATCAAAATATCTTGAAAAATAATAATAAAATAATCAAAATATCTTTGAATAAAATAATAAAAAAAATCAATCAGATGTTTTTCTTTGGAAGTTTCCTTGGATCAATAAACTAATAACCAAAGTGAACCTAAGGCTAAAATCAACTCACAAATCAAGCTTTGTCCGCAAAAAATCACTAAAAACCGTTTTAAGGTCCAACGCCTTAAACGATCCTCTTTGCTTTTATCGGTTAACATGGACCGTTCAAAAACATAAAATCAACATGTAACTTTACCGCTTTTGCGAGACGCATGGGGTGCTAATACCTTCCCCGTGCGTAAATACAACTCCCGAACCTTTCACACTTAAAGTTCGTAGACCACACCTTTCCGATTTTTCCGACGTTTTCCTCGAATAAACGTTGGTGGCGACTCCGCGCATTTTCCTCCCATGGAAGACGCACCCATGAGCCCCGCGTCGCCCTCCCGCCGAAGGGTGGGTTGCGACACACGTGGTGAAGCCTCGTCGTATTCTAGATCAGCATTGCACTCCGCAATTGACAGAAAGTGCTCGTATATCCAACACTATAGAGGTTACATGAAAATCATACAAAATTCAAATGAATGTCTAAAATACCCTAATTAGAACATTGTTGTAATTAACTTATCAAAAACATGTTAATTACCTGTAACAAGGTGATGTAACCAGCAACCTGTCAGCTGGTGCTGGTACAAGCATCATTCAGGTGATCGTATATATACACTAGTGCAGCAGCTCCCCATGCATACCTCCCAGACTAACTGAGGTCGCACAGAGCATCCAAGAACACAACATGAACATGGGTTGCACTCTTGTTAGCAAAAAGAGTGCAACCCAAAAGATGAAGAAGATATGCACGAGCTGCAGCTGTCCAATATCCAGCTTGACATCTGCACTGATACATATCTTGTAGCCAAGATAGGCATACGTACGGTCCATGACAATGTCCAATCTCGGCCCTAGCTGCCTCTGCTGAGACCAACATCAGCATCGCCTCATCGACGTGCAGAGGCTGGAAGGTATGGAACTCGCCAACGATAGGCAGATGAATAAGAGACGCCACGTCGTCCAGTGTGATGATAACCTCCCCCACAGGAAGATGGAAACTACTCGTCTCCCGGTGCCACCTCTCTACAAATGAGGATATAAGTCCCTGATCGCCGGTGTCTACTGAACACGCGATCAAAGGACTTAGTCATGTCCCAGCAACTAGCCCCTCAATGGCAGGGATAGGCCTACCTAATTTTTGCACTTGCTCCCGTGGGAGGACAACTTCAACTCATGACGTTTTTTAATTGAAGTATAAAGGAACAAACAAGTCATTAACATAATATTTTAAAGGAACACAAATTTCATTTCAATAATAACACATACTTAACAAATAACTTTAATTGAAAATTATAAATACCTCTCCCATACACACGCTGGCTGCAACATGCTCAACATACTCGGTAAGCATGGATGTGTCGGTCGGTCTACCAGGAAATCCCTCAGCCTCATCTGCAGCAGCCTCTGCACCGGTGTTTGCACCAGTGTCCTATATGTGAGCATCTACCATCGACTCATCAGCAGCTACCAAAGGCTCAGCCGCAGGTACCACAAGCAAGTCCGCAGGTACCACTGGCTCATCATCAGCAACAGTGACCGGTACCCGTTGCCTGCGTGCCGATGCGGTAGGCCTTTGCTGCTGGGGAGCACCGTCAGAATCATCACGATCTCCTTTGCCCAGACCTCTGTCAACAACCCTACCTAAGGCATGACCTAAGCCTCTAGTCCTAAGCATGATCTGCAAATGTCTACCACAAATTCCATCACTAAACAACACAAATTCATCAAAATATTAACTTGTTCAAACAAAACAAAAATTGAAGGTGGAATTAGTTCTTCATGGGAAGGCACTCAAGAATATGACAAGTTGAAGTTAAAGGTGGAAATTTAATAGCTTCTAAAGTTCTTCATTCGAAGGCATTAAAGAATATGAGAAGCAAGTTGTCAAAGTTCTAAAGTTCTTCATTGGAAGATGTCGCAACATGCCCTTTTGCGGGCGAGCGGGACGAGGCTCACGGGTGCGCTTTCCAAAGGAGGAAAATGCACGGAGTTGCCACCAACGTTTATTTGTGGAAAACGTCGGAAAAACCGAAGGAAACCGGTCATAAAGAATATTCCAAGTTCGGGAGTTGTATTTACGCTTGAGGAAGATATTAGCACCTCTCACGTTTGTCCCAAAGGACAACAGCCTTAATTTAGAATTGTGTGAAATTGTGTATCTAAACGTTTATTTCTTTTTATTTTTTGAGGTTGAAAAAAGCGGGGCTCTTGCTCCTACGTACCCTCCATCAAAGAGGAAATAAGACCTACGTAGTTCTTTTTAAGGGTGCATCATGCGATTCTTTTTACTTGGAAGGTGATCATTTTAAGGCGTTGGACCTTAAAAACGATCCATTTACTTGGTAAGAAAAACTGAGATATTGAACTTTCAAATCCTTTTTAGTGATTTTTTGTGGACGAGCTTGACTTTGCGAATTGATTTTAGCCTTAGTTTCACTTTAGTTATTAGTCAATTCAATTAAGAAAGAGAAATCCCAAAGAGAAATGTCCGATTGATTTTTTCGCTTTATTTTACTAAAAGGTATTTTTTCATTATTATATTATTATTTTATCTCTTTTTATTTCCAATGTGGTTACGGCATGACTGAATGGTCGGATTTCATTTTTATAGAAATTAACGGATATTACAAATCAAACGATCGGTGGAAATTTATTTTATTTTTTTGATTAGGCGAGAAATAACTTAAATAAATGACTGAAGCACGTCAAAAGGGGGTATGGAAAGTAAATGAAACGAGAATAAAAGTACACGAAACAAATGGGGACCACCACGGGTACATAGAATGAATTGGAAAGCTCGATTTGGGCTACTTACCGATTGAAGACCGAAGAAAAACGAAGAACGAACGATGAACGTCGAAGAACGGTTGAAAATTTTCGCTTAATTACCCACGGAAACGTTACGGAAACGTTACGGAAGCGCCTCGGCTTGGATTTTCTTCACGGAAACAATTTTCCTCATAAATTTCAAGTGAATATGAAGTGCCAAGAAGTTTGAACCCTTTTCTTCTTCACTCCTCCCCCTATTTATAGCAAAATAGGGGATGATCTTGCCACCCAGCTCGCCCAGGCGAGCCAGGTTGCTTCCTCCAGAAGCAACCGCCTTCTGGAGGAAGAATCTGGAAGGCCCAAGTGGGCCTGGTTGCTATTTGCACCCTTTTTTTTACTAAATACACCCCCTTTTACTTTTTTTGGTGATTCTTTTTCCGTAACGTTATGAAACTTTACGAATTTCATAACGATACTTATTTTCTTTCCGTAAGGTTACAGAACCTTACAGATCATGTAATTACTCTTTTTTGGCTTTCGAAAAAGTTACGGAAACTCACGGATTGCGTAACAATACTTCCTTTTGATTTCCGTCATGTTACGGAAATTTATGGATTGCGTAACAACGCTTCCTTTTGATTTCCGGCACGTCTCGGGACTTCACATATTGTGCAACAAAGGGTGCCAAGTACTTGAAGTGGTCAATTAAAGGTTGCATGCCATCAAGCAATAGTCCCCGGACGAAATTAGGGTATGACAGTTGCCCCTCTTTACTTACCTTTTATCGGAGATAAGAGGAAAGCAAAGATACAACATTGATTTCGTCCGTCTTCGCCTTTTCCGTGATTAGTCTATGATGACTCTCATCTCTCCTTCTCTTTTTTCTCTGCACAACACAAAACAAAACACAAACAACAAAAACACCAATAACATAATATACATATATACAGGCTTGGCGAAGGAACCGATCGGGAAAATAACAAAAACCACATTTCCCAGTCACCGGAGGCTCCGCACTTGATGGTGGAGAACACATGAACAACGCTAGGCAATCAATTCACGGGTCTCCGAACAAGATTTGAGGGTGGAGGATAGGCGAATAGCGCTAGGCAATCAATTCGCGGGGCTCCAGACTCATTGGTGGAGGATGCATGAATGACAATCAATTCATGGGGCTCCGAATAAAAGTGGAGAATGGAGGATAGGCAAGCAGCGCTAGGCAATCAATTCGCGGGACTCCAGACTCGTTGGTGGAGGATGCATGAATGACAATCAATTCATGGGGCTCCGAATAAAAGTTGAGAATGGAGGATAGGCGAACAAAGCTAGGCAATCAATTCGCGGGGCTCCAGACTCATTGGTGGAGGATGCATGAATGACAATCAATTCATGGAGCTCCGAATAAGATTTGTTGGCAGGACCAATGGTCCACCGATTTTTTCCACCTAAAAAGGCAAACATGCTTTTGCAAAGAAAAATAAATCATTCGCGAGAGCACCATATCTTAGAGAAACAATATACCCATGCCAAAGGTAATTTTCCTTGTAACTGAAAATGAAGGGCAGGATGTCAACATTTAGCTTTTAAATGAACATTCAGGGGAAACATCGGGTTAAACTGAAACTGGGGATAAATCACTCATAGTGTATAAAAACTCACATAGGCAAGTGTTTTACCCTAATCCCAAACCATAACTGCACCTTGACTTTATTTTGCACACGATTTCCTATCGAACCAAAAGATCACACGCCCGATCACGGATCAATAGGATTTTCTCGAGGGTAGTGTTTTTGGAGAGGAAGCTGGGTGTTTCGATCTTTTCCTCTTTGTTTAAGTGGTACGGGATATCACCAGACGAGAATGACTTTGAATGGCAATCCCAAAGGAAGAACCACCAAAAAAATGGGTTTTCCTTTGCCGGCAATCATTTACCTTGCCAAAAATTTATCTGGTCTAGAGATCTTCTATTCTCTTTCTTTCATTGATCGGGAATTACTCTGTTTTCCTCCGATCTTTCCTTTTTACTTTCTTCCGATCTTTTGATCGAGAATCCTTCTTTTCCTTTCTTTTACTTTTCTTTCTTTTCATTTCTTCCTTTTCTTTCTTTTTGTTTCTCCCTCTCCATTTCTTTCTTTGGGAAATCCGGTTTTAGCATTCGTTATTTGCTCTCCCTTGAGGAGATTCCGTTGTCCTTTGCTTCGGGGGAAAGGATGAGGATTCTTTTTATAGGCCAAGGTTCAAAGTAGTCTAAGGTTGGGTCTCAACGGGGTCTTTTATCGTGGGAGCCCAATCTTGATATCTGGGGCAAAACAAATTCGTGGGTCAAGGTGTCGGTCTCGGATTGAACTTCCATATTATTTCCGAAAGGCACGCGCAACAATGATGATTTGGAAACAACGTGCAAAATTAGTCACGGCTACTGCTAGGTGGGCACTCAAGCATCCAGCTTATGGCATTGTGATACTACGGTTGGGAATTTACACAAACAGACCCAACGTTTCCAAATTACGTTCTTTCATCAGTTCAATGAGTCCATCCATTCTTATCTTGGTTATTCGAGAAAATAAACTCTTAGCGTCAGTCCCTTGTTTCCAAAAGATATGTTTGCTCTCTACGAATGATTTATTCTTCTTAACCATAACATGCCGACCTTTGAGGTCTTTCTTTCTTTTTCCTTTTTGTTTCATTTTTATATTCACAAAACTATACATCCATTGCCATCTACGAGAAAAACTTTTCTTTGTACACCTACATTCCTATACATGACGAAATTTTTCTATATACGCATTAGAACTCTTTCTTTTTACATGAACACGGTCTATATACAAACCCTATTCATGTTCAAAGATCTCTTTTTTTCGTTTTTCCCAACACACACCCGTAGTTTATACAAAAATTTCTTTACATACACTTGTCGCTCACACACACAAGAATTTCTTTTTCACACATTATTCACACACACAAAATCCTTCTATACACATTTTCTTTTACATATATAAAAAACTCTTTTCTTTTCTTTGTATACATAGACACGACATTTGTTCACAACAATTCTTTCTTAGTTCATTTTATTTTTAGGACGACGTCCCTAAATGAAAAAAAAAACTCTACACGGTTCCGGAATTTCAACAAACTCTATTGCCAACAACGAAGTAAGCACTAACGTAATAGTTCAAATGACATGTATGCACAAAACAAGAGTCAATCAAAACGAAACAAACGTTAGTCCCTCAGTTATACAAAATAAAACGATACATAACAGATAAAAGAGGAAACATAAAAAGAGAATATGGATCTAGGGATCTCCTGGTCATGTGGCTCCGCTCCCTCCCAAGAAATCGAGTAAATCAGTCATCTCCTCGTCCATGCGGGCCTCGTCTGCATCGCCGGGAGCCTCTGCGGGTGCCTCCCCTGCCTGGGCCTAAGGCCAATCTCCGGGCCATGTGACCTCTGCCCTGAACTGATCCGGAGTAGGGCATGGAAAAGAAGCGAGACCCTGGCTCTGCAGGCTGAGGCTGAGCTGGTAGAGACAGTCATGGGTCTGCACGTGCGCCCTGTGGTTGGTCGCCTGCTGGCGAACCAAATGTCGTAAATACCGCTCTGTGTCAAATGACCCAGCTGGATCTGCTTGAGGAGGTGGTGGCGGTGCGTCAGGGGCCTGCGGGTCGCCACCTTGTGCCTGTCTTGGCGTGCAATACTTCTCTATGAAAGCCCAGGTGATCGGCAGTCGAATCACTTTACTAGGTGTGACAGGAACCCCGAACGACTGGCAGAGACCCGTGATCAATGCCGGAAAACCCAGGGCCCTGTTAGACTTATCTGGGTCTAGAGGGTGCCTGGTAGGTGGCATACCTGCAAATAAATAAATGGCGTCAGCGATCAACTGAGCCACATGAACGCTCATCCGTGTCCGGATGGCATACACCAGCTGACAATTCGACAGAGGGAGGTAAGAATTATGATCGCTGGGTAGGATGTTGCTGAGCAGCAATGTCATCTAAGTCTGGGTCAAGGTAGTCATGTTGGTGCGCATGATCCGCACCCATCTCCCGGCAGCGGTCCGGGCAAAATCCTGACCTGGTATACAGAGTAGCTGAGCAATGGCCTCCTCATCAAATCCATCGGCCCAGTTCCGTCTCTGACCATATTCGCACTCCTGGCCCTCCTCCAATACTAGTGGATATCCCAGGAACCGACTGAAGGCGTCTGCATCGAAAGGAATCCACTGGCCCCTCACCCAGGATCGCAGGTCCTGTACGCCCTCCTCTGTAGGCCAAGCATTGGCGTAGAACTCGAGAACTATATCTGGATCAAACTTCGCCATGGGCGTGACCAGCGACGTCCAACACCGGCGAGCTATCTCCTCCTGGAAATCTGTGTACTTGTTGTCCCTGAGCTGGACGCGTCTCTCTCGGTGGAAGGACCATCCCTTGATGGCTTTGAAACGCTGTTGGTGCTCAGCGCTCCTGAAACGATGGCTATCAAACTCGGGAGCGGCACTAGTCTCTGCGGCTGCGGCGTCCTTCCTAGATCTCTTCGAGGAAAGCTTCTTCGGAGCCATTTCCTATGAAGATAGACAGTTGCAAAGTTAGTCTACAAGAAAATGCTTATTTTAACACAAAAATGACATGCTAATCTTTCCGATTTAGAACAAACTCATGCACACATTTAATGTAGCACATTTATGAACATGCGTATGTGTAAAATATCCTACTATTTATGTCAACATACAAGGACATTCAACACATTCTAGTTACCACACATATATACATCTTTGAAAAGAATACACATTCCCGTGCTCAAGGCATTGTGTCAAAATTACACCTATTCACATCCTAAATATTTTGTTATCACAAACTACCTACACATATTTGAAGTACTTAACATACAAATTTTTGTTGTATAACTCGCACTTATTCATATGCACATTGGAAAGCTAATTACGTCATGCACATACTTGCATTTGAAAAGGGAATTCCGTGCCATCATATATTCATTTAGGAAGCTACTCATTCACACTTTGCAAGGGATTTTATGCCATATATTCACATATATACACACCATCGAAAGGTGTTTTCCATGCTACCTATATTCACACACATATATACATACCATTGAAAGGTATTTTTCATGCTACCAAGGTGCAAAGTATCCCTCATGGGGCAGCCAAATTCGAGTAAAAACCCTCTCAAGCATGTCCTAATTTTCTTGCCTTTCCACTTCCAAAACAAAAATTTAGATTCTTAGCCATAAGTATGTTTCCTTGCATTGAAGCTAAGAGCTTGGGTTCCTAAGCTTAGAATTGCATTTGGGCACCCATTTTGAATCCTTTATGCTGTCCCTATGTATACAAAACGGTCCCACAATCCCAATCTTACAAAATCATATTCATATGTCATTGGGGCATTTCACCGAGCACTTGGTGGGCGCATGTTTAGGCATAAAATGCAACAGAATGGGGGCAATGTGGCATGCCCCATTGCTTCAGAATACAACATAGGCCTAAGGCCATCCCCTACAACCCCTCAACTCTAACAAATCAAGCATAAAAAACAACCCAAAACTGCCCCACAAATATGAGCACATTCTCACAATTTATAGCACCAAAAGATGAACAAAATGCACCAATGGAAAGCTAAAAACTCAAGGATTAAATACTTACTTGCTGGAGTGAGTAGGAATACCAAAAATGAAAGCAAAATGCAACCAAAAAGTGGCTTGGAGGAGCAAAAACCGCAAGCCTCGTGAGCTCTCTCTTTTTGAATGAGGGGGGGAAGTTTTTTTAGGTGCAGAAAACGTTCCCCTCCCTCGTTTTTTATAATCTAGTGCAGGGGTTGCTCGTCCAAGCGAGCTCAGCTCGCCCAGGCGAGCTAACCTGCAAATTTTTTTTTAAGGGAAACATAACCATGGCCCCCTACAGGTTAGCGTTCGCCTATTCGAACCTACTTAAGTTAGATCAGGCATCCATTACTTATTTTAAATAAACAATAGTAATAATTACTGTGAATTCAAAGGATACTGGGCTGCCTTGCAGCGACGTTTTCTGCTTGTCCAGCGCCGGGAAGGGACGACGATCTGTCGGTCGTGACCCTATCCTCCATTCGCATCCGTCCCTAAGTACCTGCAAGTAAGAAACAAACAATGTGCAGCCAATCGTGACCGGATCGTCATCTTACCTTGGTTGATTTCTGCCGTCAACTTTGTCTCGAGTTCTGACCGTGGCCTAAGATGATTTTGCCCCTGTTATCACAAGATATGCATGTGCATGCATGAATGTTTTTAATGCAATGATCTTCTTAGTGAAAGCTGATTAGGTTCAGTTTTATTTAAGCGTTTGGGGCACCCCATGAACTGAGCGAAAAAGGCTCAGGTTATTACAAACTAATACAAGGTTTAAAACCAAAGTGAGGACTGAAGCCTCAACCCATGTTCTCTTCTTTTAAAGAAACGTCACGGGACAATTTACAGTGGATGGGAATCCCTGGAGGAAACCAAGAAGAACAAAAAAAACTCAGAAAAAAAAAGAACATGCAGCGGTTCCCTCAATTGCCCCAGACTTCAAGCGTAATATTGCTTAACGACATCAGAGTTCACGGGCGAGGGTAGTTCCTCGCCATCCATGTTGGTGAGTACCAGAGCACCCCCAGAAAAATCCCTTTTCACAATGAAAGGGCCTTCGTAATTCGGGGCCCACTTCCCTCGATTATCCTTAACAACGTGGGATATCGTTTTCAGCACAAGGTCCCCCTCGTTGAACTTACGCGGGCGTACCTTCTTGTCGAACGCGTTCTTTATCCTTTGTTGATACAGGCGCCCATGTCTCATGGCCGTCAAACACTTACCTTCTTGTGTGGGGCAAGTTGAAACATGGATGCCAGGATGGCCAATGCATCGGCCATTTGGTTCTCTTCCCGAGGTATGTGGTGGAAAGAAATGTTGTCAAAGAATTTGGCTAACTTCAAGATGTGAGTTTGATAAAGTATTAACTTCGGATCCCTAGTTTCCCATTCTCCTCTCAACTGGCATATCACCAAAGTCGAGTCTCCATACACTTTGAGTAGCTATACATCAAAACCAATGGCCACTTGAATCCCAAGGGCGCACGCTTCATATTCGACCATATTGTTGGTACAATCGAAACCTAGCCTGGCCGTGAAAGGGATACACTGATCATCCGGGGATACAAGGACTGCCCCTACTCCCTGACCCAAAGCATTAGATGCCCCATCGAAGCAAACAATCCATTTGTCTATCTCCTCGTGCGTCCGCTTCTCTTCGAACAGGGCCATGATGTCTTCATCCGGGAACTTGTTGGACAAGTGGCCTCAGATATCTTAAGAAGGGGGGGTTGAATTAAGATATTACAAATTATTTCCCCAATTAAAAATTCTATTCAAGTTATTAATTCCCTTAATAATGAATTTCTTAAATATTGATTCAAATAGAACAATTTGAATATGAATATAAAACAATAATAAATGAAGGAGTTTAAGGGAAGAGAAAGTGCAAACTCAGATTTATACTGGTTCGGCCACACCCTTGTGCCTACGTCCAGTCCCCAAGCAACCCGCTTGAGAGTTCCACTATCTTGTAAATTCCTTTTACAAGTTCTAAACACACAAGGACAATCCTTCCTTTGTGTTTAGAATTCTTTCACAACAAGAGACCCTCGGTCTCTTAATCCCTTTTCAGAATAAAGAAGAAGAGAAGAAGAAATCTCTCTTGAAAGAGATAGATTGAACAATTTGAGCACTCAAATAATTCCTTATTGAATCACAAGTGTTTTGGCCAAGGAATTTTTCAGAGGATAAAACAATTTTTCTTTTTAAGAGGATAAGACCTTTTTGTTCTGAAAAACTCTTAGCACATTCGTGTCTCAAGTCACATATATATAGACCTTTGATGGCCATTCAAGAACCAAATGAAAAGATGTGACAATTGAGAATATTTTCTGAAAATCTCCTCTGGTAATCGATTACAGTATGTGTGTAATCGATTACAAGCTTTAAAATTTGAATTAAAAACGTTCAGTAACTGCTGGTAATCGATTACCAAATATGTGTAATCGATTACACAGTGCAAATTTTGATAGTAAACTTCTTGCTTAGATAGTAAATGGCTTGTTCCTTTTTCCCAGAGTCATCGTGCTGACCCAACACACACCCCATAGACTCGTCTAACACAGTCATGTATAGGAAAAGATGTCTTCCTGTTACAGGTGGCATAAGCACCGGGGGATTTGCGAGGCTCTGTTTGATCTTCTCGAAGGCCTCTTGGCAGTCGCTGTTCCACAGGACCGCCTGGTTCTTACGTAATACCTTAAAAATGGGCTCACATGTAGGGGTGAGTTGCGAGATAAATCTCACGATGTAATTCAACCTGCCCAAGAAACCTCGAACCTGCTTCTCCATGCGTGGTTCCGGCATTTCAAGAATGGCCTTCACTTTCTCGAGATCTATCTCTATCCCTTTCTGACTTACGATGAATCCCAGCAACTTCCCCGACTTTACCCCGAAGGTGCACTTGGTTGGGTTTAGCTTCAGTTGGTATTTCCGCAACCTTCTAAACAACTTACACAGATTGACGAGGTGTTCGTCCTCAGTCCGAGATTTGGCAATCATGTCATCTACGTAGACCTCTATCTCCTTATGCATCATGTCATGGAACAACGCTACCATGGCACGCTGATAGGTTGCCCCAACATTTTTTAGCCCGAAGGCCATCACTTTGTAGCAGAACGTTCCCCATAGGGTGACGAAAGTAGTTTTCTCCACATCTTCGGGTGCCATCTTTATCTGATTATACCCCAAGAAACCATCCATAAACGAGAAAAGGGCGAACTTGGCTGTATTATCTACCAGTATATCAATGTGTGGTAGGGGAAAATTATCCTTAGGACTGGCTCAGTTTAAGTCCCGATAGTCTACACACATTCGCACCTTGCCGTCCTTTTTTGGGACCGGGACAATGTTGGCCACCCACTCCGGGTATCGAGCTACAGCTAAGAAACCCGCATCGAACTGCTTTCTCACTTCTTCTTTGATTTTTAAAGACATCTTGGGTCTCATCCTTCATAGCTTTTTCTTAACTGGGGAAGATCCAAGATTCAATGGCAACTTATGCTGCACAATGTCGGAGTCTAGACCGGGCATGTCTTGGTATGACCATGCAAAGACGTCTTGATGTTCTTCAAGAAGGGTTATCAAGCCTTGGCAGATAGGTGCGGTCATACCAGCTCCTACTTTTACTTCTTTCTTTCCCTCTCTAGTCCCTAAGTTTACCAGTTCGGTTTCCTCTTGGTGAGGCTTCATTTCGCATTCTTCCTGAGCGATCAATCTCTCCAACTCTGGTGAAAGGATGTCCTCTTCCTCTTCTTCGTTCATCATTTGGCTTATATCTCGATCGAAATCGATTGCCAAACCCTCATTGTTAGGATCCTCAAAGAATCAACCCTTATATATATACCAATCAAGACAAAAGAAACAAAAACATGCAAAATGATATGAGAAAAGGTAGAACTACAAGAACAGATGAAACAAGATCTCTTTGTTTATTTAATAAGGTAGGTTTCACAAAACAAAAGAGAAAGGAAACTATAGCCTCCAATTACATTGAATCAGCGGTATAGACCTCTGACTGGCTTATCACGCGCCAGTTCCCCACTTGGGAATCAGGATGGCATGGTCGCATGAAATTTGGTGGGTCTTGAGGGAACTCCTCTCCTATTGCTGCCACCTCTTCCTCGAACATTATTCCGGCACTGGTGAAACACTTGTTTACATGGCCGGGCCATGCCCTATCCTCCCGGAGTCTTGACGGCGCATTCCTCCTTCCCGGCATTCCGGGTTCATATCCCAACCCATATTTGTATGGGTTTCCCCTAATATCGACCACGTCGGCATTCCCGAGGTCATCCTTGCCCAGACCCATTCCGGGCTCATAACCGTGCTTGAGCATCACCCGTGCCACCGTTATGACCGCATTAGAGAGAGAAGGTAGCAACGGGCTCGTTTCCACAGAGGCACAACTCACCACCTCGAAGGATTGGAAAGCTGTTTCCAATGATTCTTCCGCTGCTTCTACATATGGTGCGGAGGAGGAGCAGCTCACTAACATATCCTCTTTGCCTGACACTATCACCAAAGTCCACCAACCGCGAATTCAATTTCTGGTGAAGCGTCGAAGGGACCACTCCCAGCGCATGAATCCAAGGTCTCCCCAAGAGGCAGTTGTAGGCGGGATTTATGTCCATCACTTGAAAAACCACATTGCAAGTGTGGGGGCCTATCTGAATGGGGATGTTGATTTACCCCATCACTTCCCGCCGACTTCCGTCAAAGGCTCGTACCACCATCGAACTGGGTTTTAGACGCGACGCACTAAAAGGAAGCTTCTCCAAGGTGGTCTTTGGCATCACATTTAAACTTGAACCATTGTCGATGCGTACTTTAGCAACGACATGGTCCATACATCTGACTGACACATGTAGAGCCTTGTTGTACCCTCTCCCCTCAATGGGAATCTCTTCTTCCGCAAACGCGATATAATTATTGGTGGTTATATGATTAACAATGCCTTCAAAACCCTTAACTGAGATGTCGTGTGCTACGTGGGCTTCGTTGAGGACCTTCATCAATAGTGCACGATGGGGCTCGGAGTTTATGAGCAGTTCAAGCAAAGATATTCTTGCCAGTAGTTTTATTCAGTTGCTCAACTACTTTAAACTCGCTTTGTTGGATGAGACGAAGGAACTCATGAGCCTCTTCCAAAGTCACCGCCTGTCCTTGAAGACCTTCTTTCTTCTCAGCTCCTTTTACCACCGGAGAATCCACTTCTTTTGAGTGGGTGGCTACGTCTGTGTGCTCTTGGATCATGGGCGCCTTCCCCTTGGAGGGCAATTCCGCCGAGTGAGGGGGAGCGAACACCCGACCACTGCGGGTTACGCCACTAAGGCCGGTGATGTTGGTCACCTTGGTTGATAAAGAGTCAACATCGGTTGCAACTCTTTCTCCAAAAGCGGGAGGAGTATACTTCCACGGAACGGCCTTATTGCTTTGATATGCAAACGGTGTTGGCTTGGGCGCTGTCGGGGGGTACATGGGCCTGGAGCCAGTCCCTTTCCTAGTGAAACATATTACTAGGGCTTTGGGGGTTGGGGGAACCTTCTTTTCTTCCGACTGCATGCAAATCTATGGTTCTTCCCTACCTCTTTTGGATACTTCGAGCTTCCCCCAGTCCATGATTCGTTGAAGCAATTCTTCCACCGCGGGACAGGTTTCAATGTCATGTGATTCCCCGAGGTGAAACAAGCATTTGTCCCTTTCATCTCCGCCACGAGAGACCATGCATGCCGCTTGCAGCGACTGGTAGATGAACCGTCTAGATGTAGCCACATCTTTTAATCTCTTTGCCCCTGACAGCCCACCCTCTTTGATGGCGTTTACGCTAGCCCCTCCATGACTAGCTAGTGGATTGGTTTTAACGTTGGGACCCTCCTCTTGGAATGATAGCCAGCCGGCATTTATTAGGTGTTGCACCTTATATTTGAACAACACCTTATATGGGTGCCTTTGCGCTTTCTTAGTTATGGTGAGTTCCCTAAAGAAACAAACAATGGTGAGTATGCCACCAAAACATGAATATGCTAATGAATGATCAGAGCACTTGGATCCACCTCAAGGTCTTTTTTAGATAACATGATGAGTTTCAGAACTTCTCATTTTATAAAAAAGAACAAAGCTTTTATCTAGCCAAGATCATACAAAAGTGTTACAACAACAAAACCTAACGGTTTCTAATTATATGGGCCATCAAATCTATCATGTGTTGATAGTAAATGATTAGCCCGTGAATTTCCTCAGGGGCTGAACACACTTCAGCGATGGCCTTTGCTTTGGCTAGTAGTCGCGGGAGGTCTTGACTTCCATTTAAGGTCAAGGTGAACCTATCCATCCACATAGTCGCTTCTTGATGCAATGCATCAATCACCCTCCCTCTTGCTTCCTTTTCAGCGTACACTTGTGCGAAATCCTCTACTAGCTTTTGTTCATGGGTCACAGACTGGTTTAACTCTTCCTTGTACTGCCCTATGATGGCTAGCATGCTTCGCTCCGTGGCTTCCAAGTGTTGAGCCAAACTCCTCTTGGATCTTGAGCAAGCAGCTAATTCTTCCTTTAAGATCATGCCATGTACCCGTGACTGGTCTCTTTCCTCTCTCCGGAGCTTGAGCTCATTGTTGCTACCCCACAAAGCTCCTCGTAATTTATCTCGACCATGTTCTTCCTTGCGGGCCCTCTTGGTTTCTTGTTCAAGGGCTCTTGCAGTGGCCGCATTTTCCTCTCGTAACTCGGTGCACTCTTTCCGGATGTTTGTAGCGGCTGACTTGAATTTTTCTGTGGCGAGTCTTGCCTTCCCTAGCTCTAATTTTAGAGCTTGGATTTCTTCATCCTCTTCTGAAGCTTCGAAGTTCTCCTCATTGACAACTTTCAACTTGGAGAGCCAATCTAACCCTCGCGTATGAACTTTTAGCCATTCGTGATAGCCATCGATGATGCCATTACGGATGCCCCTAAGTTCTTTATCTTTCCTCAACGGACTTCTCCACGCCTTGTGGACTCTTTGTACAACTTTGAGACTTTGCGCGCCGAAATCTCTCACAAGGAAAGGCGAGAGGCTGTCTTCCGTTGGCTCTCCCCTCATGGGGTACCCTAGCTGTCTTATGGCAAGTGCGGGATTATAGTTAATACAACCCCTTGTCCCCAGCCAAGTGTTAGTCCCTATCGACTCTTCTTTTTTCGACGCACGAGCAATAACTTTGAAGCGGACACGGGTGTCTTATGTCTTGTTGGAATAGGTGCGAAACCAACCACACACACAGAGCGGGTAAGCAGCAGACGATCTGTGCACTGTTCTTCTCACACCTTCGGTCAAATGTATCAAATAAGTCTGCCAAGATGGCCACCACTGGGCTCTCCTTGCTATGGTGATATGCAAGGAAAGCATCAATTGCGGCTAGGTCCACCAAACCGTCCACGTTCGGAAAGAGGACAACCCCAAAGATTAGCAAAGCTAGTATATCCGCAAACGGGACCCACTTTTCTTGACTTGCCATATCTTTTGCCTTGCCTTCCAAGTATTTTTGGGGTAGGCCCACTACGCCGTTTCGAGTTTTCTTTATGCGATCAAACTCTCTTGCTGAATCTCCGACCACAGCTGCAATCTTACTCAAGGAGGGAAGAAACCCGGAGAAAAGATACGGTTTTCTTCCCCCAAGAGGGCATCCTAATATCTCCTCAAACTCTTCAACAGTCGGTACCATTTGGAAGTCCCCAAACGTGAAGCATCTCAACGGCTGGTCATAGTATTGGGCGAGGGATACAACAGCTTCCGTAAATACCTCTGCTGCGATCAAATCCAAAATCTTTCCGTACACTTTGCGGAAGGCTTGCCTTTGGAGGGGTCCCATCAACCGTCCCAACTCCTCAAGGCTGGTGACATCTAGACTCTTAATCTTGACTTGATAAAATCTTTTTCCGTTTTGATTTGTCCCCATCATTTACCTAAAAAAGGGGTGGATCAAGACTCCGATATGAATGATGCAATGCGTATGCATGAAACGGAAAGAAAACAAAACAAAGGGGTAATTTACATATACGAGACCAAAAAGATCCATCTTTTTAATACTACGTTTTAGGCATCATGGTGCCTCAACGTAAGTATTAAAAAGTGACGTATTACTCTAAAGAAACAAAATATCACTAGCAAAACTATAATTTACGTGCTATTCGCAGAAGAATGCATGAGAACAAATGGCATGGAGCGTGTTTGCTCCATGCCCCTATTTGGGAACCTATAGGATAATATATAGGGGTCTCTAATTACTACTCCCAACGATTCATAACTCACACGGCTGTTTTCTAGAGGTGTCATCACTCTAGATAATAATATTGTGGCAGTATGGAATACCAGCGACAACACATTATAAAGAGAGAAAGCTCTAGACGAGGTTTCACTATTGTCAAGCAAGTCGGAGACCTAGCATGACCATAGATTCACCTCCACTCCTTAGATTCCCATGAACCCGGGTATAGGGCCCCTTTTTTACTCAAACCTATGGGTGCTTAGAATGCAGTGTAAAAATGTGGAATAGACAGCAGTTATTACATTTTACACAGTTTCAACAAATGCACACACAAAGTTTCACAATTCCACAATTCCTTAAAATAGGCCTAACTCACAAAAAGCAGTCCCCAGTGAAGTCGCCAACTGTCGCAACATGCCCTTTTGCGGGAGAGCGGGGCGAGGCTCACGGGTGCGCTTTCCAAAGGAGGAAAATGCACGGAGTCGCCACCAATGTTTATTTGTGGAAAACATCGGAAAAACCAAAGGAAACCGGCCATAAAGAACATTCCAAGTTCGGGAGTTGTATTTACGCTTGAAGAAGGTATTAGCACCTCTCACGTTTGTCCCAAAGGACAACAGCCTTAATTTAGAATTGTGTGAAATTGTGTATCTAAACGTTTATTTCATTTTATTTTTTGAGGTCGACAAAAGCAGGACTCTTGCTCCTACGTACCCTCCATCAAAGAGGAAACCAGACCTACATAGTTCTTTTTAAGGGTGAATTAAGCGATTCTTTTTACTTGGAAGGTGATCATTTTAAGGCGTTGGACCTTAAAAACGATCCATTTACTTGGTAAGAAAAACTGAGATATTGAACTTTCAAATCCTTTTTAGTGATTTTTTGTGGACGAGCTTGACTTTGCGAGTTGATTTTAGCCTTAGTTTCACTTTAGTTATTAGTCAATTCAATTAAGAAACAGAAATCCCAAAAAGAAATGTCCGATTGATTTTTTTGCTTTATTTTACTAAAAGGTATTTTTTGATTATTATATTATTATTTTACCTCTTTTTTTATTTCCAACGTGGTTACGGCACGACCGAACGGTCGGATTTCATTTTTACAGAAATTAACGGATATTACAAATCAAACGATCGGTGGAAATTTATTTTATTTTTTTGATTAGGCGAGAAATAACTAAAATAAATGAATGAAGCACGTCAAAAGGGGGTACGGAAAGTAAATGAAACGAGAATAAAAGTACACGAAACAAATGGGGACCACCACAGGTACATAGAATGAATTGGAAAGCTCGATTTGGGGTACGTACCGGTTGAAGACCAAAGAAAAACGAAGAACGAACGATGAACGTCGAAGAACGGTTGAAAATTTTCGCGTAATTACCCACGAAAACGTTACGGAAGAACCTCGGCTTGGATTTTCTTCACGGAAACAATTTTCATTAGTAATTTCAAGTGAATACGAAGTGCCAAGAAGGCTGAACCCTTTTCTTCTTCACTCCTCCCTCTATTTATAGAAAAATAGGGGAGGAGCTTGCCACCCAGCTCGCCCAGGCGAGCCAGGTTGCTTCCTCCAGAAGCAACCGCCTTCTGGAGGAAGAATCTGGAAGGCCCAAGGGGGCCTAGTTGCTATTTGCACCCCCTTTTTTACTAAATACACCCCCTTTTACTTTTTTTGGTGATTCTTTTTCCGTAACGTTACGAAACTTTACAAATTTCGTAATGATACTTATTTTCTTTCCATAAGGTTACGGAACCTTACGGATCATGTAATTACTCTTTTTTAGCTTTCGAAAAAGTTACGGAAACTCACGGATTGCGTAACGATACTTCCTTTTGATTTTCGTTATGTTACGGAATTTTACAGATTGCGTAACAACGCTTCCTTTTTATGTCGGCACGTCTCGGGACTTCACATATTGTGCAACAAAGGGTGCCAAGTACTTGAAGCGGTCAATTAAAGGTTGCATGCCATCAAGCAATAGTCCCCGAAATTAGGGTATGACAGAAGGCTTTGTACACATAGGTGGAAGTGCCTTTTTTTATCAACCTATACACTTTCCCTAGTCTATCCTAGAAACCCTAAGTTTTCATTACTTGACACGCTGTGCAGCATTACTGCTAATTAAGCACCACCATCACTACCTTATAGGGGGGGGATATAAACTTATTTGGGTGTAGGTGTTAGTCCTAGGAATGTCCCAGTTTAAAACCTCAAACAACAATTTTTGGGTATCTACAATCACAATTGTGGATACATTTGCTACATTTGTCTGCAATTTTCCACAATACCAACAATTGCAACTGTAACATCCTAGAAAAGTCTACCCGGAATTTTTGGAAACGATGTATTTTGAATGATTATATATATATAAGTATTATTCAGTGTATATGCATATATGTTCTTGGTAAGGGTAGGAATGGTGGGGGGCAAGATACGCGGGTTAGACTAATTAAGGAAGAGAAATCCATAACTGGGAGGTTATGGGTTAATTCTTAATTAATTAGTTTAAAAATCGTCGTTTTGTGTGCGACTTAGAATTTAACGAAACCAACCTCTGAACCACGCTCGGGGTTTTATTCTAAGCGTTTTGATATATATATTGGTTACTTTCGAAAATTGGCCCCGATGGACGCAGAGAAACGCGAGAAACTGGAACCAGAGAAACGGCACGCAAACCAAGGCAGGATTTTAGCGTTTCGAAGGTCAGGTTTTTCTCACTTTTTGTGGCTGAGTATGGGTCACCATCAAAAGAGAAAGTAGGCCCTTTTTGCTCCACTTAAATGGAGACATGTGGCATAGTTTATAATAAAATAATAGAAAAAGAGAAAACCCTTTATATTTAAAACCAAAAAGCTTTTCTCTCTCTTCACTCAGCCCCCACACTTTTCAGACAGCTCTCTCTCTCCCTCACGTTTCCATTTTCTTCTTCTTCATTCTCCATTGAAGCTTCAAGCAAAGCTTCAACCTTTGGCCATCGTTTCTGCCCCAAATCGCGAAAGGAGGGCATTTTCGGGGTCGTGAAGTGCGTGTCTACGAGTGGGACTTCGAAATTTCAGGTTTGGGTGGACTTCTTTCTCTCTTAAATTTCGTGGGTATGGGGTTTTGGGAGATATGATGGGTGGTCTTGCTAGTTTTCTGCTTCATGATAGTTATTTGTGAAGAAACTTGTTGAAATTGCCAAGTTGGATGAGTTAAACATACCCATTCTGTTTTAGGGTTTTTGTGATGATGTTTGTGATGTTTATATGCTGAAATTGCCCATGGAAAACTGTTAGAGATGAAATGTAGAGTTAACCTAAGGTTGGAAAGTGAGAATGTGGTGTTATGAGTGGAAAAAAGAGTGAGGCTTTGAGAGTTGGAAGGTTAAGTCTGAATTCTGTGGTAAATGGAGGTTAAAGTGAGTTAATACTAGCTTGAAATGTCATTTAGGACTTGGGAGAAAGCTTGGACTGTGCTAGAGAGAAGAACAAATGATCAAAGTGAACAAAGAGCCATTTCTAGGGCAAAATTGGGTGTGGAGGAGTCAAATTTTGATTCGGTGGAATTTTAGGTGTAAATTCAGTTTGAGCAAGTTTAGATTGATGTTATGGACTTGTGTGAGGTGAGAGTTTGCTTCAAATTTACCTCATTCTAAATTTCACTTTTCAAACCTAGAAAACCCATTGAATTGAGGGGTTTTGGACACCTAGATTCTGTGTTGCTGTGTTTTGAAGCTTGATTTTGGGTTAGACATGATTGATACATGATTTGGGACTTGTAGGAATTGATTTGGGCAAGATTGGATGAGAGGAAGTGTGATTTTCGAAATCTGCACTTTGTGCAGATTTTTGCTGTGAAATTGTGCAGCAGGATTTTGCACAAGTGCAGAAAAATGCTATGTATTTGCTGGTTGTGGAAAGAGTAATGTAGAGTGAGTTCTGGATGTTTGCTAGTAGATCCCAACGGTCAAAATGTGGGCTTATGTACTAAAGATTTCCAGTAAACGTTTCGAGTCGATCCAACGGTTAATGAACCGGAACGAAGGAATTGTTACTGGGGTCTTTAAGTGAGAAAAGCTGTGATTTGGTTGGTGTTTTGGCAGAGTTTTCTGCCTTTGCTCTGTTTTGCTTGGCTGTGATAGCTTGTGCTGTTTGAATGTTGTTTTGCTTGGATGTTGTGGAAGCTTGGGAGGATTGATGGGGACCCGGTATTGAGAGAAACGAGGATATGGGCTACGTGGGAGTACGTGAGCTCAATTGGAGGTGGGCAATAGGGGATGGTGGGTTTATGCGCGCATTGTGGATGTGGAAAACTTGTTGTGCACCATCGCCCGACCGCCACCTAGTACCACATGTGATGGGTACCCCATAATCCTACAAGCTTGAGATGAGGAAGTGTTGAAGGGTGAAACTTCCTACTTTTATTGTTGACCACAGAGTGGTACCTGGAGATATGTCGCGGGGGTCAGGAGACCTTGGGGACGTCAGGTGGGGTGCTATTGCCCAAAACCAAGCTTGACCAATCCCGACCCAACCCGGGCATAGTCGGTCAGTGAGAACCTGTGATGTACCTAAACAGGCGAGCTCCTGGCAGTCAACAGATAAAAGGAACAAAGACCACAAAGCAGGGGGGCTTGTGGTGGCTGGCCAACTGTGAAACTTGATTGATATGTGAGATATGGTCTCTGGTAATCGATTACCAAGGGTGGGTAATCGATTACAAGGCTTAAAAATGAAGACAGGAGGCTAAGATGGTCTCTGGTAATCGATTACCAAGGGGTGTAATCGATTACCAGGCTTGAAAACGAAGTCAGGAAACTAAGGGAGCCTCTGGTAATCGATTACCAGCCTGTGTAATCGATTACATAGAGGGATGGGTCACTGGTAATCGATTACCAGGTATGGGTAATCGATTACACAGTGCATTTTTGCATATTTCATGTCCTGAGGCTGTGTAATTCAAGTTTAGCCTCTGGTAATCGATTACCAAGGTTGTGTAATCGATTACCAGAGATGGAAAGCCTTAAAATACCCCTTTTACTTGCATGTAGTGGTTATGAGACAAATTGTGTGCAGCGTAGTTAGATTCTTGTGAAAGAGTCTACCCCTCTCTTTTCTTTCTTGTAGATCGTGATGGCGGCGCAGCTAATCCGTGATCGAATAGAGATGGAGTGCCTAGAGGGAGCTTGGGAGACCCTCGAAGGCAACACGAGGTGCCGATTTCGGGGCATCATTCGATTCACGGCTACTTCTTTGGTGCATCCAGATGAACCTGCACGGACGCTTCAGCGCACGGTGGAGTGGATACTGCCCACGCCTACACCATATCGTCTAGTGGAGCCCGTCCAAGTGATTGAGGTAACGTCAACCGAGGAAGACCCTGAGGAGGATCTGGAGGAGCTACCTCCTGAGCCTGCTATGGATGCCCTTGACTTTCTGGAGGGTGATGAGGATCCACTTCTTGAGGTGGATTCTCCTGAGGAAGTCATGTCGGCATCTGAGGCAGACTCTACGGAGGATAGTGGCCCGGGGGAGATGGCGATCAGCGGAGGCTCTTCATCATAGTGGACAGTTCCATGGATTAGTTATATATATTTTTGAGGGTGGGTGTATCTAGGACTGACTGTTAGGTTTACTCTTTTGTTTTTGGTATGGGTAGACCTGATGTATAGGAATTTGATGATTGTATACATGTGGCTGAAGCCAACACTATGAACACCTTTGCTCTGGATGACACTATATATATTTTGTAAAACTCCCATATTTTGGACAGCTTTAAATGATGAATGCATTTATGATCAATCTTGTTATTTGAAAAGAAAGTATTAACAACTTTATTTGTAAAAGAGTTTATCGACTGTATTTTATCCTTTTATTTTCACGTGACGACCTAAAGTAATGGCTGGTATATTCTTCATTTTGAAACAGCAAAATAGTTTAGAGATTTTGAGCGGTACGAAAGAAATGACTCCGAATAGAGTTGTGAACTGGCCATTCAGGACTTTATAGTGAGGATTTTCCTTCTACACCTAGTTATTGTGAAAAAGAGAAAGATATGAAAAGGGAAAACAAGAAAAAAAAATCTACCATGGTTTTTGTTATTTAAATCATTACCACCAAACCAGTCATTAATTTAGGGACGCCACAGCAACAAAATCTCAAACAGCAACCACAGTTTAAAACCTTGCTTTTTATTGCCAAAACTTTGCACCATTGTTCTTAGTTTCAAAGGAATTCATATAAACCATTGTTAATTGATCGCATCCAATTAGTTCCTTTTAGTCTACCTAATTGATCAATGAAATGGAATTGTGAACACACATCACTAGTTAGACTAAAGCATTAAAGGAGATATTTTTTCTGGAAATTCAGTTTGAACATTTGAACCATCAAAGGTTTTGAATTCTAATTGGTGAGATTGAAGGCTGAAAATGAGAATCCCTCTAAGCAGCCTTCGTTGACTTATTTCAACAATAGAAGAAATGATAAATTGATTATGAGGAAAAAGCTACACAAAACTGAGTATTTTCATTGTCTAAGGTAATGGGTATATACAATGTAAAACACATGTAAAATCGAAGAGAATGTCTTTCACAATAAATAGGTTTAACATAAGTTCCTTAAGAGAGGACATACGTTCCAATCATTATTTAACCAGATTATAGGCATGTTATTCATGCATGGGAAATGAAGTACCACAGTGAAAAGAATGTACAACATATGGGAATGCTCAAATATCAAAGATGTGCAGTAAAATAGAAGGCAATGGGTTGTGCAGTAAAATAGAAGGCAACATATGCTCAAATATCAAAGAATGTTATACATTTTTTAAAATTAAAATACACATTTACGGATCAAGTTGATCCGCAATAAGCTTGCAGATCAAGTTGATCCGCAACCTTCTTACGAATCAACTTGATCTGCAAAGAAGCTTATGGATCAACTTGATTCGTAACAAGGTTGCGGATCAAGTTGATCCGTGAAGAAACCTAATTTAAAATGAGTACAAATTTGGGGAGAATATATGCTTTTCTGGATTGTTGCAATATTGGATTTGTGTCCACCATTAGAAAATGGATGTGTTTGAAATTTGGTGCATGCATATGATGTCTACACGTCATATTTATGAAATAGTGGATTTGTTTGAAAAACTACTAATCATAATGCTTTTGAAAAAATATGGAATTGGTGGAATCAAAAAAGGATTTTAATTCCACTACTTTGTAGTGTATTGGTCTTTCAACAAATTGAAGAATCTCTAAGGCCACGATAACCAACTTTTCATGCGGCAAGCTACACAAAAAATTAAAGACAACATCAATCCATATATGAAATGGAAATTGGAAGAGCAAAATGATACTACAAAGCTAGCTATTAATTTCTAGTGTATTAGACAACCTCTCTTCTCATGATGCTTCCCACTTTTGTGTTTATTCAAGACACAAGTAGGATACTATACTTATCTCTTAATTTCTAATTCATCACTCAAACAAATTTAGAATCAATTAGTTAATTTTATTTGGAAACTATTGAAGTTACATTGATCGGAAAATTAAACTTAAATCATCTAAGTCTTAAGTTCATATTTTGTAGACAAAAACATATAATTGAGAGAAAAAAATCTTATTATCAACAACTAGTCAAAAAATTTAGTAGAAATTGATTATTGATAAATCTATTAAATATTTTATAACATCATCAAAAAAACAGTTTATTAAAATTGACAAAGCATAACATTGCAAGCCTTAAAATATTTCGTTCTGCATGTTACGGATCAACTTGATCCGCAGGAAGTTTGCAGATCAACCTATTCTCCTTGCGGATCAACTTGATCTGTAAGTTCAACACCTACTGTGGATCATCTATTCCTATTGCAGATCAAGTTGATCCGCAAGTTCAACACCTACTACGGATCATCTATTCCTATTGCGGATCAACTACGTCTCTACTGCGGATGACCTAAATCCTTAAGCAGATCAACTACATACCTACAAACTGCACTACACAAATAAAAATGGAAGCAGAATGACACAAGAAAAGGGACATTAGGCTTACCTCGATGAAGAACAGAATGGAAGCTCGCGGAAGAACAGAAGAAGAAGAAGCACTCACACGAGGGACAAAGAGGCAGTTCGCAAAAGAAGAACAGCCACCTCGCGGATGAAGCAAGGAGGCTCGCGGAAGACCCAGGCATAGCTCGCGGAAGAAGAAGAGGAAGCTCGGGGGAAATCACGGAAGGAGAGGAAGAAGGAAAATGGCAGAATAAGAAAAGCCTGGTGCACAATTTTTTTTTTTTGAAATACAAAAGGGGTATTTTTTCTTTTCGCATTAAGTGCTTGGTGCACCAACAATAACGCTGGGTGCACCTAGCATCAGCCTGAAATGTGCATGTGAAACAGGAACATGCAATTTTAGGTTCTTTTTCGTTGACAGGTGTTGCTAGGTGCACCTAGCATTTTATCAAAATGCCAATTTCGCCCCTCCCTTTTTTTCTTCAAATTGGCAGCGCTGTGTGTATTATTTTATGTTTCAAGCTTTGTTTCTTTCATTCTTGTCCGGTTTCTGCCGTTCGTGGTGGTTTTTGCAAGTGTTGAGAGAGTTAGCGGTTCGATTCGATGAAACTCTTACCGAGTGGTGTTTTTTTTTTCAGCGGAGGTACACATTTTATGGCTTTTCTGGGTATCTTGTATTTTGGTAGATCTATTCGTAAGATGTAACATACGGAAGAAGTTCTTCCGTAAGATTTTTACGGAAGAACTTCTTTCGTAACTGTAAAATGCTTCTTACGAAAAAAGGTCTTCCAAAATTAGCTTACGGAAGAACTTTTTCCGTAAGCTTTTTACGGAAGACCTTCTTCCGTAACTGTAAAAAAATGTTTCTTACGAAAGAAGGTCTTCCGTAAAAAGCTTACGGAAAAAGTTCTTCCGTAAGAAGCATTTTACAGTTACGGAAGACCTTCTTCCATAAGCTTTTTACGGAAGACCTTTTTCTATAAGCTTTTTACGGAATACCTTCTTCTGTAAGAAGCTTATAGAAGAAGTTCTTCGATAAGCTTCTTAGTTTCATTTTTTTTTAGTTTTTTTAAATTTTTTTAGTTTTTGTTTTAGATTTGTGAAAAAATTAATATTGATGAATATTATATAATTGAAGTATAATAATTTGTATTTATGGATAATTGTGGATAATTGGTTTAATTAGGTATAATATTAAATAATTTAGGTATAATAATTGTATTTTGTTGTAGTAGTAAAATGTTTAATTAGTTGTTAGTTATAGTTGTATATATTTTAGTTGTTAATTAGGGTGCAAAATTTGTATTTGTTTGAAGTATTTTTTGTGAAATTAGATATTTGGTAAAATTTATTATTATTGTGTTTTTTAGTACGTATTGGGTAATTTGCTGTAGAAATTTAAAATTAGGTAGTTATTAAGAATTTAATATATGATAAGTCAAAATTGAAATTATTTAGGTCCAAAATTTGTATTTAGTTTAAGTAAATTATTTAGTTATAAATTTTTAATGTAGTTGTCTTAGTTGGTAATATGTATGTAGTTATTATTTAGTCTATTTTTAGTTTTGCTAATATGGTAATTTGTATGTAGTTGTAAATTTTGAATGTACTTGTGTATGATGTGTAATTTATTTATTTGTCGTTAAGATGGACGAAGATCAATGGACGTATGACAATATGATGTCTCAAGAAGTTGATATGGATTATGAAAATGAACAAGAATGTGGTGTGAATGAACCACCACATGTTGATTGTTCGGATGCTTTTAATACTTCGCAGGTAATTATGTTCATTAGTTTGAGTCATTTGGTTGGATGTATGTTTTGTATAAAAAAATAATATGTCGGCATTACGTTGTAGGTCTTTGGTACCCGAGATGATATTTTGCAGTGGGCTCGATCGATTGCCCATGAAAATGGATTTGTTGCAATCATTATGAGGTCTGACACACATACTGGTAGTAGAGCAAGAAGTTCATTTGTGGTAATTGACAGTGAAAGGAGAGGTCAGTATTAGTGTAGGAAGAAAGAATTTGTTAGAAGAGACACTGGGAGTAAGAAATGTGGTTGTCCCTTTAAACTTCGTGGGAAACCAGTGCATGGAGGGGAAGGTTGGATGGTGAAGTTGATTTGTGGGATTCACAATCATGAATTGGCCAAGTCCTTAGTCGGACATCCATACGTTAGGCGATTGACTAAGGATGAGAAGAATATTATTGCTGATATGACAAAGTCGATGGTGAAACCAAGAAACATCCTGCTAACGTTGAAGGAGCACAATGCCAACAGTTGCATCACAATCAAACAAATTTACAATGAAAGAAGTGCATATTGTTCTTTCATTAGAGGAAGTGATATTAAAATGCAACATCTAGTGAAGCTTCTTGAACGTGATCAATATATTTATTGGCATAGATTGAAGGATGAAGTTGTGGTACGCGATCTGTTTTGGTGTCACCCAGATGTAATGAAGTTATGCAATGCATGTCATTTGGTGTTTTTCATAGATAGTACCTGCAAAACAAATAGGTACAGACTTCCACTACTTGACTTTGTTGGGATGACACCAACGGGGATGACATTCTTTGCTGGGTTTGCATATCTGGAGGGTGAACGTGTTAATAATTTTGTATGGACTTTGGAACAGTTTCGAGGTCTATTTTTAAGACGTAATCGCCTCCCTGTAGTTATTGTTATTGATAGAGACCTAGCATTGATGAATGCAGTGAAAACTGTATTCCCCAAGCGTACACACTTGTTGTGTAGATTTCACATTGACAAGAATGTCAAGGCCAAATGCAAATCTTTAATCGGTCAAAAAAATGCTTGGGAGTATGTCATGGATAACTGGGGTACTCTAGTTGATTGTCCTTCTGAACAGTAATTCCTTGAGTGCCTTCAGAAGTTTCAAATGGCTTGTTCACCTTGGCCAATGTTCGTTGACTATGTTAACGAAACATAGATTATCCCACACAAGGAAAAATTTATTACAGCCTGGATAAATAAGGTCATGCACCTAGGCAGCATAACAATAAATAGGTATTAAAATGTTTCATTTTTTATAGTAATGTTTATTAATTCATGGAATTTAATTATTGTATATGTTTACTGTTTTTTGTCTATTTCAAATGTAGGGTTGAATCTACTTATTGGGCTTTAAAAAGAGTGTTACATAATAGCCTTGGAGACCTGTGTAGTGTTTGGGATGCCATGAACAACATGATCACGCTGTAGCACACCCAAAATAAAGCATCCTTTGAAACAAGTACACATGTGGTTGGACATGTATTTAAAAAAACCTTATACAAGAGACTTCTTGGAATGATTTCAAGGTACGCTTTAAATAAGATTGCTGCTGAGTTTGAACGTGTAGATTATGCTGGCAACAATCCCTCTTCTTGTGGTTGTGTGATGAGAACCACGCATGGTCTTCCTTGTGCATGTGAGCTATCTAGGTATGTTGTTGGTAGCATCCCACTTGATTCAATCCATATGTTTTGGAGGAGACATAGTTTTTCAGACCAAGGGTTATGTGAGGTCGAAGTTAGCATCAAGGAAGAGATGGAGACCATATCTAAAAGATTTGAGGAATTTGATGTTGGTGGTAAAGTTACTCTCAAGAGTAAACTTCGAGAAATTGCATACCCTGATAAAAAATCTATGTGTCCTCCTCCGTCAAAGGTCAACACTAAAGATGCACCGAAGAAACCGATGAACAGAAGCCAAAGATCCACAAAGCGTGATCCGTCTTATTGGAAGTATGTTGACGATTTTCATTCTGTTCAGAACAGCAACTATTCAGTGAAACATAGTGCATCATCTTCTGACCCGCCAAAGCCACCGAAGCCAACAAGGATCATCTCAATGTTGGATCAATTTGAGTCATTTATACAGGGTTTCATTCATGACGTTGTGGATGTGAAAGCGGACAGTAACTGTGGATATCGGTCCATTGTTAGTTTATTAAGTATGGCAAAGATTCTTGGTCGTTGGTGCGTAACGAATTGATTAAAGAACTTGGAAAATGGTCGCATGACTACATCAACCTCTTCAGTGGCACGGAGAGATTTGAAGAATTAAGGTTGTCCCTACTTGTTGATGGGTTTTCCAAGGTATGTTGTTCAGGTTATTTTTTTTAAGAACAAACTTTAAATAACTTACATGTGTATGTTTGTTTGATTCAGGTTAGTGTCAACAAGTGGATGGATATAACAAAGATGGGGTATGTCATTGCATCATGGTATAATGTAATCCTTGTATCGTTGTCCCGACAACAAAGCATGACATTTTTTCCTCTTAGAAGTCAACCGCCACCAGATTCTTTTGTGCACCGCATGATATGTGTCGGTCATGTGTTTGGAAATGATTTTTTTCAAGTACATTGAATATAGTTAGTCTCATTTTTAGATTTATGCAATCATTTGTATTCATTTGAGTTAATAATGTTTGTTCATGTACAACATGTTTATTTGAAAGACCGTTGTCCTTTACCGCCTCTAGCATTATTGTGGTCTAGGAATTGTCATCCTCAAGCAAAGTAGTGGTCAACTCCATATATTAGTAGAATGCAGCAATATAGTAGCTTCAAGAAGTTGAAAAGAGACTATGTCGACCAAAATGAAGACTGAACATGCATCGTTGTTATGGACTGTGATACTTGTTTATCTAATTTTATTCATTATGTGATATAATTTTTTGTCAAACGTTTATCCTTAATTATCAAGTAATTGTTGTGTTAAGAAATAAATTAGTTGGTGCAACTAAAATCAATTACCCATGTATGATACATCGTTGTCAGAATTGACAACACATAGTCAAATGCATGCATATTAAAGTTTGAGCGTGACACGACATTGACTGACTTGACAACACATTGATAGCTTGACATGACACCATATTGGTTTAGTTGGAAACACAAACACGAAACACCTGCATGCGTCTCTATTTTTTAAAAAAACAAACTGAAGCAATGTTGGTGAAAACCATCTATATATATGAGACACGACAACACGCTAAAAAATCAGACGTTCTCTCCCAATTCTTACAACAAAGTATGGCATTTTTAGGAGAAACTAGCAGTAAGATGATTGTGAACTCAAGTTTGGGTTTCATTTTTCCAAATGGATCAATTATTCACAATGATAGTGGTGTTTATTTTCAAACTTTCACTCCAGTAGCCATTCGAGTACCAAACCCTTGTGATTTTGCAACGCTAAAAACTAGAATACACAATACCCTTCAGCTAATCGACAAACAATTTTTGGATGAAATTTACTACCGACAGTCATTCACAGATACATGTAACCAAATTCTCTTTCAATGTATGCAATTGAAAAATGATGACGATGTCAACACATTGTTAATGTGTAATCATCAATTTTCATGTGTTGGTTCGATTGAGTTATTATGCACCATTGGTAGAACACCAAATGGAATATTAAACTTACTTGAAGGCACTATGACCCCTACTCATGATGCGCTTCAGTATTACAACGGGAGGTGGAACATGCCACGCCAAAACAACTTTGTAGGTTATGCGTTCATATGAAAAAATCTAAAAAAATTTGACATTCCTTCAGGATGTACCATCGATGAACTGAAGGATTTGATAAAGCAAGTTGCACCTCAAGGGATTCCCCTTCATGGAATTCATGAATCACAAATGGTAAGGCAATTGTTTTTTTGACAACCAGGTCATTTTGAGTATTCAGACAAAGTTATCAAATTTGAAATTATTGAGCTGAAAACTAACAATGACGTGTTGAAGGTCTTAGTATAGTCTAACTATTGGAAACAATTTAGGCCAATAGAAATTTTAGTTGTTTTTACTAAACAAGTTATGGAAATGGAAGACGATGTGGCTACGTCGCTATAGGATTGAATGCAAGTTTTATTTCTGAGTTTTTCATGCAAATTTTATTTCTTTCCAGCATGTTGAAGTGAATGTAATGTTTGAATGCAGATTAGAATGTCTTTTCTAAATATTTACTTAACAAAGTCAATTTCATCTCAAGGATAGTTTAATGCTTAACGCGAATTTCATCTAAAGGAACCACAAAAATAGAAATATGAATAAATATGTATTGTACTGCAACTGGCCAAATAACTTCTTCCACCTTCTAATATCAAATTAGTTCATTCTTGATTATTTCCTTATTGACATGCGCAATTCACAACACGATGTCGAGGTGTAGACCCATAAAATCTTTCCATTTTCATTTTTTTTTACTGAAAATCTTTCCATTTCTTAAAAATATACTAGTTTGCAGGGCTTTAATATATGTAGTATAGTAGTATATTGTAACTCTAATATAATATATGGGGTAATCTATTTGCAAGAACAGGAGAGGAACAACGGAAAAAATAAAAAACATACCTTGAGTGGACGTTGGGCGAGGCGGGGGAGGGAGGAAGAAGGGGGAGAGGGAGGGGGAGGGGGAGTGGCGGAAGGGGAAAGGGGAGGTCGCGATGGCGGTGGCGGAAGGAAGAAGAACTCTATGGAGACAGCTGCAGCACTCAGCTTTCTAGACAAGTATAAACTGATTAGGTCGTCAAATGCATACGCCCATTCACTGACATGCAAACACCTCTGTTCAACTTCCGAAATACAACTCCTCCACGACGCAAAACCGAAACTGAAAAAGGAACAAGTTCATAAACAGTGAGCAAAAAATAACCACATTAGATGCGATTGTCTTAAACACTAATATGCAACATGTAACACTTACTAGAAAACTTGAAATCAAGGAATAGAAAAGCTCAAAATACACCGATTAAAAAACATAAAAAAATAGCACATAATGACGCGATTATCTTAGCCATGAATATGCAACTAACAAGACTTGAAATCAAGGAATAGAAAGCTCAAAATACATACACCGATTGCAACGTTAAGAGGGTAAAAATGATGTACTATGTAAGTAGAGAAAGATTGGAATAAAAAAAACCGAAGAGGAAAGGACAAGATTGTCTTGTGTGAGTGACAGTGAGTGGAGCGAGTGAATTGGCACGCCTTAATTAAAATATAAAAAAACATATCGCAAAAGTAATCATCAATACATAGGATTATATTTCTAAGTATATATAAATCGTATAGTTTGAGGACTGTGCCAGATTTATTTACATGGGAACCAAAAGAGCTAACGAAGGACCACTCTACTTTTTGTGTCATAAAAATCGTATCAATTGAATTTAAATAATTTCTAAAAACTATAAAATGTCAACCTCATTTCTTGATCACGTCCGCCATGTGTAGTGTAACTAACTGCCAAATCATCCAACAAATTTTCCTACCTCAATGAAGGCTATATAAGGTTTATGTGCTACCAGGTAGCATTCAATTTTTTCGTCATCCATTTTCCTCATTCTTCTACTTACTTGAGCATTTGGGTGTTTGTAGGTGACCACCACCACCATCAAAATTCTCCTTACCTCTAACCCTTGAATTTCAGGGTTAGAGGTAAGGAGAATTTACTTGACATTTTTTAATTAACATGTTACTCAACTAGGGAGCCAAGTCTAAGATGCAAGGAAGTGATCTTAAAGACTACATAACATGTACATAAGAATAAATAGAATCACAACCATTAATATTCACATTATTTTTTTATTTGTTCTGTTCTACTACTTGTACAACATTGGTCATCGCTACTAGACTTAATTCTTTTTCCACTCTTTTTTTTCTTTTTTAAATCTAGATCTAGTTATGTTTTAAACTTTTTGATATTTTTAATCTTAAATTACTTAGAAGTTAGAATAATACATCTTTTTTATTTTATTTCTATTGTGTACATTTTTATGTTATATTTTTTATATTTCTTTTTTACGTCATCGTATTATTATTTATTAATTTTATCAATTTTGGAAGGTGTGTGATATAGAGTGCACAAAAAATAAAATAATGTAACAAATAATTTCAATAAAAGTTATAACCAAAATAATGTAACAAATACAAAAATGTTGTCAAATACAAGACATAACATGATCTCTGAATGATCTGTGCGCCGTCTTCGTCGCGCCCTAACATTTCCATTTGAGGTGTCACCCATAGAGATCCTGAGGCAATCTTCCATGATCTCGTGTAACTCTGTGCCTTCAGTGACCATCCTTAGGTTGAGCACACGCTCCAACCTTTCTGCGATCGCTTCACAACCTTCACAACCATCCTATGGCATTCATAAAAACACATTTATTACAACATTTAAAATAAATAACATTTTATAAAACATTAAAGCAACTATTCTTACCACTACATGTCTAGGGGGATCAGATGCATGTGACAGTCCACCTTCTGCTCCCACTAGAACCTCCGGGATACCTGGCTCGACGTATTCCTCATGCTGTGGGGCAGGTGGATGTCTGTGCTCATCACCTTCCTGGGTAAGTGTGACGAACGGATGAGATATCTGGAAGAACCACTCCATGTAATCTATAGATACCTGCCCAGGCACAACAAAAATCTCACCCGCAGCTACTAGATGGTCCGAGTAATGCATCCACCTGTCATCGATATCCTCATATGACAAGGAGGCACTAACAGGCGGTGGAGGGATGGTTTGAACGTAGCCAAACTATCATACCACCCTTTCTGGTCGAACTGTGACCATAATAGGACCCCATCTAAGCTGGCCCTGGAAGCAAGAAATGAGGTCAAACCCCCTAACTCCTTGGTGGTCACCATAGGGCATCCAACACACGTCAGTGATCGTCAAAGCATCTAAACATGTCTGGTACAACGCTGCTGGTAATCCCTTCATATAAGCCTTCATCGTAAGCCACCGGTAGGCACGTGGGGATGTCTCATTGTACGCATCGTCAATGACGCAGTCATGGACACTAGGAAAGTGCTCATTTATCTAGCACTATAAACATGACATGAGAATAAAATCAATGTCAAATACACATAAAAAAAACATATTTACATCATAATCCAATTTAACATATTACAAACACAAAATTTACCTGTAATAAAGTCAGGTACCTAGCAATTTGCCGTCTACTGCTCTGAGAAGCTTCATTTAACTGGTCATACATATGCACCAATGCGACAGCTCCCTAGGCATAGCTCCCACTCTCACCCAGGTCTCAAAAAGCCTATTAATGCACTACATTAACATGTGTTGCACTCTTGATAGCAAAAAAACTGCAACCAACCAAGTGGAGGAGATAAGCACGAGCTGCTACAATCCACCGTCCGGCCTCGCATCTCCTCAAATAGATATCCCCTAGCCACGATAGGCGTACATATGCCCCATGCACTCGTGCAGTCTCAGCTTTAGCCTCCTCACCCAAGACCTCAAGCAACTCCACCAACAAGACGACCGCCTCGTCCATAAGTAGAAGCTCGAAGCTCTGGAAGGCGCCTGTGATCGGCAGATGGAGGAGTGACCCCACATCATCCAGTGTGATTGTAACCTCTCCTAACGGAAGATGGAAGGTGCTAGTCTCCCTATGCCACCTCTCCACAAAAGCGGATATAACTCCAGGATCGCCGGTGACTACTGAACACTCGATTAAAGGAGTTAATCTTGTGGTAGCGACTAACCCTGCAATCTCAGACGCTGACCTCCCAAATTTCTCTACCTTCCTTTCGTGGGAGACCAGCTTCAATTCAGGATGTTCCTGAATTGAAGAACACATGATTCCAAATAACAGTATATCAAAAATTTGTTATCACAAACAACTCAACAATAACAAATAATTAACAATTAACTTTATGTAAAAATTATAATACCTTTCCACTCCATATGTTGTGTGCAACATGCTCCGCAAACAAAGTCAGCATTGATGGGTCCCGCGGCCCACCTGGGAATCCCTCAGCATCATCAGCAACTGATCCTATAGCAACATCACTAGCTAAGCCCTCTACTCGAGTTGTAGGTACGTCCGTAGTCATCAGAGGAACATCCTCAGTCATATCAGCAACGTCCTCAGCAACAGAAACATGTACCCATTGCCTACAGACAGATGCGGTAGGCCTACGCCGCCAGGGAACATCATCTGCATGATACTCATCCTGTCCACCCTGGCCTCTGCCTATACCCCTACCTAATGCACGACCTAAACCTCTCGTTCTAACCATGATCAACAAATCATGTATTTTTTTTGTCAAATTCAATATTCATATATTTATAAACCTACATAACCCTAATTCATTAGCCCTACATTATAAATCCTAATCACACTACCCTAAACACTACCGCCTATGCACTACATAAGCTAAACCCTAGACACTAAACCCTAACCTAACCCCTAACATCTAAACTAACCCCTAACCTAAATCCTAATCAGTAAACTAACCCTAACCTCAACCCTATCAACTAAAAATATCCCAACCAACTAAACTAACCCCAAGCCTCAACCCTAACCAATACATATCTACCATTTCTAAAACTTAATAACATAACACCATATATATATATATATATATATATATATATATATATATATATATATATATATATATATATTAAAACCTAACCCTACACCTAAACCCTGATGAATAAAATACAACCTAACAACTAAAATAAGCTCAAAGCTCAACCCTAGCCACTAGAATAAACCCTAACAACTAAACTAAACCATTAGCTCAACCATAACCATTAAAATAAACCCTAAACCCTAACCCCAAACCCCAAGCTCAACCCTTGGCACTAGAATAAACCCTAACCACCAACACTACCCCTTTACATATCTACCATTTCTAAAACTACCTACCAACAACATACCACAACATATATTAAACCCTAAGCCCCACACGAAACCCTAATGCCACCCCTAGCCGCTAAACTAAACCCTAACAACCACCCTAACTACATACCATCATATATATTAAACACTAACATCTCAACTAACCCTTACGCTCAACCCTAACCCTAACATAAAACACTCCTCTACCCCCTAAGCTTTACGCCCTATGCCCTAACCACACAGTCAGTCCTAGGCGCCCTTAACTAAACCCTAGCCACTAACCCTAATTTTTCTTTTGATACAAATATATTAAACATCAAAAACAAAAATGTTACCTAATATATACTATTTTGATGCAAATATATTAAACATCAAAATTTATTTCATACTCCATGCAATCATACATATTTTTTTCATTAAAAAACAAAACATACCTATCTTTAATACAAAACAAACAACTACAATAAAATTAAAAAAAAATAACTAAATTATTAAAAAAAATTCAAATGTTCATACGGAAGAAGTTCTTTCGTATGAGTTTACGGAAGAACTTCTTCCGTATGAACCTATAAGCCATCACACGGAAGAAGTTCTTCCGTAAGCAAGAACTTCTGCTTACGGAAGAAGTTCTTCTATAAGCACAACAACGATTCCTATTCCATTTTTTCCCAACTACGGAATACCTAAATCCTATATCCTACAACCATCTTCATCTAACCTACAACATCAAAGGCCATTAAAGGGGAGGGGAGAGACGTTGTACTAACCTCGATGGCGGAAAGGCCACAACGAAGCTCAAAAAAGGCACTGTAATGGCTGCAAGGGAGAAGAAGTTGTGCGGAGAAGAAGGAGACCAAAGAACCACACAAGAAGACAAAACGTAAAGGCTGGGTGCGCATTTTTTAATTTAAATTTAACCCAAGGGCAATTTTGCCCATTCAGTTAATTGTTGGGTGCACCAACAATGTTGTTGGGTGCACCTAGCAACACCCTTCGTTGACACATCTTTTGTCATGAGACTCAATATGTTTACTGCAATTTAAAATCATCATCTTTTCTATTAACTATAAGTAATATAGTATTCTATAAATTATATTCAAAAGAAGTTGTTTTATTGCACTCATATAACTATCTGATTAAATTCTTCAATCCGAATGCAAAAAAAAAAAAATCAATAAATATATAAAGTCCAAAATAACAAATTCAATTTGGACAATTGCTTTGTGAACCCATGTTTTTTCTTGTACACCTGACATTTTTTGTTATTTCCAAAAACTACCCACAAAACACCCCCCCTCTCTTTATCCCTCTCATAATTCTCTTATCTCAAATAATTCTCTTTTTTCCAAGAACTACCCGCAAAACACCAACATTAATTAATTTATCAAAAGTGTTGTTATAAGAGTGTTTTTCTCTTTTCTGGGGAAGAGAATTATCTCAGTGAAGATAATTATGAGAGGGAGAAAGAGATAAGGGGAGTGTGTTTGGAGGCGTAGTTTTGGAATAAAATTGAGAAAGGGGTGCATTAGTAGAAGGAGGGAATAGAAATAACAATAGCCTTTAAAACAAATCTATTTTCGTAATAAATTTTTAAAAGAGACTCAAAAGGGTAATCACTCTAGTTAAATGCCTTTACTTGACTGAACTTCCTATTCGAATTGGATGATATGTCATATTTGTAATTTTTTTATTTGTTTGTTTCTAGACGCTTAGCCCTTCTAGATCAGGGAAAAAATATGCCCAATTTTATTTTTTTATTTAATTTTTCTTTAAAAAATATATGTAACAAATTAATTGATATTTCAAGAAAAAGAATAAGTAAAATAAGCGATTTTTTTATATAAATTGAAATTGATAACGAATACAAAACATGGTGGCACTTGCTATTTTCACTCCCATTTTATACTAATATACTACCTCTTTTCTTTTCCTTTTTTTACCCATACAAAATGCACTCCCCTTTTTCTTTCTCCCCAATTTAATTAATTTCTGGAATATAACTCTTCTAGAATAACACACTCCCCTTCCACCCACTCAACATCCAGCAACCTGTTCTGGGAGAAAAACCCATCACTGACAAACCCGTCGTGGTAGGGACACCGGAACCCGAGCTTTCTGTCAATCGATGACTCAATTGTGGTGCACTTTGTGTGATCCAATCATAGACATGCATCAATCTCTTCAAAATCAACAAATTCAAACAAACATGGAAGATTGAGCTTGAGAGCTTCGTGGGAACAATCTCTTAGACTGAAAGACCAATTTTCCCACATACCAGATTTAATTTTGCCTACCCCTTTCTTTCTCTCTTCATTGAAGTCAAATAACGCGATGCAAAGGGAGATTTTCTCTTAGCATTAGGCTTATACCCCGAGTTTCTCCATCAAATCCATCAATTTATTAGCATCCCAGGCACGCCTTGAGTAACAAGAAACTGGATCCTAATACTGAAAGTGGCTAATTGGGGCATACAACCCTTCACCTGGCACCCTGCGTCCCTGCCTCCCCCAGCAAACCCTAGCCGCCATCAAGCCTCCATAACCACCGTGCACCCAACACCACGTGCCATTTCAGGATGACATCTCCACTACTGAGGACTGGTGGAAAACCCTTAATAAATTTGGGGAGTGTGTTTTTTTCAGAAGAGTTATATGAGAGGAAGAAAGAGGGAAGTGTGTGTCTAGCAGGTAATTTGGAAATAAAAAATGAGAAAGGAAAGTGTATTAGTATAACAGGAGAGTTAAAATAGCAATTACCATCATGGTTTGTTAGTAATTTTAAAATGTTAATTAGGAGACATTGTTAGGCATAAAGTTAAGGGACTTTAATTTGATGTGCTCGTTACGTGTCCTATTCTTAAATATAGTTTTTGGTTTTATAATTTTCGTGCAACTTTCATTTTCTCATCTTCGATTCACATTTGCGTAACTTTTTGTTGTACAATATTGATAATAAGGTGTATAACTTAAAAATTAAAGGGCAAGAGAGTGTCACGTGTAATATGTAAAGATGAAAGAATGTGCATGAAACAAATATTTTTTTATAGTAGTTAAAACAAATGTTGACGTACAGATTGAATTTGCTTATATTAAATTAAATGAGCTTTTTAATGATTAGTTACGTGCCACAAAGATTCCGTTTCTTCTCAAATTATGATCCAAAGAGATGGTTCAATTTCTTTGTAGGTACAAACTGGTGAAATCCATGTTGTAATAATAAAGACCCCAAAGAATACCGAGGAGCTTGGTATGCCACAAAAGCCTAGCAACCCACAACAAAACAAGCTCCGAGGAACACGAACATGCATGCAAGTATCAACAATTGTAGCATTACACGGGCAATCACATGTTCTCTGTAGTCTATGGTGTCTCCAACATTAGTATTAGTATAAAATGAAAGTAAAACCAGGGCAACGGTTGCTGTCTCGCTTTGGGGTAGCTTATACCTCTATATTTAAAACATCTCTCTATTCTACTGTCTGGCTTCTTCGTTCGCAGTTTCTTTCTACCTGCCTATGGGTAGTTAGAGGCCCAGAGAGCGACCAAAGAAGACAGATAAAAAAATAAAAAAATAAAATAAAAAGAAGGAAAGAGCCAAATATTTTTGTAAGGCTTTCCTTCTTTCAGCATGGCCTCCGATGATATCTCATTTGAGGACCTCAAGAAGGAGAATATTGATCTTGTGAGTATAATAATAAGAATAAATTACACTAATTACTCGTGATGTTTCGTGAAGTTATATAATTTTTTTCTCTTTTAATATTTAATTTTCAGCATTCTCCCTTATGCATTAGTGTAGGGATATATTTTTGGCTGCTAAAAAGTGTATGAATAAAACTATTGTGTAATTTCACAAAATTTTAGGAATGATTCATGTTATTTGCTCTAGTAATAATGACAACAATAACTAATACCACAATTAATTTGTTTATTCAGTTTACAATTTGAATTTGCTCTTTCTTTCCATGACGTGCTACATTGATTGTATATGTGTAGGAAAATATTCCCGTTGAAGAGGTCTTTGAGAAGCTAAAGTGTACCAGAGAGGGTCTGACATCAGCAGAAGGAGAGAAGAGGCTCCAGATTTTTGGCCCCAACAAATTAGAAGAGAAAAAGGATAGCAAGCTCCGAAAGTTCTTAGGTTTTATGTGGAATCCATTATCATGGGTTATGGAATGTGCAGCTATCATGGCCATTGTATTGGCCAATGGAGGGGTAATTACAATTCTCTCATCCCATATCTCTAGTGTTTATTGAGTTGTTCTGTAATCAATAGGCTTCGATACAGTAGTCATATTTTGTCATAGCCATGTAAAAGAAAAGTATTCACGTTGGTCACTCTACATACAAATACTTACAATATTACTAATTATATTTTACAAATTTTTCTTATATGCTTTTTAACTGATATCGATATAATAAATAAATTGTATCATTTTATAGCATTTACAATGTCAATGACTTTGTTTTTTATAGATCCATTCTTTCTTTTGATTTAATTAGATTTTCATTTTATGTTAATTTTATATTAACTTTATAAATTGTATTATAGTCATGTTGCAAACAATAACAAAAACTTTATTTGCAGTTAAAAAAAAACTTTGTTCCACCAGATAAGATTGAATACATAAATTATGTGGTGTCATTCGACTTTGTTAAAAACTAAATATTCATATATTATTTACTATGACCTCTTTTAACAAGAGTAGCTGCAAAAGAGGAGGAAAGGGAAATGTTGGGGGCATTAATTAGAGCATTGTTTGATACATGTAATACAAAGTTGAAGCCTTATTCTCATGCATTAACTCAAGGTGTCAAAAATATTGTTTTCTAAAGCTATCATGCTTGTATTTGTTAATTTTTGGTATCCCTCTCCCCTTTTACATAAGACTAAAAATCATGCAATTTGCTATCCTCATTGGTGCCACCAGTGGCCATTTATAGTCATGTCTAACGTCTTTAATTTTTAAATCGAATTTTTGTATACATGTTTTTTGTTGTGTCTATGGTTTCTAGTCTCCAACAAATCAGTTAACTCAACAATCAGTTTAATATGACAGGGCAAGCCACCGGATTGGCAAGATTTCACCGGCATTGTGGTATTGCTTATCATTAACTCAACAATCAGTTTCATTGAGGAAAACAACGCAGGCAATGCAGCAGCCGCTTTGATGGCTGGTCTTGCACCCAAAACCAAGGCAACACACATTTGTTCAGTCATTTCAATTTCTAGAATACTAACGACACACTACTAACACTCTTTTTGACTCTCAGGTTATGATTTGTTCAAATTTATTGGAAATCACCGATTTTGGTGGATCCACTTATCATTTAATGATATTCTATGATGATTTAGAAATGAGATCCAATAAAATGAGTTATTTATAATAAATTTCAGCTAATCATAAAGAGTGTTAGAAAAAAAGTGCCACTAGAATTTCTGTTTCAATTTTCCATGTTGATTGGATTGCCATAGACTCATCTACAAAGTACAAACGTTCACTGGCTAAGAAAAAAATTCCAATGTTGTGTAGGTGTTGAGGGATGGAAAATGGAGTGAAGAAGAGGCAGCAATTTTGGTCCCAGGAGATGTGATCAGCATCAAATTGGGAGTTATTGTCCCTGCTGATGCCCGTCTCTTGGAAGGAGATCCTCTCAAAATTGACCAATCTGCCCTCACTGGTGAGTCCTTGCCAGTCACAAGGAACCCTGGTCAACAAGTCTTCTCTGGTTCCACCTGCAAACAAGGTGAAATTGAGGCTGTTGTCATTGCCACTGGTGTCCACACCTTCTTTGGTAAGGCTGCACACCTTGTAGACAGCACCAACAATGTTGGTCACTTCCAAAAGGTATCATATCATACATATCTTCAAACTTTAAAGGCCTAATTGGTTAAGCTTATCTACAAACACTTTTAGGAGAAGAAAATAATATAAGTTTTTCAATAAGCTAAATTAACTCATGCACAGGGCTAATTTGTAATAGTTCTCTCATCTTTGGAGAAGTTATATGAGAGATCATCTACAAATTAACTCATCCATAAGTTAATTTTTAATTTATGGAGAAATTTATTTAATATTTTTTCTTATTTTCTTTTACTAGAAGTGTTTCTGAATAAACTTATCCAAACAATCCCTAAAGTCAAGTGCTTTAAATTTTTTAAAAAATGAGATTGAGCATGATCCAAATTTGGACTAATTTTTTGGATTTGTTTTTGGTTGGCTTGCATTAGGTGTTGACATCCATTGGTAACTTTTGTATCTGCTCAATTGCTGTGGGCATGTTGATTGAGCTCGTTGTCATGTACCCTATCCAGAAGAGGTCTTACAGAGATGGTATTGACAACTTGTTGGTGCTTCTCATTGGAGGAATCCCAATTGCCATGCCAACTGTCTTGTCTGTTACCATGGCTATTGGGTCTCACCGCTTGTCCCAACAAGGAGCCATCACGAAGAGGATGACAGCCATAGAAGAAATGGCAGGGATGGATATTCTCTGCAGTGACAAAACTGGAACTCTCACCCTTAACAAGCTTACTGTGGACAAGAGCTTGATTGAGGTTAGTGACTCACCTACAAGATTTTATTTGCTCAAAATATGATAACGAAATAATACCACTCATTAACGAGCCTTTTATATTCAAAATCTTCAAAGATGCATAGAATTTGTTTTATTCCTATGTTTAATGAAACCTTTTCCTTGGTATGTTTATGGATTTCTTTTTCTTTTTTTGGTTTAAGACTACAGTATCCTGCATTTGCTTAAACTTATTATGTTTATGGATATTAAATAGAGTAATAACCACATGGCAAATGCTCATGTTAATGTTTATGGAGTTCAAAATGGAATGTTTTCATTAAAAATTGACATTAATGTACATATACTGTAATTTCCAATACACTTTCAATTTAAATTCCAATAAACCTTCTATTTTGAATTTCTTAAGGACATTGGTTAACAAGACGCTAAACATATTAATGTTCCATTAGTATTAGATTCCAATATCATCAAACAAGAGCTTCCTTGGTTCTAATAATTGATTGCTTGGAAATGCAGGTGTTCCCCACTGACATGGACAAGGACACCCTTGTCTTATATGCAGCCAGGGCTTCAAGGACTGAAAACCAAGATGCCATTGATGCATCAATTGTTGGAATGCTAGATGACCGTAAGGAGGTACTATGGTTCACACTCTTTTATGTTAACATGAAATAGAGTATGCATATGCAATTACTAAGTGGCTTAACATTGCAATTGGGATCTATTATGTTCTTTCAGGCAAGAGCAGGAATCACCGAGGTGCATTTCTTGCCTTTTAATCCTGTGGACAAGCGCACTGCTATTACGTTCATTGACAACAATGGTGACTGGCACAGAAGCAGCAAAGGTGCTCCTGAGGAAGTAAGGCTTTGTATATAAACATTAGAATTACCATAGAATATTTGTTGTTAAAATAAAGTGTTATCTGACTACCCATTTATGTGTATCAGATCATTGAACTTTGTGGCCTCAAGGGAGAGACTCTGAAAAAGGCCCACAAGGTTATTGATGAGTTTGCTAACCGTGGTCTGCGTTCCTTAGGTGTTTCTCGCCAGGTGAGTGAAGGGTATAAACGTTAAAAAGGGAAATTATTACATACTCTCGGCTAATCTTCACATGACACAACCAAATTTTATTAGTCTGGTGAAGATTAATAAGGACTGTAGACATGTGATGGTCCTAGACTATATGATAATTTCTCACATAATAAAAGGACATGAATTAATTCATTACTAGAAATAAAAAATGAGAAAATTCTAACAATTAAAGTGCACTATATTTGTTGGCAGACTGTTTCTGAAAGGACCAAGGAGAGTGCAGGAGATGCATGGGAATTCTTGGGTCTCCTACCCCTCTTTGACCCTCCAAGGCATGATAGTTCTGAGACTATTCGTCGTGCTCTTGAACTTGGTGTCAATGTTAAAATGATCACTGGTGACCAACTTGCCATTGGCAAAGAAACCGGTCGCAGACTTGGAATGGGCACCAATATGTACCCTTCATCCTCCCTCCTTGGTGAATCCAAGGATAATGCCCTTGCAACAATGTCAATTGATGAACTCATTGAGAAGGCTGATGGATTTGCTGGAGTCTTCCCCGGTATGGACATTACATCTATTTATGCTCAACATTGTTACTCAGGTTTAAATGATGGTTGTGGTAGCCTTTATTGTTGCCTTGCACTTAATAAACTACACAGGCAATTGTAATTATGAGATTGTCCTGACTTATACATTAAAAACATTGATATCTCAACTGTCATCTGATCATAAATTGTCATATATGATAAAATTATTGACTTTTATAGTATTTGACTAAAGATTTCTAATTAATTAACAATAGTATGATCCTATCAAAATTAATTGACAATGTAAAACCTTGATGACAACAAATTAAGAGAGAAATGAATAAGGTTAATAAGAAAAACTGATGAGATTTTCTACATGTGCAGAGCATAAGTATGAGATTGTGAAGAGGTTGCAGGATAGAAATCACATTGTTGGAATGACCGGAGATGGTGTGAACGATGCACCAGCATTGAAGAAAGCAGACATTGGCATTGCAGTGGATGATGCAACCGACGCAGCAAGGAGTGCCTCTGACATTGTCTTGACGGAGCCCGGACTCAGTGTGATTGTGAGTGCTGTGTTGACAAGCAGGGCTATCTTCCAGAGGATGAAGAACTACACAATTTATGCTGTTTCTATCACAATCCGTATCGTGTTTGGCTTCATGCTTGTTGCTCTGATCTGGAAGTTCGACTTCTCTCCCTTCATGGTTCTCATCATAGCAATCTTGAACGATGGAACCATCATGACCATCTCAAAGGACAGGGTCAAGCCATCTCCTTTGCCTGACTCATGGAAGCTTAAGGAAATCTTTGCCACTGGAATTGTTCTTGGAGCATACATGGCCATCATAACCGCAGTCTTCTTTTATGTTGTTCATGACACTAGTTTTTTCTCTGTAAGTAACACAGCCCCAACTTCAAAATTCACAAGCACAAATACTTTCATTTGCTTCCCGAATCTGATACCGTGCTTTTCGATGCTTGACCAGTACATATATGCAAAGTATCCAAGTCTAGAAAAGCTACTAAAATCAAATATAGCTACATATGAGACATAGAAGCATATATAATTTAGAAACATATCCCTTGTGGAATCTCTCCTCTTTATAGATGATCACAAGAAAGGAATGAAATTCAGATACTATTCCAATTTGTAGAGAATAGAAAGAGATTTATGATGGCAATGATTTATAATTTTTATTTTGTTTTAAGTAGAAGCATGGTTTAGTTTAAATTTGCAAAACTATACCTATATACTACACTTGTAATGTTTTGAGCATTGCTACATAGTACGAAATTTATCCTACACGAATTACACGAAAAGGAAAATGAATAGTGGTTATTTTTTACGAAGTATTCATTGAAAATTTGAAAACATGCAATTTGGAATTTGTTACAAATCAACAGCTGTGCGGTTACACGAAAAGTACATTTGTACTGAATAGCATTTTCTTATTTTTGATGTTCTTTTATACATATCAAGATATGCATCATACATGTAATGTATGCTAGAATAATTTATCGTTGTATCAGATTCATATTGTATGATACACCTACTGTATCTATGCATCATTCAACACTACCCATTATAGAATCACCTCACGAAAGTGTGCTTTCTCTCCCTCTTTCAGAACATTTTTGGTGTCAGCCCAATTGCAGAAAGCGAGGAGCAGCTGAACTCTGCTCTCTACCTTCAAGTGAGCATCATTAGTCAGGCACTCATCTTTGTGACCAGGTCACGGAGCTGGTCATACTTTGAACGCCCTGGCATAATGCTCTGTGTAGCCTTCATTTGTGCGCAGCTGGTAAGTTTCTTTATACAAAACAATTTTTTTTTTCATTTTTCTTGTCTTCAATGTGAAAATTCAAATTGGTTTTAACCAAGAAAGTGTTCTCAATTTATTAGGTTGCCACTGTCATTGCTGTGTATGCACATTGGGACTTTGCAAGAATCAATGGAGTTGGATGGAGATGGGCTGGTGTAATCTGGATCTACAGCATTATTACTTATATTCCTCTTGACATCCTCAAGTTTTTAATCCGCATGGGACTCACAGGCAGTGCCTGGGACAACATGCACCAAAACAAGGTTTAGAAATATTAAATTGATACCTAATCTTCCTTTTTTTTTTTTAATCTATGACATTCTTTTGTGAAAAAAAAAAACTGAAACACATCAGGTTCTCAAATTCAATAGTGACATGTGAACATTATTTTGTTCGGAACTTGTTCTTGATGAAAGCTATTTAATGTTGACAAAAGAAGGATCCACATGTGTTATTTGGTTGACTACTTATATTCATACATTCTCACTCACTTTTATCCTACCTTTCTCCTACTTCCATCTCATTCTCTTCTTATGTCTCACTTCATTTTTTATTACCTTGTGTTTGGATGGAGCAATTTAGCAGGGAAATTCATTTTTTCAAAGAATTTAAAATTATTCATGATAAAATAGCTTGTTTGGATAGAGTATTTGAAAGGAGATTTAATTTCAGATATTTTTATAAATCATTTTGATTGACTAAAATAGTGGGATTTCAAATTCTCTCAAAAAAATATAGAATTTGAAATTCTTTTTTTGGAGATACTCACTCTAACTCACGTTCATGCTCGCGACTCTTTTTTGCTCAACACTCACAACTACAGGTGACCAAAGTTTTTACGGTCGATATCGACATAAGTTGTTTTTCACTGACATTGGCCGAAGTTTTTCTGTCAGAATTTTTTTGTATGATGTCAACCAAAGCTATTTTTTGTCGATATCGACTAAGATTTTTTTTAGATGATGTTAGTTATGGTTATTTTCTCATTGACGTTACTCATGGGAAATTTTTGCTAATGTCGGCCAAGGATTTTTTTGGCCGTTGTCATCCAGATTTTTTCAGTTGATGTTGACCAATGATTTTTTTGGACAACATTGGCTAGATTTTTTCTACTGACATCAGTCATGACTAATTTTTGAGTAAACACTTGTTAGGGTTTTTTAGCTAACGTCAGCTAGGGTTTTTCGGCCAACATCAGCCAAAGCTATTTTTAGCCAATATCGGTTAAGATTATTTTTTAGCCGATGTTAGCTAGGGTGTTTTGGCTGATGTCAACTAGATTTTCTTATCCGACGTCAGTTAGGATTTTTTTGCTAGCATTGACTAGGGTTTTTTGGCTGACATCATTCAGAGCTATTTCTTAACCACATTAGCTAGGTTTTTTGGTTGATGTTGGCTAGGGTTTTTTCTGCTAACATAGGCTAGGTATTTTTTACCAACATCGGGCATGACTATTTTTAGTCGACATCGACTAGGTTCTTACAGTCGACATCCACTAGAGTTTTTTTGGTCGACATCGGTTTTATTTTTTAGCCAACATCAGCCAAGGCTATTTTTATATCCGATGTTGGGTAGGGTTATTTGCCCAACATTGGTCAGGGCTATTTTTTTAGCCAACTTCGACTTGGAATTTTTTGGCCAATGTTGACCAATGATGTTTTTCGGTCGACATCGGGTAGGTTCTATTGGTCGACATCGACCAAGCTATTTTTTAGCCGATATTGGATAGATTTTTTTGTCAACACCTGCTAGGATTTTTTAGGCCGACGTTGGCTAAAAATAGCCTTGGTCAATGTCATTCGAAAAGACCCTAGCCGGTGTCGGCCAAAAAACCCTAGTCGATGTTTGTAAAAAAAATTTAGTCAACATCGACTGAAAAATAGACTCAACCAACGTTAGCCAAAAAATAGCTCCGGCTGATGTCAGTTGGCAAATATTCCTAACATACTTTGACAAAAATAATCCTATTTGATGTCAACCAAAAAATAGCCTTGGTTGATGTTGGTTTAAAAACATCACTGGTTGTGGTCAAGCAAAACAACCCTAGTTAAAATTATTAATATTTTGTATTTATAAATTATTAAAAATTGAAAATATTTTTTAATTAATATTTCAAAATTAGATTGTGTTTATTTTCTATAAAGTTTAATATTAAAATTTCATCTATTTAAAATATAAAATTGAAATTTTGCATATGGAGGAAATTGAATTGCTCTATCCAAACAAGAATTTAAAATGGAAGAAATTTGAATTGATTTATCCAAACAAAGCATTTGAAAAATAAAGAAAATTAAAATCAAAGCAATTCAAATTATAAGCATTTCAAATTCCTTGAAATTTTGAAATTCCTAATCCAAACACAAGGTTACATCACTTGTTACATTTATCACTTTTTGTCTCTACCTTCTCTTTCTGTCTTCTTGGCCTTCTCTTCTTTCACTCGAATCAATCTCAAAATGGTGTGGACGTATATAATTTTCCCATTTGGTTTGAAAACTTGATAAAAGAATGCCATAACTTAATAAAATAAAAGGGAAAGGGAAAACATAGGTCAAGTTTTTCTACTTTTGGTTATTTTTAAAACTACTAGACTTGTTTGAGAACAATATTTAAAAAAAAAAAATTATATTTCCTTTTTAATTTTTAAATAAAAATACAACATGTCTAAGCTATTTAGATTCCCAAGTTGTGTTTTGGACTACTCATACTCTTTCTTCACTTTCACATCTTCAACTTCAATCATCAATGTGTGTATCGACCTAGATTGCATTCACAAACAATAAAGACTACAGTAAAGGTGAAAGGGAAGCCCAATAGGTTGTGGCTTAGCGCAGAATGCATGGTCTTCAAGCCAATGAAGTCCCCAAGAACAATAGGGTATTTATATCCTATACCTCTTAACATACTCCAATAGACAAAAATACCACTTTACAAGACACTCCCATTTCAGAACAACTATTTTGGAATAAGGTTATTTTCTAGAATAAATATTCCGGAATATGGATTTTCACATTCCAAAATACCTATTTTGGAGTAGGTTTCTACAATGCTTAATCTATTCCATAATAGCTATTATGGAATATGATTTTGGTGTTTTAGAATAGCTATTATGGAATAGGATAAGCATTCCAGAAAATTATTCCAGATTGTTATCATGGAATATGAAAACCTATATTTTGGAAAAGTATCTTATTCTCGAATAACCGATCCAGAATAGGTGACAAGACCCCCAACCTCGATTGTGTGTGATTATGGTGGTGTGTGGTGCGATGGTGTGTGGCACAATGGTGCTATTTTGATTTGACATTTTGTGATGATGGGTGATGTGTGGTGTAGTGGTGAGCAGCACAGTGGGCGATGACATTATTAGAGAATGCTGGAGGGCGGGGTGGAGGTCAGTGCAAGGGTGGAGGGTCGATGCGTGAGAGAAAGAAGACAAAAGAAAGATGGCGGAGCATTTTTTTTCATTCACTTTCTTTGAAAGGTGCATGATTCAAAATGGGGGTTGAGGATTAATGCTGAACAATAGCCATGAGCATTCTAAAATTGTTGCGCATGCCAAAAGATATGCTGAGGTTTCTAGGTCAAGTACCCTAAACTTTGACTTTTTTTTTCTCATTTTCCTTTAATGTACAATTGTGGTAAAAAAATCATACCTAAATATATAACTATATCCAGTACAAAAGCTTTACTATCTAGCAAATTTGATCAATTATATAACTATAAGAAACAAATAGATACATTTTTTAGTGTAATTATAAAAAGTACATACTCATTTTTAAATATATTAAAACATTTATATAAGAATAAACAAATACATTATGTATACCTTTAATTTATTGTGAAGTTTACTAATGAGACAATCAATCACTTCATATACAAGCGGATATATTCATTGATTTATTAACAATTTAAGTCAATTTCATAGGTGAAAAAATTTATTCATAAATTTTTATTAAATATAACCAATACTTAAATTATTGAATTATATGGGTATTACTATAATAAAATTTAAATTTATGATATTAATTTTAATTAAAATTAACTAACTTAGCTATTTTTTGTTGGTCTTGATATGCTAGTTATTTATTTCTTTTATACATTAATACAAGTATAATAGAAAAGAGATAAATTAGATGTATAAAATAATTTTGTATAATTATGTTGACACTTTAACATTACAACTACTTTATTAAAATATTTATTTCTCTTTATCTTACTCTTTCTATCGCATTATATTATCCATTATACATACATGTACTTTTCTCTCTTTTTTCCATTTTGCTCGCTAAGTGTCAACTAATATGTTTATTTTCATATATCATTTTTCAATATTTAATTTTATAAATTTTAGGCGAGGCATAATTTTCTTTTACAAAATATTAAATGCAGTTTGGAAAAAAATTAGAGAAGCCATGGCCTCCATGTCTCCCCTCCTTTTGCCTCTGCATGCACCTATCCCAACCATCCCACTTCTAATTCGATCCTAGTAATTTACCCTAAACTTTGATAGAATTATGCATCATACCTATATATACAAGAAAAATGACATATACCTACAGACAAAAACTGTCACTATAAATAAAAAATCCGTAGGTAAATGTATGATAGACTTTGTCCTACGGACGTTTCTTCTGTCAACTTTGAGGGGGGGGGGTATAATGACGACTAATTGTGTGTCACTATAGGTTTTACCTACTATGTATAATGTGTAGGTAAAAGTCATTAACTTCTACTTACAATTCCTAACTGTAGGTAAAAAGTTTTTAATATGTATCTATCATCTTCAACTGTAAGTAAAAGTCATTAACTTCTACTTACATTTTCTAACTGTATGTAAAAGTCTTTAATATGAACATCACTTGAGACCGCAAGAACCTTCTTTCCCATTAACCGATGCCACAAAACTGCACTGTTTAGAAACAAGGCCAGAACCTAGGATTAGATATGTTCAAACATGATGTAATAATCACTAGAAATCTTCAAGTAACCTTCAAGGAAAAAAAGTATTCTCTTTTCGTTTGTTGCAATTTTCAATTAGTACTTACCTGTAGTAGTCAGGATTGGGAGCAAAGGTGATGGTATTGAGAAGGCCATAGTTCCCTCCAATTAAAGTCTCCCTGCTATAGACTTTAGTGCTGTAGCAGGATGCTATTCCAAGTTTATCTAAGTACCTGAGCCATTTAAATTTCAAAACTTACAATAAATCACAACCAATTTTATATTTAGCAACATGTTTTGCTAAATATAACAGAAAAAATATCATAATACATCCTTTAGAAATTAAAAAAGAACAAAAACTAATGGAAGGAATGGACAACCAATTTTACTCACCGGAAGTTGTTTAGAAATCTGTTAGAAACATGATTGCCACCACTGTTGTATGCCCCTCCAGCTTCTCCTACCCATGCAGAAGACCAAGGACCATATATTTTAATGGTTTCTGAAAGATTGCTGAAAATTGATTCCACCCTGCTCAAGCGCTCAGGATCTAGAATCTTCCTTTCAAGATGCTCATCACTATCTGAAAGAGAAATCAACTTAGAAACAATGATCAGGAATGACAGACAATAGTATTTTTCAAGCAAGTGAACAAAGTATATCACCCTTGGTAAAAGATAAGCTGATAAGGTTAAATATTGAAATGAATATATTATATATCAGTTGCCAGTGCATATCTTTCAATGCAAGGAAAAAGTAAGCACTTATGAGAAAAACAAATTAAACAGAAATGATCAGTATTAAAGTATATGATGGGATAGTTCAACATGGCACAATTTCATGTTGGCATTCATATTAATGTAAACATCTTTCGGTAGCTTTGAAGACAATCAAGGAGAAGGGAGGCTAAGACGTATCTCTACATAAATTAGCAAATCCAACCTTCATATATTATCTCTCCAGATAATATCAATTTTTGTCAAAAGAGGCCTTTCATAGTCTATTTTAGCAAACTCTCTTGCAATTATATGGTTTTTCAGACTTGACAACATTTTCTTTTTGAATGTAATATATAGAAATGGAACAAACAAATATGAAAATAAACATCATCATCATGTTAATGAAAGAGAAGCAATAACCTACCAATTAAGCATGACTTATTGCCTCAACTGATTTCATGCCAGTGTACCACTACTCACAAGAAATGAGAATAGAAACAAAGGAAGGATTGTCTAGATATTTTAGATTATCAAATATTTGGTAACAAAGCCTATATAGTAGAAAGAATTAAGTAAGTGACAATCAAACCTGGCCCAAATTATATAAATGATGAGTCAGAACATTGATTATGCCTGAACCCGAAACCTGAAGAAGCCTTTCATACCAATATTTTTCATAAAATCCCCCAGGTTCGACAAGTGAAGGCTTGAACTTAGAGCTCTCGTATAACGTGCTTAGAATTTGTTTAAGCTTTATCAAGTCTTTCCCATATTGTGCAACACCAACACTTGCACCAATGCCCTTACCACTCAACTCATTACCTACAGCGCCGGATGCAAGAATAATGTTAAAACAAACAAAAATGAGCATAACAAAACTTAAGAAATGTAAAAAATTCCAAGAAATTCACCCCGTAAAGAACACTTCAAGAAGGGTTAATTCTTTGGATAACTTCTAATTAATATATGTTAGTAATGATATGTGTAGACTCATATATTGAACAAAAACATCTTACCATTATGCACTAATGAGATAAGAAAATTGTGGAATCTATGACAGGTTTGCTGCTATCACTTAGCTGGTTCATCATGAAATGATACTACAGCTTGTGGCCTTGTAGTATAACTGCAGTAAAGGATAAAAGAAAATTTACTAATAGATTTTCTGAAGCTACATTATTGCAAAACCTGTTAAATTAGCACTACCTAATGATTAGTCATGGTTAAATTGTTAAGTAGAAACCAGAAATTAAAAAGACTAAAAAGGGAATATTATGATAGTCTAATTTTCCCGAAATGGAAAATAATAATACTCATAACTATTTACAAAAAAATAAAATGAAATGAATATTATGATCCCTCATATTGATAATTTCAAAACATAAGTTAGCACTAGTTAGTTGATGGTAACAGTGAAGAGCAACATTTGTGTCCCTATCATGATCAATAGTGTCCAAAACAACTTTATTATACCAAAAAGCAACAACAAAAATTGAGAACTGCTTCTCAAGATTTTGAGCATTGCAAAAGCACTTTCAAAGTCAGAATTCTTATTATTATGTTGACAATAACTTATATAAAAGTTTCAAATTGAGAAGTTATTATGACCACCGAACTTTAATTGATAAATTGGAACCTCCATCAACCTACCACAAACCAGTAAGAATCCAATCAAAATCAGTACCACAACAAGAAAACTCAACCAAACTATTCAAGAAATCAAAAGCTACATATTAAGCTATTCATTAACCTTCGGTATAGTTAAAGTAAATATATTCGGGATGAGAAACCCTCCGTTTTGAGGTGGCGCGGAATTTTGGTTCCCATTCTCATCTTCCATGACAACCAGTTGAGTAGAATATGATTTTCTAGAAATGCTGACCTCAACACCTAGAATTGAACCCTGTGAAATTAAATCTGCAACACATTAAAAGCATTACTCAAATTAAATAAAACAAAACCTCCATGATTACTTCTAATAGAATTATTAATTACCACTATTAAATTTAAACGAAAGGAATCCTTCAAAAAGAAATTATATGTGTACCTGGTGGCTTACGAGAACAGCGATGCGGCAATCGCAGGAGCGGCTTCCCAAGTAGTCAAAAGTGTTTGTAGGCAAATGTCATTTTTCTTATGGTGTATCAATGTTTACTCGTGCTGCACTCACTTCCTGACCTTCTGGTTTGTGATTCTTGACATCAAGAAAAATTAAATGCTTGATTACAATCAGCATCCCTGTAATTTAAGTGTGAAAGAACTAATTCAACACATATCAAACAGAACCAGTGAGGAATTAAGATATATGAGCGTATAATAATATTTGCTTGACCTGCAGACTCTAATTAATATTTAATAATAATAGCTTTCTAATTTACACTGAAAATGAGGACAACGACTAAAAAATGCAACATGCTCCCTGAATGCAATAAGCTCTTGAGGACAAATGCAACAAGTGGTCAAGTCAAGTCAACCAGCACCCAACACTCACATGAAGTGTGACATTTTGAACTTGACACAGCAACTGATATGGAAGATTGGGGTAGTTTGGAATCTGTGATGTTGCTGTTCTTCTAGTAGAAGCTGCCACCTGTTCATATTCAAATAAAAGGAAACAATATGCTTCAACAAACCAAAACAAACAAAGTCATCACCTCAGAATCTTGGCTAAATATTGAAAAGAAACTAATGAGTTAGAGATTAAAAGAAGCAATGTAAGAAAAATTATTAAGACATGATGCTGCATTCAAACACTCACAAGTCACAACCCAATTCATCAACACTAGTTTGCAATTTTAACTTCATCATATAGATTCAAACATCACTCAATAATGCATTACAAACTACAGAACTTACAAACCACAGTACCATCAGCTTATCCTAACGTTTCACACAAAAAACACCGAAAACAAACTATATTAATTAACTCTAGAAATACGATTGCTCTGTCAATCAATCGGTCGAAGCATCACGAACAAAAAAAACAAAAGCCAATAACATACTTTGTTTCCGTCATTATCCTTATCATTAACCTTATATACTCAATCAATAGTTGAGATATGTACTTGGCAGAGAATACTGGAGAAATTTTGATGATCCTAAGCAGCAAACGAGTTCCTCTGTTTGTTTTTTCTCAGAAACAAAAAGCGAGGCAACAGAACAGAGTTTACGATAAGTTATTATGGAGAAAAAAATGTAAAACGAAGTAGAAAACAAAAACTGAATCGAGATGCTGGTTGGACCAGCTAATGCTGATATATTTTACATTGTGGATTATCCTATTCCAAAGTCACAAATAATCATTTTTTTTTCATCTTACCATTTAATTTTTATTAACTTTTTATATTTGGTTTAGGTTATTAAGAACTTGATTAGATCATTTAAAATTTAAGCAAAGATAGCAATCCATATGATCTATATTATAAAAATTAATTTAACCCTTAATTTTCATCATATGTTAGACTGGTTTATTTTACAAGATAATTAGGAATTCCAAAAAATAGTTTCTCTCCTCTTCTGAAATTTTTTTCATTCCTAAACATGCATGCACGAAACTTTAGATATATAGAGATGTAGTGATGCATTATCATGACTTCTTTCTTTAAAAAAAGGAGAGTAATATATTAAAAAAAAACGGAAGAAAGCTGAATAGAAGCACAAGGGATGCCGTGGTTCAGCATACATAGTCTTTTACATATATGTTCCCATAAAGAGACAAATAAAAAGTGATGGCCCAAATTTTTGGTATCTACAATGTAAAATATATCAGCATTAGCTGGTCCAACCAGCATCTCCCCTGCATTTAAAAATTGATGGCCCAAATTTTTGGTATCTACGTGCTAATGTAACTGTTAGAATTGATGGCACCTATAACTACATGCTAATGTAAAATATATAAAGAATTTAAGCTTCCAATAAATCTTGATATCTACAATGACGTACGAAATTCAAATCAATACCAAAATACGGTTGTTATATTATCCACAAATCCACATCATCATTACTAGCCACAAACACGAGTCACAAGTTCATGAGAAGAATACAACGGAATAGTATCCAACCTTTCAAAGCAAGGATTCTGGAATTTGGATTCATAAGAGCGGAATCTGCCGTAATAGGCCTTCTCAAAGGCTGATTCGGCATGTTCATATCAATGATAACCACACTATTCTGCGGAGCCATTTCTCGAACGCATATATACTTATCAGACTCCATCGTCACATGCGTGAAAGTGATGAACTGCGGATTTATGTCAATGCTTGGCAACTGCAATCACAAATCACATCACTCTCACTTCACAACACACGCTAACTCTACAGTTTAGGAAAAACACAAGAAACATCTAGATCTATGCAAACTGAAAAGCAAGAAAGTAAAGTAGTGCAGTGAATGAACTTTGTAATGGCACCGATCAAATCTATCGCAGAATACTCAATTCGGGAGAGAGAGAAAAAAAAACAGAATATAGTAAAGCATGATAGTTATTATTCTACTGCTACTTATCACAAGATAGCAGGTTTTGTTGTAGTTAAGTAGCGAAGTGGAGTTGCGAATTGAGCTAAGGAAATAGGGAGAAATAGGGAGAAAAAGGAAGAGTGCGGAGAACTCACGGTGAGAGCTTCTCTCATGGTGATCGGAGCGTTGGCAGCCGCCATGACGGCTTGGATAGGAGAGTGAGATCTGCGGCGGCGAATGAATTGGAAGAAGAAGAGTCAAAAGAGTGATCCAAATCGGTGCGAGATCTGGAAGCAAGTTGGACCCTCTAAAGAGAAAAGTGAGAGAGATCTACGGGGGAGAAATAAACTCTTAAAATAATTATTTTAATATATTTGTTTTATTGTATTTTACTTACACTATTATTTGTAGTAGAAACTTTTTAAATTTTATTTACACTAATAGACTGTAGGTACAAGTTTGATAGGATTTTACCAACACTAAGTAATCGTAGGTATAAGTTTTTTGAAATTTTATCAACACTAAGCATCTGTAAGTAGAAGTTATTTTGAGTTTTACCTATATCAAATAATAGTAAGTACAAACTTTTGAATTTACCTATGACAAACAATTGTAGGTATAAGTATTTTTTGACTTTTACATACACTAATTTATATGTGTAGGCAAAAGTCTCTGTAGGCATATGTCATTTTTCTTGTATTATATAATGATAAGAGAAGTGCTAGGAATATACTCATTCAAACACGATCTTTATTGGTTAAAATATATTAAAAATTATAAAGACAGAATAATTAAATATGATATAAAATTCAATAAATTTTATAATTTTTAAAAAATTTCAACAATTTAAAAGAATGTGGCAGAAACAGTTATGAATTGAAAAACAGCTCCATGTGCTGGCGGTGAAGTTGTTGGATCCAACTCAATCATGCTTATGTGGATGTTATCAAATTTTGCAAGTTGAGAGAGCTACACTCAAGGGACACGTTGAATTGGTTGTAAAGTTGAAGAGTCTTGACATTGACACCATCCAACAACACTACACAATATTTAAAAAAGACTAGGGATGGAAAATTAATGAGCCGATTCATATTTGTAAAACAAGCTAACATAGGCTATTCGTGAAGGTGTGATCATGCATATGCTTTAAAGCGAAGATGAATGAATATACTTTCACTCGTCTTTAGCTTATTAGCCTCCTTTTTCTCCTATAATCTAATCTATTGTCCTTCTTTAAAAATTGAGGTAAAAACTGAGAATTGGTTTCTTCATAGAATTTATGAAATTCATTAATAGACATTTTATTCCCTTTTTTTTAAGAGGAATTCGTATTAATACTTAGCACAACGGTGGTATATATAAAAGAATTTTAATAGGTTTAAAAATACCATAGTAGGATTATAATGAAGGATAAATTTTAATTAGTAGACGACTTGTTATTATGAAAGCAAAATAAAAAAATGATTAAAATCATATTTTTATTATATAAATATAAAAAATTATGTAATACTATTTATATATACTAATTGTCTAGCCACTATATATTCTGCATTGCATTCTGTCCCAAATTTTTGGAATTCCAATTAGTCACCTCTTTCGCTATGTTTCCTTGCCCCTAACTACCACCGCCAACATCCTTTTGTGCACCTCCACACTCCAGCTACCGCTCTAGTGTTTGCATTTTACACAGCTACCACACCAGTGTGTGACGCCTTTATTCAAGACTAAGGTTCTCTTTGAGCCCTTCCACTTCGTGCGTGCAGTCTCCATGATGAACATTGTCACACTCTATGTCACTATTTGGTAGCCACCCTCTCACTCCTTTTTTCAACGTGTGACCTCCAACCACAGTCACCTGTTTCTGGTGACCGCCACACCGTCTAGCGTGCAGCCAAAGGAAATAGGGGAAAACCAACACAAATAAAGAATCAATGGAGCTAAGGGGAAAACACTTGCAATATGGATGTCTTGGGTTGAAGTTTGGGACCCTGGGTCTTTGATCTCTGCTTCTTCTCTTTCTTGCTTTTCTCTTCTTCTCCTCTTCTCCTTCTCTCTAATTTTCTTTCTTTTCTTTTTCTCTCACTAACTCTCATATCCTTCTTCCATATAAATCGTGGGTGTGTGTGGGTCTCTTGGGCCTTGGCCTAACTCGGCCCTTGGCTCCCCATTTGAGTTCTACTCTTTTATCCTCGTCAATTCCTAATATAAGATATTTATTTTTAATAATGCTTAAGGGTATCCTTTAACCATTAATTATAAAAACGTATCCTTAAAAGGTATCTTTTATTAATATTTCTTAAGTCCATAAATTTAGGATGTTACATGAATCATGGTTATAGGCCCTCCAATGGTAATGAGTATTATCTCATGTATCACAATATATTAAGTCTTTCAACTTAATGAACAAAACACATGTTTACCCTAGGTCATAGCTGAATGACATTTCTCAAAATAAACAAAATTGCACACCTCATCACACAAGTTTGCTTTTAAATAACCTTTGTGAAAAATTTGTTTCTTCAAGCATTGGACAATAGTCTTTTGTTTCCAACAAAACTTTTTTTTTTCATTTATTGGACGATACCTTCAATAGCTTGGTTTTAAGCATATCTTCCTGTGAAAAAGTTTTCATATTTATCTAATGCACTATTCAACCTCTCTTTTATGAGATATCTATTATTTAACTTGGCATCAGAGCTTAACCTCTCAGGTTGAATATTTAACAGTATAGAGGAAAAGATCTAGCCAAAGAAAGAAATGGAAAAAGATATGCTACCAGCAAACTACCATTGTTCAAAGGAGTCAAGTATGACTACTAGAAAGAAAGGATGATTGCATACTTCAAGTCCACACACACTGATCTATGGGACACTATAGAAAATGGATTCTACATTCCATACGTTGCTGAGCTAGATGAGATCGATCCCAAGAAACCAATGGACGGATCGGAAGAGCAAAATCATAGATTTTTGCTCTACTCCAAAGCTTGAAATGCTCTATCGTGTGCCTTTTGAAGAGGAATACACCAAGGTCTACAACTTCAAAAGTGCAAAGCAAATATGGGACACACTGGCCATAACATATGAAGGGTCATCATAGGTAAAGAAGAACAAGTTAAGTCTCCTCATGCGTAAGTACAAGTTATTTACTATGTAGGAAGGTAAAGACATACAATGTATGTTTGGAAGCTTTCTATTAACCAATTATTTTGGACTACTACCATGGCGAAAGTGAATAGTTTGAAGTCTAGAAGCAGTGTAGTACTCTTTCTACCACTATGTTAATACAGAAAAAATGGTTTCAAACCATATTAAATGAACTAAGATCTATAGGTATAACTATTGACAAAATTTTGAGAAGTATGTCTAGAAGGTGGGGACCACAGGTTACAACTTTGAAAGTTCTAAAGAATCTCGACATGATGTCCCTTGAAAAACTTGTTCGAAACTTAAAGGTTGATGAAATAGAATTTCAGCAAGTTGCAGGAATCCTAGAAAGCAAAGAAAGTTCCATCATCCAAGGAATCCTCATCTAGATCATCGTCCAAAAACGCATCTAAAGCACTGAGTCTAGACAACTCTTCTGATGAAGAATTTGATGAGGATGATGAGTTGGCTTTAATCTCAAGAAAGATTCAAAAGATGTGGAAGAACAAGAGTGGGTCCAGATGGAGGAACTCCTCCAATAAGGTATTCAAAGATAAGAAAGACAGAGAAAAGAGCCCTATAGTATGCTACAAGTGTAAAAAGCCTAGATACTTCAAGTCAGAGTGCCCAAAAATGAAGAATTCTAAGGACAAATACAAGCATTACATGTCTAAGGACAAGAAAAGTCTCATGAGCACTTGGGAGGACCTGGACAACACCACTTCTAATGAAGAAGGAGAAAAGGAAGCCAATCTATGTCTAATGACCAAAAAACTTCTTAAGGATCAAAATCAGAACAAGAGGAGGTAGATCTCAATGACCCTAAATCATGAAAACAAGATTATCGTGAACTACTTTTGTAACACCCTGAAAATTACAACTTAATCAGTGTGTGTATTTAGTCCTTATTGAGTAATTTCATGTGTTTGATTTGACTATGGGCTATAATTTTATTTAAAATCACAATGTTGAGTTCTTTTTTCTGTGAGGGGTAAGTCCTTAATGAATTTCTTCCTTTGTGATTGCTTACTTTTTAGCGTTTGCTCGCAAATTATTTTGCGTATGATAATTTGCAATTGATTAAATCTTTTTTTAGAAAACAAATAATTAGATATTGGGAATTTCCTTATTTATATAAATAAAGAAACTTCTTAAGTGGTAAGTTTATTAAAATTAGTTTATTGGTTTTATTTATGAAAGTTAACAGAGAAATGTTTTTGGTGGAAGAAATTTATTTTCATAGTGCAGGGTTACACTGTGTAAATTAATTACACAATGTAAACCACTTTTTAGCCATCATTGCATGGAATCTACACAAACATGGATGATCATGCTTGCACCACCCTCACCCAATCACAACACACTCACCATTTCAACACTCCACTTCCCTCCCTCTCTGTCAAAACTCACAACCACTCACTCCCACACATATGCACTATAATGACCCACCTTGTCACTAGGATATCACCACTCTAAACCGCTAGAAATTTTTCTATTTTTAGATGAAAACTCTGTTAATTTGCTTATGAAAAATAAAAGTAATTTTTTTTCAGCATACATTCACCAAACAACGCACCATTACTTAAGTATATATATATATATATATATATATATATATATATATATATATATATATATATATACACACACACACACACACACACACACAGGAATAGTAACTCAGAACTCATTATACACATAATGGAAAAAAAATTTGTTCATACATATAATTAAATTTGTGATTTACATCTTCAAATCAACAAAAGAGTTATGGAACCAGCTATGGAAGAGTTGATTAACAAAACACAACTCCCTCGGAAAATAATCCCAACGTCATCACGTCGGCTCAGCGACTCCACAAAAGAATCTCACTTCTCGTCCTCTATTGTTGTCATTCTGCTCCCACGAACAAAGGTTCGCAATCATCACAGGTACCAACCACACGGTACAAAAATTGCGAGGGGTGAGTTTATTATAAAAGAAAATCAATACAAAAACCAAATAACCACAATTAATAAGAAAACATTAACAAATATCATAAGCTTACACAAACATTCACTAGTCCAATACACACTCAACAAATAGTCATTATCAGTCCATATTTCCAATCAATCATGCTCAGTATGATGCATGCACCTGACCTCAACTCTCAAATGCAATGTGGTACCATCCCCAAGGAAATAGCCTAAGGGTGTCCACACGACACTCTCACTTAGGAAAACTAGGTAGTAAGTGTCAAGGTCACCTTGTCGTGCACATGCAACTCCCACCCATGGTGATCAGCCTGAGCCTCAAGGGAGTTCCAAACTGAGTGACATGCCCCCTAGTACAAGTATTTCTCCTCACGAGAATCTACAAGTACTTACTGACAAAGTTTATACTGTTTCCATGTCATATGAAGTATGAAACATGGGCACCATCAAATGCACTGACCGTGGATAATTAAAGATTCTAAGCCATCCCTCTCCAGAGATGCTTAAAACTCTTTAATCACTTTATTTCCCCCACCAGGGATATCCAACAAGGTCTCTGCACCCCCCATGAACATACACAATATACAACGTATGAAACATGGACACCATCAAATGCACTGACCGTGGATAATTAAAGATTCTAAGCCATCCCCCTCCAGAGACGCTTAAAACTCTTTAACCACTCTATTTCCCTCACCAGGGACATCCAACAAGGTCAATGCACCCCCGATGTATATACACAACATACATCATCAACATTTATCTCAATATCACTCTCAACATCAACATCATCTCATCTCAATGACATTATCAACAACAACAACATCATCTTATATTTAACATAATCATCAATAACAACATCAACTCATATTGACATAATCATCAATAACAACATCATCTCATTTCAATATCATCATAAACATCAACCTCACCTCATATCAATGAATGCCATCAATAGCAACATCAACAGTAAGTCACATTCCGCATATACATACATCTATAGTTCATGCTTGAGATTCACACTTCCCAGGTCTTCAGACCACACAAGTCTAATAGTAAGGTTATTAATCAATAATAGATACGTCACATCCCATTAGTCAAAGACATTGTTTTCTTGAAAACCAGCATGCAACAGGGACAGGCGTACATCCCCATAATTAGGTTCCCTGACCCCAACTATGGCATTAAAAGCTGCAAACTATAATAAACTCTCTTCACCTATTGTGAGCTCTCCTTCAGTTCCTCTTTGCGTTGCTCAAAGGTCTCTCTCGTTCACGCTCGCCAGTCCAAATGAAAGGTTCTATATGCCAAATTGAAGGAAATTTAATATAGATTTCCGAAACAAGGTAATGACAACATTCGGTGTCAAATACCCCTGTCAAACATAAAGGGCTGAGGGGTGTTTCGGATTCTACAAAAAGGAAACATCATTTTGAAATTCTGATCACGCCAATGTGACCGGGGTTCAGTGAATGTTACAAAAATAACATCAATGTTATAAAAAGATAACTTTTACAATGTCTCATTCTCTAGGGTTTTTGAAAGGAAGTATAAAAACACCCTATTACAGTACCCAACACAGAAGAGATATTAAGAGAAACTCAAACTAACTAGGAGAAAGGCTTAGAAGTCAAGATTACCTCAGAGAAGCTATGAAATGGAGGATTGGGGGATATTCTCCACTGAATCCTTGAGGAGGATTCTGAGAATTTCGCTCCGATTAAAGTGTTCCTCTTGATGTGGGGGTTCGGCAGCAAGCAACGGTGGCTTGCAGCAGCCACTAGTGGTCGTGGGTGGTGGAAAATGAGGTGTTATGGTTTGGGTGGCGTTTTGGAGAAGAGGAGAGTGAAAAGTCATGTTTTTCACGCCGAGGAACGTATTTATAATCTGCAAATCTCGCTTAGCAAGCTCATCTCGCTAAGCCGGAGTCCATTTTTCGCGCTTAGTGCAACAATTCGGGCTTAGCGTAACTCCCTTTGCACTAGGGCTCGCTTAGTGGGCCAAATCTCGCTCAGCGTAATTCCCTCTCGGGTTGGAATTGCGCTTAGCACGCCTTTCTCGCTTAGCGATGTGGAAGCAAAGTTACCATGATGATTCACCAAGATGTTTTGATGATGCCAAAGCTCAAAGAGTTGTTTCAAGATTAAATAATCAAGCATTCAAGATTCCACTCAAAGATTCAAGAATCAAATGAAGAAATCAAAAAGCATTAAGCAAAGTCAAAGTAGGTAGTAAAAAGTATTTTTCAAAAAAACATCAAATAGCACACTTTTTTGTTTTAAAAAAGATTTTCTGAAATCTTCTAAGTTACCATAATTTTTACTCTCTGGTAATCGATTACCATTTGGTAGTAATCGATTACCAGTGACCAGGATGGTTTTCAAACTGGTTTCAGTGCTTTGCAACATTCCAAAATGATTTTCAAATAGTGTAATCAATTACACCATTATGGTAATCGATTACACCATTATGGTAATCGATTACCAGTGAATGTTTTTGAAGAAAATGTTAAGAGTTATAACTCTTAACATGGTTTTCTCAAAAGGTATCAAGGTTCTATAAATATAAGACCTTGGCACGCATTTTAAATATACAATAACACAAAAAAACACATCTGATTACACAGAACTTTTCACTGCTTTTCTCTTACAAAACCTTTGCCCAATTCATTATAAGTTTTTGTTCAATCTTTCCTTGAAGAAAGGAAAATTCTACAATAAAACAAAAATTGTGTTATCCTTCTATTTTTCTCTTTTTCTTCTTTCCTTCTCCTTCTTGCCATAAGAATTCAAAGAACTAACCGTCTGAGAATTCTTTTGATTCCCCAAACAAAGAATTCAAAGAACTAACCATCTGAGAATTATTTGCACCAACACTAAATTCAAAGAACTAACCATCTGAGAATTTTGTGTAAGAAGCGTGTAGCTTCTTGGTTGTAATAGTGAACACAAGGGAGGGTACATCCTTTGTGGTTCGCTTCAAGTAGAGGGTACATCTACTTGGTTGTTCAAAGAGAACAAGGGAGGGTACATCCTTTGTGGCTCTTTGCTTGTAAAGGATTTTTACAAGGAAAGGAAATCTCTAGAGGTTGCTTGAGGACTGGATGTAGGCACGGGTCATTGTCGAACCAGTATAAAACTTGTGTTTGCTTTCTTCTTCCCTACGCTCGTTACTTTTCCGCTGTGCACTTTTTATTTCAACTTTACTTTTGTCTAAGTTATTGTTTCTATTCTTTACTTTCTCATAACTTAGTAGTAAAGCCTAATTGAATCTAGTAACATTAAGAAGGATAAATTTTTAATTAGTCAAGACACGTTCATAATTAATTCAACCCCCCTCTTCTTAATTATTCGAGGCCATTTGTTCCAACAAGCGAGACACCAGAAGTTGTTATGGTCAAAATCCCAACGGTCATAATGTGGACAAGTGGCTTGGAAAGCTCTAGACAAAATTTGCAAATGATCCAACGGTTAAAAAATCCGGGATCGTGATTTTACTGAGATAGGTTTGGGTAAAATCTGAAATCTCATAATTCCAACTTAGTTCAACAAACTCCCCATGACTCAGCATCCACATCAAGGAATTCATACATGACTAATTCAAGTCATACCTCAACTCATTCAAGTCAACCATATAGTCAAATAACACGATAAATACAATTAAACATCAATTTATAACTAGTAATATTTCAGGGTGTTACATGCACTCTTTTTTCTTTCTTTTCAATCTTTGAACACCGAATGCTCTCTTCTCTCACCTCTCTTCAGCTGAACCAACACCAAAAGCAAACTGAATTCTCCCCTCTGCCCCTCTCAAATTCGTGAATCACCAAGAGCCAAGGGTGATCACACCAAAAGTTTTAGCAAAAGCTTTGTTGTGGTTGCAAGGTCAAGAACTTGTACCCTAACTGTCCTTTCTTTTTCGTTGGAGACTAAAACTCACTGGTAAAGGGGATCTTTGTATTGAACTCAACCCTCATGGTTGCCTTTGGGAGGAGGCAACCGTGGTGTATTGATCCTCCATTGCATTGCATTCATCAAAAGTTGCTTTCTTGAAGTTGTTTATCTCACTGTTTTGCAAAGCCAAGATCTTTTCACTTCATGCATGCCTTCTCTTCTTCTTTTTGATCATTTTTGTTCTTTGGAAGAGCTCCTAGTACAAAGGATACTTTGTACAATTTTTTTGTTTAGATTTTATAAAGCAATTTTGTATTTTTGAAATTAGGTTATGAGAAGGGAGAGGCTGACTGGTAGATTTTATACTCTGGATAAGTCTTGGGGTTTCGAGCCTAGAACAAAATCTAACGGTTTGATTTTCATGAATCTTGTATTTTCTTTTCTTTAGACACAAATTGCAAAAACTTTTGTGTTGAAGCCCTTGAGAGGTGAGGTCATTTTGAGGTCCATCTATGACATGCAATGTGACTATCTTGTTGTGCCAGGAGTGTTTGGCAGTGCTCGATATTTTTTGTAACTTTAGGCTTATATGGCTATCATCTGAACCAAAGGTTTACTTTTTATGAAACTAGAGAAAACATTATTTCCAAAGATGTAAATAACAAAAAATATGGATCTCATCTTCATTTTATGAAGGCCCAAGGCAAACAAAGTTGTTGCATGAAGTACAATTTTTAGGTCTGGAAAAAATGTTAGAAAGAAAATTTTACATGAAACCACATAGGATGAATTTTTGTGTAAAAAGTAGACGTCATTTTGGTTTTGGAAAGATATTAAAATTTTGTTCAATTATGTATGAAAAAATTTTCAATTATAAAATTATTTGCAAAGTTTTTATAGATGCTTGAATCTGTCTGTTTTCTAAAAGCTAGGGTTTTTAATGCATGTTACTTGAATGTATTGAATTGTTTAAATTTTGACCAAGTATGGATTATTTGCCTTGTTATTTTTGTCTAAGTGTTGTGTGATGATTTGATAATTTCCATGGGAGTTATAATTTATTTGTGTATGATTGAAGGACTAGGGAAGTGTGAATCCCTGACAATTGTAATTGTGGAATGTGAGGCTTTAATTGTAGACTGGGAGGGTGTGGAAGCAATGCCTTCCAAGGTTATTTTGATGATGCCAAAGAATCAAGAGTTAAGCAAAGTTTCAAGCAAAGATTCAAGAATCAAGTTTCAAGAATCAAGAATCAAGAAGAATCAAGATCAAGATTCAAGAATCACGAGAAGACTCAATCAAGATAAGTATTAAAAGGTTTTTCAAAACATTGAGTAGCACATGAAGTTTTCACAAAAATATTTTACCAAAGAGTTTTACTCTCTGGTAATCGATTACCAGAAGGTAGTAATCAATTACCAGTAGCCAGCATTGTTTTTCAAATTGATTTACAAAGCTGTAATTGATTACCATAATCATGTAATCGATTACCAGTGTTTTTAAAATGTTAAGATTTTCAAAATTCAAAATGAAGAGTCACATCTATTGATGTGTAATCGATTACACCTTTATGGTAATCGATTACCAGTGACTGTTTTCGAAAAATTCATTTCCAAAAGTCAGATTTCTTCAAGTGACTTGTTTCTGAAGATTCTTTCAAAAGTCATATCTTTTTAAGAGATTAGTTTTAAAGGAATTGCCAAGAGTTACAAGTTTTGACTTGAGTCATCAAGAATCTATAAATATGTGACCTTGGCATGAAACAATTCAATTATCTCAATCATTTCTTTCAATCATCTTTCAATATTTTCTTTCATCTCTTTCAACAGTTTTTCGGTTTCATCTTCTCTTTATCTTTCTTAAAGTTTTTGTTCAAAACTTTCTCTTCCAAGAAAAGTTCTTTGTTCAAAAACTTGTGCTATTCATCTTTTTCATTCCCTTCTCCCTTTGCCAAAAAGAATTTGCCAAGGACTAACTGCCTGAATTCTTTTTGTGTCTCTCTTCTCCCTTTTCCAAAAGAATGAAGGACTAACCGCCTGAATTCTTTTGTGTCTCCCTTCTCCCTTGTCAAATAATTCAAAACGACACAGTCTAAGAATTCTTTTGATTCTTCCCTTTCCCTTATACAAAAGTATTCAAAGGACTAACCGCCTGAGAATTCTTTTGTATCCCCATTCACAATGTATCAAAGGTTTAACCGCCTGAGATCTTTGTCTTAACACATTGGAGGGTACATCCTTTGTGGTACAAGTAGAGGGTACATCTACTTGGGTTTGACTGAGAACAAGAGAGGGTACATCTCTTGGGGATCAGTTCTAGTGGAGGGTACATCCACTAGGGTTTCAAAGAGAACAAGGGAGGGTCCATTCCTTGTGGATCTTTGCTTGTAAAAGGATTTTTACAAGGTTGAAAGAAATCTCAAGGACCGCAGGTCGCTTGGGGATTGGCATGGGTTGTTGCCGAACCAGTATAAAAACTCTTGTGTGTTTGTCTCCTTCTTCCCTACTCTTTTACTTTCCGTTGTGCATTTTAATTTCTACTTTTACTTTCTGTTAAGTTTCTCTTCTATTCCTTATTCTCTTAAAACCTTAGTAAAAGCCTTAGAAAAGTAATTTTTAATTAGTAAAGGTTTAGGAATAATTAATTCAACCCCCCCTTCTTAATTATTCTGAGGCCACTCGATCCAACAGAGGGGTGACCTTGGGCACTGTTGCATGTGATGTATTGTGTGTGACCCAATTAGCTTGTAACTGGGGCGATAATGATCTGTGTGTTAAAACCTGTGTGTTGTAGTTATAGGGACTTGGGCATGAGTCTTGGTGTTAGCTAGGACCTCATTCTAGTAGGAACTTCTTCAAGAGAGTCATGTAGGGGGACGTACTGGAAGTTGTGAGAGCTCACTAGACGATGATCAATTGGCGCTTTCCACCATGAGGTGTGGATGAGATTCCTATTGTTGTGATGTTAAGTCCATATAATTCTTGGACTTGGTTCACCTTTCGATGCCATTTTGTATTTGTGCAGTCTGGCCCCACAATGACGATAGAGTAAACCCTCGGGGAGCAACGGTGTAGGAGTCCTTGGAGTTTGGGATGACCTTATAGAGTGGTATGCTTGCTAACTTGTTTTTTTTTATGTGGCATTGATTTTGTGGTTATGTTTTCCTGCAAGTTGACTTGGCAATCTTCACAAGTGCAAGACATAGTTGGTCGGCAAGAGTCTACCATTATATCATGGTGAAGGTGTACTCCCGACCGTCATTTGAACTAAAATATGGTAAGACCACTGAGTTCTGGGAGTTCTAGTGGCAGCTGACCAGTGTTATGTGTATGTTGAGTTAGTGAAAATGTGATGCCTTAAGCTGTGTATGACATCCAGTAGATAACCACAACATAGTGGTTTGTAGTCTCATGTGTTTTGACTTATGTCTAGGTCTTTCTGTGTTTTGGTTGATGAAGTGGAAAAACTCACCCCTTACATTTTTATTTTAGGGTCAGATGACAGCATCCGTGGAGATCATATAGATTTTTTCTTCACTGTTTTCATCATCTTTTTCACACACACCAGAGTATGTGCCCAAAGTATGCAGAGGTAGCGATGACAGTTGGTGGGGAGTTTCCCCAAGGAGGAGCCGAGTGGCTTATTGAGGAAAGTAGTAAGAAGGATTCTAGGGAGGATCCCAATGATGATATGAGAGATGTTACCCCTCAGAGTCCTTGATCGAGGCCGTACCCGAATCAAATAAATATTAAAATGTAGTAACTAGGAAGTGATCCTAGGTCGTTTCCCAACAAGCAATGATAAACCAAATGTTCATAACAGATAGTAGGAAATAGTAACAAATTGGGGGGGGGGGGGGGTTGTTTGCTTTTGTAAATTAAACAGTGAGTAAAATTTAATTAGAAAATATCAGAATTAAAATACGTTGCTTCCCCTTGATTCACAAGCAAGTCTCTTATCCTAGGTTGCGAGAATTTATCCTTATTCAATTCAACCACTTAATCCAACCCAAAATTAAATTACTAAGCGAAATTCAACATAAGACATTCATTATGTGATTAAGCATCACATACACCAATTACTCATAAACGATCATTAAGCATGAACGTAAATTAAGCGCAGAGACAATTAATCAAGCACTAAGCATGCATGAATTAATAGCAACAAATTCAGAGTAATTAGTGAAGAGGAAAAAGAACTGAACAGAATTTAACAATAATAATAGAACCTCAAAGAGAACTGTGCTTGATCCTCAAGAGAAAACAACGCTGGGGACTTAGCCTTCCATTAATCAGATAGAGAACGAAATTTTATTGATAAAACTAAAAGTTTGAACTGGAATTGTAAAAAAACGAAAAATAGAAGAGAGAGAGGAGAGAGAGAGGGAGAAGAGAGAGAGCTAAACTAGAACCTTGGTGCTGTTATATATTTTTTCAGCCCCAAAGCTTACAAATCTGTTTTAAATCCAAGCCCATAAGTAAAATCAAATCAAATCAAATCTAGATAAGATAAGATAAGATAAGATCTAATTTTGTAGAATAAAATAGTCTGCCCTCTTCAAGTCCAAGCCCAATTCTGGATTCAAGCCCAAGCCCAATTCTAGATTCAAGCCCAATGCCTAATTAGCTGAATGTGCCCAAATAATAAAACTGCCTAATTAATTTGACAATTAAGACTAATCAGTACTTAAAATGATGCAAAAAGGGTTAAGAAATAGGAGAAAATAATGACACATCAAAACCCCCCATACTTAGCCTTTTGCACTCCTGGGCAAAATGAAATAAAGAACAAAATCCAAGGATATCAAAGAGAGACAGACAAAACATTTACATATTTCTCAATGAACATCAAGGAATGAAAGGAATAGGTAACATGAAGAGATCCAAAGAGTCAAGACATTCGTGAAAATCATCCAAGCAACCCAATCATGGCAAAATAGTTAATCAGCTCAATAATGAAAAATGATTAAGCCTCGCAAGATATACACTCTATCTCTCAAGTGTCTAGGCTACTATTTACTCTCGAAGCACCCATGAAAACAAACACCACATAGACTTGGCAAAATTCTAAAATTGACAAACAACTTGACAACACATGCATATGAGGATTAAAAGGTCTTTAAAGGTTGTAATGGGGCCAAGGAAAAGGTAGGGAAAAAAATATGGAATAAGTAGCTAAATCCCAAAGGAATAGAGGAGCAATGGAGAATAAGTGGAAATTAAGCACAAGTAGTAAACCCAAACCCTCTAATATCAACAAAATCAACCAAGGCTCCCAAATCAAGTTCTCATATCAAGACCTTATTTATTCAACTTCACTTCTTTTCTTCTTCTTCTTTTTTTTTTTGAATATTACGAAATTGCAGAATTTGCAGCAATTGAATTTTTTTTTATTTTTTTTTCATTTATCATTTTTTTTATTTTTTTATTGAACAATACGAAATTGAAGATTAAAGAAAGAACTAGGCAATATATATATACATCAAGCATGGCCAAAATAAAACATTAAGCATGACCAAAAATCATATCTTCCAATGAAACATACCCCCCCACACTTATTCCCAGCTTATTCCCAAAACAATTCCAAAGCTCCAAAATTCCTTAAGGGTAAGGTGATATCATGGTTTTTCACTTAAGGCTTGTAATGAGCTTCAAAACAAAGAAAGGGGAAAATAGGCTCAAAGGGGCTATCAAAGGAATTAATTCAAGGTAAGTCCATTTGGCTAGAAGCTTATAAGAACGAAATTGCCTAAATCATTTCCAAATATGCATGTGAATTAGGAAGCATCAACAAGAATCAAGCCAAGGCTATTGTGCAAGCAATCAATGGGGCAAAACACACCAAAAGATTATGATGATGGATGGCTCGAATTCTCACAAAGTTAAACTTATCACTTTCAAATTGAGCTTTCAAAACTATCATGACATGTAAAGGAAAAGCAAGGATTTCAAGTCACAAAATGTCAAGAGACTTTTATTTTCAGAACAATTACCCATTACTTGAACATATCCTATAATTCAAAGACAAACATGCAAATTTAGCACAACAAAACTAACAAAATTAAACTAGAACCCAACAAAACTAACAAAATTAAACTAATTTAACACAACTAACAAAACCAAAACCAAAGAACACACTCCCCCCATACTTAAACAACACATTGTCCTCAATGTGGCACAATTAAAAGATTAAAAGCAATTAAACCATCAAATAGAATCGGACAAATTTAATAAAAGTAAAGAAGGAGATAGGAAAGAAAAACTCCCTAAGTCATGGTAGAGGAAGAGTAGGGTGGAGTAAGGAAGTCTCTTCCACCACTACGTCCACTAAAGAAGGGTTTGTGAGGAAAGGCTTAAGTCGGTGTCCATTGACCTTGAAGTTCTTGTTTGTGGAGTCACTTTTGATCTCAACTGTACCATAAGGAAAAACATTAGTAACAACGAAAGGACCAATCCACTTAGACCTCAACTTACCACTCATGAGTCCAAGCTTAGAATTATACAATAACACTTTTTGCCCAACCATGAAGTCCTTCTTAATTATCATGCTATCATGGAACTTCTTGGTCTTTTCTTTGTAGAACTTGGCATTCTCGTAGGCTTCTAGGCGGATCTCATCTAACTCACTTAGTTGCAACTTTCTTTCCTCACCAGCTTGATCCATAGAGAAGTTGCAGGTCTTCACTGCCCAATATGCTTTGTGCTCAATCTCCACTGGAAGATGACATGCCTTTCCAAAGACGACCTGACAAGGAGACATTCCTATGGGTGCTTTGTAGGCAGTCCTATGTGCCCAAAGAGCATCATCTAGCCTAGTACTCCAATCTTTCCTGCTTGGCTGCACAATCTTCTCTAAAATTCTCTTAATCTCCCTGTCCATTGGTTTGGGGGTGGTATGATGTGGATACCCTGTGGACAACCCCATACTTTTTAAGCAAGGCATGCATTGATTTGTTGCAAAAATGGGTTCCTTGATCACTAACGATTGCTTTAGGTACTCCAAACCTGCAAAATAGATTAGATTTGACAAAATCTACAACAACCTTAGCATCATTAGTTCTAGTGGGCTTGGCTTCCACCCATTTTGAAACATAATCAACTGCAAGGAGAATGTAAACATAACCAAAAGATACAGGAAAAAGGCCCATGAAATCTATACCCCGGACATCAAACACCTCACAAAATAGCATAGGTTGCTGAGGCATTTGTTGTCGCCATGTAAGTGCACTTCCTGCTCTCTGACACTGCTCACAAGTGCTACAAATCTTCCACGCATCTTTAAAGATGGTGGGCCAGTAAAAGCCACAGTCAAGCACTTTGCGAGCTGTCCTTTGAACACCCAGATGACCTCCCAGTGCGGAAGAATGACAGAACTACAGGACCGAGTCAATCTCATGATCTGGAATGCATCGTCTAATGACCTGATCACTGCACAATTTCCACAAGTAGGGGTCATCCCAAATAAAATGCTTAGCATTACTTTTAATTTTATCTTTTTGGGCCTTAGATGCTAAGGGAGGAAAAACAGAAGCAACTAAATAATTGACAATGTTAGCAAACCAGGGAGTAGAAAGAGAATCAGAAATACTATACAATATATATAAATGATCATCCGGGAAATCATCTCGAATGGGTGAGTCCTCATCAGACACATGTTCGATCCGACTCAAATGATCAGCAACTAAATTTTGTGCTCCACTCCTATCACGGATCTCCAAGTCAAACTCTTGGAGATAGAGCATCCATTGGATCAACCTAGGCTTTGAATCAGCCTTCTGCAACAAGTACTTTAAAGCTGCTTGGTTAGTATAAACAATAATGCGAGTACCAAGCAAATAAGAACGAAATTTTTCAAGAGCAAAATCTACAGCTAGTAGCTCTTTCTCAGTAGTAGTATAATTCGCTTGGGCAACATCTAAAGTCCTAGAAGCATAATATATCACCCTAGGAAATTTAACAATTTTCTGAGCAAGGACAGCCCCCAATGCATAATTGGATGCATCACACATAAGCTCAAAAGGGACTGTCCAGTCGGGTGCCTGGATGATGGGGGGGTAGTCAGTGCTCTTTTGAGGCAATCAAAAGCCTCTTTGCATTTATCATTAAAGTCAAACTCCACCTCCTTTTGCAACAAGTTGAAAAGTGGAAGGGCTACTTTGCTAAAATATCTTATAAAGCACATGTAGAATCCTGCATGACCAAGAAAAGATCGCACCTCTCGCACGCAAGAGGGGTAAGGCAATTGTGAAATAACAAAATTTTTTGCAGGATCTACTTCAATTCCCTTATTGGAAATAATGTGGCCTGAAACTATACCTTGCTCAACCATAAAATGACATTTTTCAAAATTTAGAACAAGGTTAGTTTCAGTGCATCTATTCAAAACCTTTTCCAGACTATCCAAACAATTATCAAAAGAGGATCCATATACAGTAAAATCATCCATAAACACCTCTATGCAATTTTCTAAAAAATCACTAAAAATACTAATCATGCATTGCTGAAAGGTACCAGGGGCATTGCACAGGCCGAAAGGCATCCTCTTATAGGCAAAAGTGCCGAAGGGCAGGTGAATGTGGTCTTTTCCTAATCCTTAGGAGCAATAGTGATTTGCATATAACCAGAAAAACCATCAAGGAAACAGTAGTGAGATTTACCTGCCAGGCGTTCAAGCATCTGGTCAATGAATGGCAGGGGAAAATGGTCCTTTTTGGTAACCTGGTTCAGCCTCCTATAGTCAATGCAGACTCTCCAACTGTTCTGCACCCGAGTAGGAATCAACTCCTCCGTCTCATTTTTTATCACGATGAGGCCGGTTTTCTTCGGGACTACTAGGACAGGACTCACCCATTGGCTGTCGAAGATAGGATAAATGATTCCAGCTTGCAAAAGCTTGGTTACCTCCTTCTTCACTACATCAAGAATCACCGGGTTGAGTCTTCTCTGTGGCTGTCTTACTGGTTTAGCCCCATCTTCTAAATTTATTCGATGCATACATGTGGATGGGCTAATACCAGGAATGTCCGCCAGGGTCCAGCCTATAGCTTTCTTATGCTTCTTGAGAACTGATAACAGCTTCTCATCTTGCTCATCAACAAGGGAGGCATATATAATTACTGGAAAACTTTTGCTATCATCCAAGTAAGCATATTTTAAATTTGATGGCAGAGGCTTCAGTTCTGGTGTGGATGGCTGGATAGTGGTAGAAAGAGATGGTTTCTTAGCCTGTACCTCATAAAGAAAGTCAGAGGTATGTGTACTTCCTGAAACATGGTTTGTTCTAGATGACTCTATAAAATCAATCTCAAGAGGTAAAACATCAGCAGACATGTAATCAATGTCAAATTCAGATTCACTCTCAGCATCAAATTCAGTCATATGATCAAGTACAAATTCAGATTCAATGCATGAAGAGTGACATGCATGTAGATTAGAATGAAGATCAGTCATGTATTTATCAACAATATGATCAATTATTTCAACACGAAATACAGAAAGATCTTCAGATGGGTGTTTCATAGCATCAAGAATATTAAAATGAACAGTTATATCAGCAAACTCCATAGATAGTGTGCCTGCATATACATCTATCTTAGTTCTAGCAGTTTTCATAAAAGGTCTGCCTAGAATGATGGGAACTGATCCTTTAGAAAATCCCTCCTCCATATTTAAAATATAAAAATCAACAGGGAAAATCAGCTCACCAACTCTAACTAAGACATCCTCTATGAAACCAGCAGGATAGGCAACACTTCTATTAGCTAAATGAATTACCACATCAGTTGACTGCAAAGGACCTACAGATAGAGAATTAAAAATAGACAGAGGCATAACACTAACAGAAGCTCCTAAATCTTGCATGGCATTGTCAAACTTATTGTTCCCTATAATACAAGGTATGCTAAATGTACCTGGATCTTTACAATTTTCAGGGATTTGGGGAACAGATTTACCAATCAATGCGAAGACATTTCTGCCCATACTAATTCTTTCACTTCCTTTAAGCTTCCGCTTATTAGTGCACAACTCCTTCAAGAATTTAGCATATCTTGGAATTTTCTTTATTGCATCCAGCAGAGGTATGTTTACCTCTACTTTCCTAAATGTTTCTAAGATCTCCTTCTCTGCCTCTTCCATTTTTTTGTTGGAAATTGCTCTTGGAGGGAATGGAAGAGGGATATGCTGCTTCTCTTTAGATTCACCTGCATAGAAATTGTTAGGTAACTTACTCTTTAAATTTTTGTCATCATCTTTATCTAGAGTAGAGGGAGGTTGGGCATGTTCATTGGCGGATGAGGAAGATGCTACTGGTTGAGGTCCTTGATACTGCTTTCATGACCTCAATGTAATGACACTCACATTTTTGAGATTCTGGACAGATTGAGAAGGTAATCTATTAGAATTCTCGGACTGTTGTTGATTTAACTGTGTAGCCAACTGTCCCATCATATTAGTTAAGCTCTGAATAGAGGCTCTGGTCTCTTGCTGAAACTGCATGTTTTGCATAGTCATTTGCCTCACAAGTTCTTCAAGGGAAGGTTGTAGAGGGGCCTCAACTGTTTGCTATTTCTTGGGTTGTTGCTGTTGTTGTTGTTGTTGTTGCTGGATTGGTGGAGGAACGTATGGTATGCTTGGTGCTTGGGCCAGCAGCATTTTGAAAATACGGTTGTTGTTGTCGTTGTTGTTGTGAAGGATTCGACCATCTAAGGTTGGGATGATTCCTCCATCCGAGATTGTACCTGTTGTTGGAGAGGTCATAATTATTCTGTTGTGGCTGATTTTGCTGCTGAGGTTGAGGAGGTCTGTTGTAGATGTTTGCAGCATAAGCTTCAAGCTGTTAAATTGCTTCAAATTGTTGAACAGAAGGGCAAAAGTCTGTGTGGTGGTTGGCAGAGGAGCATAAACCACAGAGTCTGGTGATAGGTGCAGATTTTTTATTCATGGCCAGTTGGGCTACCAGGTTAACCAAGGTATCTAGTTTACCTTCAAGCTTCTTAGTCTGACCTGATGAATTCGTGGCTACTTCATGCACTCCTCTAATGACAATAGCATCACTTCTGGCACTAAATTGTTGGGAGTTTGAAGCCATCTTCTCAATTGAATTTCTAGCTTCAGCAGGGGTCATGTCTCCAAGGGCTCCACCATTGGCAGCATCTATCATACTTCTCTCCATGTTGCTGAGTCCTTCATAAAAATATTGGAGAAGAAGTTGCTCTGAAATCTGGTGGTGAGGGCAAATGGCACATAATTTTTTAAATCTCTCCCAGTATTCATATAGGCTCTCTCCACTGAGTTTTCTAATACCTGAAATATCTTTTCTGATGATCGTGGTCCTGGAAGCAAGGAAAATATTTTCTAATAATACTCTCTTGAGGTCATCCTAGCTCGTGATGGACCTTGGAGCAAGGTAATATAGCCAGTCCTTTGCCACTCCTTCTAAAGAATGAGGAAAGGCCTTTAGAAATATGTGATCCTCCTAGACATCTGGTGGTTTCATGGTGGGGCAGACAATATGGAATTATTTCAGATGCTTGTGTGGGTCTTCACCTGCAAGGCCCTGAATCTTTGGAAGCAAATGGATCAGTCCAGTTTTAAGAACATATGGGACATCTTCATCAGGGTATTGGATGCACAAGCTTTCATAGGTGAAATCAGGTGCAGCCAATTCCCTTGGAGTCCTCTCACGGGGTGGAGGGTGTGCCTTGTTCTCAGAATATTCAAAATCAGAATGCTCAAAACTATAATGCTCAAAATCACCAATAACAGAATGCTCAGGATGCTCAAACGGTACTAAATGATGTCTAACTAATCTATGAAATGTCATATCTATCTTAGGATCAAAGGGTTGTAAGTCAGATGGATTTCCTCTAGTCATACACTAAATTCAGCATGCACAACTAGTTGCCATCTATCTCAGTGTAGGTTTGAACTACAGCTACCATCAAATGATGTCCAAATGACTTGAAATTTTGTGATCAACCTTATAAAATGATGAGAAGATAGAACAAAAAAATTCAAATTAAAATTCGAAGTCTAACTATATAAGCTAAAAATGATAAGTTAAGAAAAATAAGAGAATAATACTTGAAAAATAAAAAACTTTTGACAAAATTACTTTTTTTGGACGATGGAGACCTCAAATGGCCTTTGGCAGGCTTCCATGGCGTAGGAAATTTTTTTCTACCCCAAATACATATATAATAATTGCGATTCTGATAACCGGAGCAAAAATTATGGTCGTTTGAAGTTTTGACAAAAATCAAATTTGCTACTTTTTTGGAACTTTTAAATCTGACCAAACTAAAGGCTCTAGCTATTTTTCCCACAAAATATAGATTAAAAGAAGTTACCACAAAAAAATTCAGCAAAAAATAACAACTCTAGCTACTAAAACAAAAAATCCCAAATAATTCAGCAAGGGTGGTCGCTAAAATCCGTCGCTACATGATTTCCACTACTACTCTGTTTTGCCGCAAGCAAAAGTGGTCGCGATACCCATTGCAAAACACTATTCACAGCAAAACACCCAAAACTGAAACAGGGGAAGCACTTAATAGAGAAACTAAAACAGAACACACACTAAACAAAATACCAAGACACTAAACAACACTAACACACACACTAACACAACACTAACAATTAAACATAAAACACGAAAGACTTAAACACTAACACGACACTAGCTATTATGAACCTTTAGACACTGCTCCCCGGCAACGACGCCTAATTTGATCGAGGCCGTACCTGAATCAAATAAATATTAAAATGTAGTAACTAGGAACTGATCCTAGGTCGTTTCCCAACGAGCAATGATAAACCAAATGTTCATAAAAGATAGTAGGAAATAGTAACAAATTGGGGGGGGGGGGGGGTTGTTTGCTTTTGTAAATTAAACAACGAGTAAAATTTAATTAGAAAATATCATAATTAAAATACGTTGCATCCCCTTGATTCACAAGCAAGTCTCTTATCCTAGGTTGCGAGAATTTATCCTTATTCAATTCAACCACTTAATCCAACCCTAAATTAAATTACTAAGCAAAATTCAACATAAGGCATTCGTTATGTGATTAAGCATCACATACACCAATTACTCATAAACGATCATTAAGCATGAACGTAAATTAAGCGCAGAGACAATTAATCAAGCACTAAGCATGCATGAATTAATAGCAACAAATTCAGAGTAATTAGTGAAGAGGAAAAAGAACTGAATAGAATTTAACAATAATAATAGAACCTCAAAGAGAACTGTGCTTGATCCTCAAGAGAAAACAACGCTGGAGACTTAGCCTTCCATTAATCAGATAGAGAACGAAATTTTATTGATAAAACTAAAAGTCTGAACTTGAATTGTAAAAAAATGAAAAATAGAAGAAAGAGAGGAGAGAGAGAGAGAGAGAAGAGAGAGATAAACTAGAACCTTGGTGCTGTTATATAGTTTTTCAGCCCCAAAGCTTACAAATCTGTTTTAAATCCAAGCCCATAAGTAAAATCAAATCTAGATAAGATAAGATCTAATTTTGTAGAATAAAATAGTCTGCCCTCTTCAAGTCCAAGCCCAATTCTGGATTCAAGCCCAAGCCCAATTCTAGATTCAAGCCCAAAGCTTCATTAATTCTTGAAATTAGATTAAAAACATCAAATTAGCTGAATGAGCCCAAATAATAAAACTTCCTAATTAATTTGACAATTTAGACTAATCAGTACTTAAAATGGTGCAAAAAGGGTTAAGAAATAGGAGAAAATAATGGCACATCAGTCCTACAATTAGTGATCTTTTAAACTACCAACCTTTTTGTTTCACCCTTCTTGCATACAATTTCTCCCTAGGTTTGGTGATGCAATCCTACCCCGCAAGGGCATTGGGTAGAAGACTCCAAGTAGATTAGGCTAGAGATCCAAGGGAAGGCCCTAGGGTTCTCATGAGCCTTAGGGTAGATTTCGAGCCCATGGGCTAAGTATGGGCCTGCTTATGTTTGTAAATATTAGAATAGGTTTTTCCTTCGTCTGGGCCTTGTATTTTGGTCATTCTAGTAGTATAGGGTTTTAGCCTTGTATTTCGGGGCATTTTGAGTAGTCTTTGTAGTAAGGATTTTTTTTTTTTGTATTTTCATGTTTTTTGTCATGGGGGTGAGCTTAGCTATTATAGGGGGTGTGTAGCTAAGCTCTAGCTTTTAATCTCAAGGAGGTGAGCTTAGCTATTAGAGAGGTATGTGTAGGTAAGCTCTAGCTTCTTTAGGAATCTTCTTAAGGAAGCTTCTCAAGGAGGTGAGCTTAGTTATAAGAGGGGTATGTGTAGCTAAGCTCTAGCTTCTCAAGGAAGTTTTCTCAAAGAAGCTTCTCAAGGAAGTTTTCTCAAGAAAGCTTCTCAAGGAAGCTACCTAGTCTATAAATAGAAGCATATGTAACACTTGTTGTAACTTTGATGAATGAGAGTCTTGTGAGACACAACTCAAAGTTCAACTTCTCTCCCTTTTTCTTCCATCAATTTCGTGCTCCCCCCTCTCTCTTTCTCTCCCTCTTTCTTTTCCTCCATTGAAGCATCCTCTCCAAGCTTCTTATCCAAGGCTCATCTTGGTGGTGAAGCTCCTTCTTCCATAGCTTATTCCCTAGTGGATGGTGCCGCCTCTTACCTCTTCTCCTTTGTCTTCCGCTGCATCTCCATGGTGGAAAATCACCATTAAAGGACCTCATTGAAGCTCAAAGATCCAGCCTCCATACAAGCTCCAATGGAGCTTACATCAAGCTTCCATCCACCTTGGAAAGGATTTGACCTCAAATCCTAAGGTTCTTCATACCTTGGGCTCCTTCCCTCAACACCTATAAAAAGAACAAAAACATATGTATTAGTGGTGTTTGGTATGTTGAAGTAAGGTAAGGTCTGAAAACCCATTTCCTGGGCATCTTCCCATGAAGGAACATGGTTTCTCACCAACTCAATGAGTGGTGCTACAAGTATAGAAAAATCTGGGACAAACCTTTTGTAAAAGTTTGTTAAGTCATGGAAGCCCCAAATTTTTCTTATACTTGGTGGAGTGGGCCACTCAGGAATGACCTTTATTCTCTTAGGGTTCATGGGAACCCCTTGATCACTCTTTGAAAAATTAAGAAAAGTAACGCTATAAAACATACCTTTTTCTGTATTTTCATATTGATTATTCCTACCAAAAAGTATGACAAACCTAAGGTGTCCCATATGAGTACCTAAGTTTGTATTGAAACTAAAAATAAGAACAAACCTACCTAATGGGTCCCTATGTACACACACCATGAAGATGTTAGGTGTACGAGTGATTTTACAAAAGAGGGTTGCACCACTCAAAACATTCATCATACCACCTATTTTAGGGACTTGGTGCCTAATAATACCTATTTTGGGCACCAACAAAGCACAAGGATTTAAGCTCTTGCGAACCAAACCCTCATCCAACAACTTCTTTACTTGAGGAGTAAACTCAAGCCCAAGAGGTGTGGCAATGCTAGCAAGTGCCGTTTTACAAGAGAAAATGTGGAGGTTGTCTAAGAGGGAAAGTTTCTTTAATGTTTGTCTTTATTGTAAAATGAGTTTCCTTCTTAACTAAACTCTTGGAGGAGACACTTACCTCCTTACACTTCTCTTTAACCACTAATGGTTGTCCTTCTTCTTGAGGGTAGATTTCTTCACTAAATTCTTCCCCTTTTGCTTTTTCACTTTCACTAGAGGAAGGTGAAGTAGTAGTCTCATCTTGGCTACTATAAATGTCTTGGCCCCTCATAATCATGGTTTTTGTGGTGGGGCATTGAGAAGTAATGTGTCCTCTTCCAAGATATTTAAAGCACTTTATAGAGCTAGTTTTCTCTTGCATACTAGCCTTAGGGGCTTGCTTTTCTATTGTCTTCCCCTTATCATCTTTGGGCTTAGAAGGTGTCACCCCTAAGATGCCTTGACCTTGGTCTTTCTTTGGATAAGAGTGAGAGCCATAAGATTTTGAAGTAGACTTCTTTTTAAGTTGTTGCTCTACCCTTATTTCCCAATCTAAGTTAGCCTCTACATTATCCTTCCCATGGAAGTATGAGAGTTTAATGTTAGCCTCTTGAGGCTTTCTTTCCTTTTCTCTTCTATGGGAGTGAGGTCTAAGATGTGACCTATGCCTTCCTTCGTAATAGTCACGAAGTTCTTCACTTAGGCTTTTGCAAGAGTGATGACTACTATAGGAGGCATGTTTTTCTCTTTTCATTTCTTTTATTATTTTTCTTCTTTCTTCCTCTCTTATTTTCTTTCTTTCATCTTGACTTATTTCTTCCACTCTTTTTTTCCTTTTTCTTTTCTCTCTTGTTTTTCTTTCCATAACTTGAGGGAACTCAACTCATCTAAGATTCTAGATAAAGGGTCTTTATGACTAGTACCCTCGCCATTAACACTAGATGAATGATGACTCATGTTGGTTTCTAAGTTGTGGTTCTTTCTTGTTGGAGGTTAGAAAACAAAAGGTAAAAGAAACTATGGTTGAAACTAGCCAAAATAAACACTAAAAGAGGTGTGACAGATAAGGTAAAAAGCTAATTGGTAAAAGGAAAGCTATCTAGGTGGTTTGACAATGGAAGGTAAAGGAAATAAGCTATGAAAGTAAGCAAGAAATGTAAACTAGGCGAATCCTAAGAGTGTTTGGATGACCACATTCAAGGTTCCCAACAAAACACTCACTATCCTAAGGAAAAATTGCCAAAAATTATTACACAAATGGAAGTTTGGTAACCTATTGGAGGCTCCCAACACACTTCCAATGAAAGGCCTTTTTGTTACAAAACTTGAAAGCAATAAAGGTAAGTAAATTGCAAATTACAAAATTACAAAATGGTCCTCAATTTTGGTGGTTGTTCTCTCTTTGGTGATTCACTCAATTTGGAGTGCTTCTTAGTCCAATAGCTCTTAATGTGGTTGGCCCCTTTCTTCTTGACTCAAATTCTTCGAGAGATGACACCAATCCTCCTTCCAATTCCCTATATGGCAACCCACAAACAAGGAAACAAAGAGACAAGCAATAACCAAAGACCAAAAATAATGAAATGAAACCTAAACCAATGGAGTTTTAACAAGACAATTTTTCAAGGATTACTCAACAATTAAAGCAATGAAAAGGTCATAGAAGCAAGCTAGGACTCAAAGAGAAACTTAGAATGACTCTAGAGTAGAGTAAAAAAAAACTATAAAAAAAAAGACTCAACAAACCTCTAGCTTTGGCACTTGTTTTCACAGTAATTTTCAATTGAAATTTCGGAACTAAGATTAGTATAACATAGGCACCAATTATAGAATAAATTTTGAGCCAAAACAACAAGCACACTTCCCTTTCACTTTCTTTTTTCTGGATACTGATTTTTTCTGCCAACTTGTATGATTTTTATATTTTTTTCCTTTTCTCCAAATCACTTGGTTCTTTTTTTATAACTTTCTCCCAGATGTCTCTAAAATTCAGTAAAAATTTCAGCTCAAAATTAGAAGTAACCAATTCTCAGTAATTTTTACAAGTTTGTATGTCCAAGCTGCCAGCACCAGCGATTTTTCTTTATTTTTAAGCATGGTATATTGATTGCCTTAGGCTTACTTTCAACCTTCCTATGTATGTTGAACTCACTTGTATTGTTTACCACAGTTTTAGGAGTTCAATATTAACTTAGGATCAACATTTCAGCCAGCAATTCAATCACCAAAACTCAAATTCACAATAGACACAATCATAAGGAAACCTAAAAGTTCAAGAAAAGGTTCACAATCAAAGACTCTCTAAGAATTTTGCATGAACATGTTAAAGACTAATTAACATGAAAGATTTGACTCAAATCAAATAATAGGCTAAGATAATTTCATACACTCATGAACAAATGAGTTAGACAAAGAAACAAGAAAAATAAAATTCACCACAACATAAGAAATCTTATGTGACAAGTTTCATGACTAGACATGACTTCTGTGACAAAACTACAATAGGTGAACAAGTCACTCTAGATTTTTGAGGTTTTCTTCTACTTTAATATTTTTGTAAGAATTTTATGGTTTAGGTTTCAGCCACAAAATATAACAAGACAAAACTCAAAGGAACCTAAACTCAACACAATTCATGGTTCAAGAACAAGAACAAGAAATTTGAACCATAGAAAATCAAATCTAGCTTCTATAGCAAGTTTAATTGGTGGAAAATCTAAAGAATCATGTTAACAACATTTAGCACAAGACATGTGAGGAGATACATGGAGAAAAATGAAGAAACAACAATGGAAGAGAAGGTAAAGCAAAAAATTAATAGAGGTTTAAGGAGCACCTACTTGAAGCTCTTGTGCTCTGATACCACTTGATGGAAACTTGCTTGTGGAGCTTCTATGGAGGCTGGATCTTTGAGCTTCAATGAGGTCCTTTAATGGTGATTTTCCACCATGGAGATGCAGCGGAAGACAAAGGAGAAGAGGTGAGAGGAGGCGCCATCCACTTGGGAATAAGCCATGGAAGAAGGAGCTTTACCACCAAGATGAGCCTTGGATAAGAAGCTAGGAGAGGAGGCTTCAATGGAGGAAAAGAAAGAGGGAGAGAAAGAGATAGGGGGGAGCATTAAATTGAAGGAAGAAAAAGGGAGAGAAGTTGAACTTTGAGTTGTGTCTCACAAGACTCTCATTCATCAAAGTTACAACAAGTGTTACACATGCTTCTATTTATAGACTTGGTAACTTCCTTGAGAAGCTTTCTTGAGAAAACTTCCTTGAGAAGCTTTCTTGAGAAAACTTCCTTGAGAAGCTTTTTTGAGAAAACTTCCTTGAGAAGCTAGAGCTTAGCTACACACACCCCTCTCATAACTAAGCTCACCTCCTTGAGAAGCTTCCTTAAGAAGATTCCTAAAGAAGCTAGAGCTTAGCTACACATACCTCTCTAATAGCTAAGCTCACCTCCTTGAGATGAGAAGCTAGAGCTTAGCTACACACCCCTATAATAGCTAAGCTCACCCCATGACAAAAAACATGAAAATACAAAAAAAAAGTCCTTACTACAAAGACTACTCAAAATGCCCCGAAATACAAGGCTAAAACCCTATACTACTAGAATGGCCAATATACAAGGCCCAGACGAAGGAAAAACCTATTCTAATATTTACAAAAATAAGCAGGCTCATACTTAGCCAATGGGCTTGAAATCTACCCTAAGGCTCATGAGTACACTAGGGCCTTCCCTTGGATCTCTAGCCCAATCTACTTGGAGTCTTCTACCCAATGCCCTTGCGAGGTAGGATTGCATCATTTGGGGTAGTGATGATTGCTCAGTGTCATATCCTAATTTCGTCCGGGGACCTTTATTTGCGAACGTTTGGATTTTTGTTAGCCGAATTGAGCTGGTTGACACCAGTTCTCGGGCAATCCGAAAGGTTTTTCAATGTTTCGGAAAAGAATACGAAAAATAGCCAAAAGGGAGGGCAAAAGGGTCATTTCGAAGATTTTTCTAATCCCTGGCTCGCCCGGGCTAGCCTTGGGCTCGCCTGGGCCACCAAATAACTTCATGAAGAAGTAACTAGCTCGCTTGTGCGAGCAAGGTTGCTTCACGTTGAAGTAACAGCTCACCTGGGCGAGCTCAACTCGCCTGGGCAAGCTGTCATGACCGTAAATGCCTTGTTTTGCTATAAATAGGCGTGAAGAAGGGCTTAGAGGGAGGTTCTGAGGTCCACAGGTGAAGGATTGGAGAGAAAGAAGAGAAAAGGAAGCGAAATCACTGTCGAAGTACATCATTCTTTGTTCATTCTTCGTTTTTCATCTGGTTAGTGTTTGTCTTTAAGGATTTGAACATGATTCATGGACCCTTATGGGTCCTCTTTATTGTTTTGTGCATCTTCATCTCCTTCTCCGATCATCAATAATCGCTTTTCTTTTGTAAAGTAAGTTTTTACTGATCATTAGTACCGGAAGTTCTCTTTAAAAAAGGATTGAAGGTTAATAAACAAAATCAAGATAAAACCAATTCATAAGCTCTTCTTTTTATCACATATCACTTGAGATCGTTTCAAGGTCCCATGCCTTAGCGATTCTCTCCTCTTTTCAAAAATCAAGAGATCGTTTCAAGGTCTAACGCCTTAAACGACTCTCCCCGCTTTTCAAAAAGGCAAAACATCATTTTGAGGTCCAACGCCTTAAACGAATTTTGTTCGCAATTAAAATCAATCTTTCAAAAAAATATAAAATCAATTTAACAAACAAACTTTCAGACTTTTAAAGAACTACGTAGGTTTGAATCATCGAATCTGAGGATACATAGTAGCAAGGGAAACACCCTTGTCAACCCCAAAAATATAATAAACAAAAAAGGGAAAATACATAATTTTGAAGTCATGTTTTCAACACTCGATTAAAGGCTTTCGTCCCTTGTGACGGGCACGTGGGGTGCTAATACCTTCCCTATGCGTAAACAACTCTCGAACCCTTATTTTCAAAATCCGTAGACCTTCGCCTTTTTGGTTTTTCTAGTGTTTTCCTCAAATAAACGTTGGTGGTGACTCCGCTCGTTTTCTCCCTTGGAGAGAGACGCTTTGGCCCATGTGTTTTGGCCTTTTCGCACCGCCGTTGAAGGGTAGGTTGCGACAGTTGGCGACTCCACTGGGGAATTGTTAGAGAGTTAGGTCATTCAGTCAGTGTGCAATGTTTTTTATCATGACTTCTTCTTTATTTATGTTCCCTTTTACCTTTTATCTTTTGTTTTTCCATATTTTTATATAACCTTTGTTATGTTATTGTGTTTTGTGTGTGTTTGTCTGTTGATTACATTCATAGTTAGAAATATTTTTTTCTATGCACACATGGCACCTACACCTCACACACACATTGAGATATTAGGCCTTATGCTCGAGTATATGTGAGCCACAAGGAGTGGAGGTTGATCTGTGGTCATGTTGGGTCTCCGACTCGCTTGATAACAGTGAAGCCTCATCTAGAGTTTTCCTCTTTTAGTGATGCATTGTCACTGATAGTCCCTATCGCCATAATGTATTACCTAAGAGGAAGATATCTCTAAAAGCCAGTAAAGTTACATGGAATCGCCCTTGGGAATTATCACTACAAGTTGACTTTTGGATCCTTTCCATTAGGTTCCTGAATTATGGGGTACATAGTAAACTCGCTCTGGCATGTTCCTTGATCGCATCATGCATCTCTTCATGGCATCGTAATGGACATATCATTCCTGCATTCATCATTTATCATATTCATGCATTGCATTTGCATAAATCACGACATTATCATACACTTTCATTTAGCATGCTTTTGTTCTGCCAACTGCATATATTCTATTTCCATCATTCACATGTCATGTTCACTTATGCATGATCCTTGCATTTTCCTCTGCAAAAAAACAAAAACAAAAACAAAAAGAACAAAAGAAAGTCACAATAAAGCATGGAAGTTTGCACCACATTTTTTAGTTACATGTGTTGGGTACCATGATGATGGATATAAACCAACCATGTAGGGATTATACGCTCATTTCTCTTAAAAAATGATTGAAAATCATGTGAACATGGTATCTAATGCATGGTTATATAGGAAATGATGGTTCTTCAGGCATCTCATGTCAATCTCACAATTACATTTGCCATGCATAGCATAAGTATGCCCTAGTCATTCATCTCTATGATATGTTGTCAAAGTATTGACAGTCAAAATTTCTATCCCTTGGATTATGGGGTTGAACCAAGCACATGTTTTAAGGAAAGGTTCATCAAGTCAAGGTCAAGTATGGAAGTAACCAGCTTGCAAAAGTTGGGGTAGAAGATAGATCGAGTTACATCGCTTCTTTGTCTACTGCCAACACATGATTGAGCTAAATAATTTACAAAAAATTAAGGACTGTTGATGTCCATGTTTTATTTCCAATTTCACTTTGAAAATATGTGATGAACCAGGTTGTTTTAATGAAAGTCTAAATTGATTCAACTCTATGTCCTGTGTAAAATTTGCAATACTTCAAACAATGCATCATTCACATACATCCATGCTTATTTTTCTTTTCACATTCATGGCATTACTTATTGCATTCTTTCCTTGAAATCAGAAATGTAATCATTGTAATCAAAAGGAAAGAATGCGCTTTACGGAACCCTTACCGAATGCGTGCTAGAGCTAGAGTAATGAGTGAAATAGAGGAGGTGCAAGAGCAGATAAAGGCTGACATGGAGGCCATGAAAGACCAAATGGCCGCCATGATGGAGGCCATGTTGAGCATGAAGAAGATAATGGAGGTCAATGCGGCTGCAGATGCCACTACCGGCGTTGCCACTGAGGTAGACCCGACTCACCCATCAAGCCTCAATTAAGTAAATCCTCCAGTCTTGTATATAGTAGGGTAGGGAGGCGAAGTGTTAGGAAGTACGGGCGGCCCCTATTTTGTGCAAATTCAGAACAAGCATTCCTTCCCACCATATGGCTTGCCACCCAACTATACACCCCCAATGTTGCACACATTCCTGATGAGAATGTCAATAACTCCAATCTTATACTCATTGAGAGCCAACAACCCCAATTTGGTCTGGCATAGGTCCCTCAACCCATGGGGAAGGCACATGAGTCACCCCAAGACCACAATCTAGCCGACTTCAAACCTCACCTCGGATATGCCACTGATAGGCAAGTAGTTGGTCGTGTACCCCTGCCAGACACTTTGGAGGGCCCTCAGTTTCACCCACAACCATAACCCTTGCATTTTTATGGTGGGAAGAGCCTTGCTATGGTAGAAAGGGGAAAATTTGATCATATAGAGGAAAGGCTGAGGGCCATTGAAGGAGGCGGAGTTGTGACTAGTGCCTGATGTCATCATTCCTCTGAAGTTTAAGGTCTTGGACTTTGATAAGTATAAGGGGACTACTTGCCCCATGAATCAGCATTTGTCACTTGGTATACTAATCTAAAACCTTCTCAAGTCCATTCTTGGAAGGACCTAATGGTTGCGTTCGTTAGGCAGTATCACTATAATTCTAATATGGCTCCGGATAGAGTGCAACTATAGAACTTGTGCAAGAAGGGGCATGAGTCGTTCAAGGAATACGCCCAGAGGTGGAAGGACCTGGCAGCTCAAGTAGTGCCCCAAATGGTGGAGAAGGAGATGATTACAATGATAGTAGACACATTACCGGTGTTCTACTATGAAAAGATGGTGGGTTACACGCCTTCAAGCTTTGCCGATTTAGTTTTTGCCGGTGAAAGGATAAAAGTGGGTTTGAAAAGAGGCAAATTTGAGTATCCTGCTTTGATGAATGACAAGGCTAGGGCAAATGGAGAGAATGAGAAGGAGGGAGGAACCCATGTTGTGACTGCCTTCCTACATGGCCAAATTTCCCACCAGCTCAACAATATCAATACTCAGCTAATATTATCCCTTCTCATTACCCACCACCCTATCAACCAAGAACACTCAATCATCTAGAAATGCCACCCCTAAACCAGTCACAAAGCCCGCCTGCTGCACATCCAATACCAAACACCACCCTTAACACAAACCAAAACACCAACCAGGGAAGGAATTTTCCAACAAAGAAGCCTGTAGAATTCACCCAAATTCTGGTATTGTATGCTAACTTACTCCCATATCTACTCAATAATGCAATGGTAGCCATAACCCCAACCAAGGTTCCTCAACCTCCATTTTTCTGAGGATACAACTCGAACACAACATGTTCTTATCATGGAGGAGTTATGGGGCATTCCGTTGAGCATTGTATGACCTTGAAACATAAGGTGCAAAGTCTAATTGATGCGGGATGGCTAAAATTTGAGGAGGATAATCGCTTGTGAATTCTGACATTGGCAAGCGACACTATGTATGGGGCAATGTGAAGGTTGTTGTTAGATGTCTCCAATGACTCATTAGGATTTTCAAGTTTATGTCATTACTGTAAACAACAGTCACAATGCTAATTATATGGATAAATTTGATGTCTCTCATTCTCTCAATTACATCTTTGCTTATTTAACTTTCACTGGAATATGAGTGTAAGCCGATGATTTGTTTGCCCAAGAGAGTTGTGCTCCTGAGTTTGACTTCCGAGTCTGTTCAATCATAAATTTCTCGTTCTGCATGTTTGGTGAGGGTGCCGTAAGGGACGAGTAAAGTAAAAAGTTCAAAAAAAAACGTTTGATTGACTATGTTTCAAATAAAAAGTACAGACATTCATGTGACCTCATTTTATAATCCCTAAAAGTTGTCTTTTTTGAGAGAAAAATGAGTTATCAAGAACAAGAGTTGTTTGACTTAATCTGTCAATTGAAAATCCTTTAAATGTTTCTTGTCCTTGAAAATTCATTTTCGAGAATCTGCATAGTTTCTTTCATTTTTCCATGCTACAAGGTTGCGACAAAAGACAACAATAGATACCTCAGAGCTCTACACTGGGGCAATGAAAGGCACCTTGCATGAGCCTCAGGCGAACCTAGGGGCAGATAAGAAGTTCTTACCCGATAGGTCGAAAACCCGAAAGGGCAGCCTAGGCAAGAATTAGGGTAATAAAAAAGAAAGAAAAAACGATCAGGGGCATGTTCTTAAGGTTTCGTCCCAAAATCAAAGCTACAAAAGGATCTAAGTCAAGATTTGAAATGACACATGGCCATGTTTCAACATCCCAAACACTAGTTCATCCTTTGCTACTCCCTTTGAGCCAAAGCATATTTGTTTTCTAAAAACAACAAAAGAGAAAATAACAAACAAAATAGGAACCCTGAGTAGGAATCACTGCTAAACCAATAAGAAGAGCAATGAAAACAACACATGCATGAAGTTGGGAAACGATAAAAAGAAAAAAGAAAATAAAATCCGCCAAAGGCGAGTGAGGAAAAAAAGAAAGACAAAGATCTCCAGATTTTACGAGAAAGGCACAAAAAGTGCAATAAGGATTAATGCATAAGACAAAAGGAGAAGAGCCCAACCCAAAAGGTACAAGCAACACTTTTGAGGTTCTTACTCAATATAACCTTCAAACACTCTTTGAGCCTCTCTAATCCTTTCTTTCATAGCCCTCTTACCCCCTAACCACATTACAAGCCCAATAAAGCCCATGTGGATCAAGGAATGACTAATTTTTCTCTTAAGTTGGGATTCTAGAATGAAACCCGAACACGCTTATGATTGTGGGAAAATATATGAAAAAAACCTCAGGTTTGCACTTGCACATTTGAGAAGAAAACTCATTTGACCAGGAGCTCATGGAAGATACCTAAACACAATTGTGATAGTAGGGTACATCTGATGTTAGACTCCTTGGGATTCCTTTCGAATCCAATGATAATAGCTTCGTCTTATAAATTCTTTCTTGATCAGCCCATGCCATTGAGTTTCCATGGGATCGACAAACCCTTGGCGTCATTCTATGACCTTAAATCAGGAAAGTTTCACTTAGTCATATACAAAAGTATGACAATCCATTACCATCCTTCAATGGGGCACATGATTGAAGCCAAAGCCTTATGTTTCCTTGTTGTGCAAAATAATCAAAGCTTTTAAATAGAAAGGGGAAAACCCTATGATCAATATTTCAGTTGATTGATTAAATGTCAAAACGGCTCCATTGCCGCCACTCCAAAATTGTCAAGTGACTAAATCAAATAGAACATACACTTTGAGGGAGTCACCGAAAAGATTTGCAAAAGGATAAGATGAGGTTGCATGAGTTATCACATCTTTCAAAAAAGAGACAGTCAATCTATGTTTTCCATAAACCAAAAAAAGGAAAGAAAAAATCAAATCAAAATCAAATCACAAAAATAGGAAAGAATGTCGTGAACATTGTACAATTTTCCATTGCATTGCATTGTTGCGTACAAAGCCTGCAATTACTGCATTTCAAGATGAAGGTTGCATGCATCTGCATCCTAAAAATCATCTTCATATTAAGCTATAAGTGCATAGTTTTCTCTTTATATACCAATTTCCCAAATCTAATGTCCTATCTTTTGAGTTTAGGATGAGAGACCCTCTCAAAGAGTTAATCTCTTGCTTTCTCATAAGGTTAAGCCCTTTGGTACTAGTACCTATTGGCTTGTTTCATAGGACTCAAAGTCCCCACTTTATCTTTCACAGGACTCAAAGTCCTCACTATTTTCTTTCATAGGACTCAAAGTCCTCCCCTTTATCTTTCATAGGACTCAAAGTCCTCGCATTTGTCTTTCATAGGACTCAAAGTCCACGCCTTTATCTTTCATAGGACTCAAAGTCCTCACTTTATCTTTCACAGGACTCAAAGTCCTCACTTTATCTTTCATAGGACTCAAAATCCTCACTTTATCTTTCACAGGACTCAAAGTCCTCGCTTTTTTCTTTCATAGGACTCAAAGTCCTCCCCTTTATCTTTCATAGGACTCAAAGTCCTCGTTTTTGTCTTTCATAGGACTCCAAGTCCTCGCTTTTAGCTTTCATAGGACTCAAAGTCCTCACTTTTAGCTTTCACAGGACTCAAAATCCTCACTTTATCTTTCACAAGACTCAAAGTCCTCACTTTATCTTTCACAGGACTCAAACTCCTCACTTTATCTTTCATAGGAATCAAAGTCCTCACTTTATCTTTCACAAGACTCAAAGCCCTCACTTTATCTTTCATAGGACTCAAAATCCTCACTTTATCTTTCACAGGACTCAAAGTCCTCACTTTATCTTTCACAGGACTCAAAGTTCTCACTTTATCTTTCATAGGAATCAAAGTCCTCACTTTATCTTTCACAAGACTCAAAGTCCTCACTTTATCTTTCATAGGACTCAAAATCCTCACTTTATCTTTCACAAGACTCAAATTTCCCACTTTATCTTTCACATGACTCAAAATCCTCACTTTATCTTTCACAGGACTCAAAGTCCTCTATCTTTGTGCTTTCATAGGACTCAAAGTCCTCTGTCATTTACATTTCCAAGACTATCAAAGTTTGTTGTCTTGCAGAGACTTCAATGTATTCTGCCTTTACTTTTCAAAGACTATCAAAGTTTGTTGTCATGTAGAGACTTCAATGTCTTCTGGCTTTACTTTTCCAAGACTATCAAAGTTTGTTGTCCTGCAGAGACTTCAATGTCTTCTGCCTTTACTTTTCAAAGACTATCAAAGTTTGTTGTCTTACAGAGACTTCAATGTTTTCTTCCTTTACTTTTCAAAGACTATCAAACTTTGTTGTCTTGCAGAGACTATCAATGTCATTTGCCCTTTACTTTTCAAAGACTATCATAGTCTATTGTCTTGCAGAGACAATCAAGGTCATCTGCTCCTTTAATTTTAAAAGAATATCAGAGTCTTTTGTCTTGCGGAAACTATCAATGTCATCCACCTTTACTTTTCAAAGACTATCATAGTCTGTTGTCTTGCAGAGACAATCAAGGTCATCTGCTCCTTTACTTTTCAAAGACTATCAAAGTCTTTTATCTTACGGAGACTATCAATGTCATCTGCCTTTACATTTCAAAGACTTCAATGTCTTTTTTCAAGACTATCACAGTCTTCTTTACATTTCAAAAGACTTCAATGTCTTCAGTCATTTACGCTTTTAAGACTATCATGGTCTTCTTTACATTTCAAAAGACTTCTATGTCTTCAGTCATTTAGGCTTTCAAAATACGACAATGTCTTCATTTACATTTCAAAAGACTTCAATGTCTTCAGTCATTTACGCTTTCAAAAGACAACAATGTCTTCATCTACCTTTTAAAGGCTTCAACGTCTTTTGTCTTTTATAGGACTCAATGTCCTTGTTTGTGCTTCATAGGACTCGGCATCCTCAGTTTCTATGCTTTGAAAAAAAAAGAAAAAAAATAGCACTCCAGATGTCTTCCGTTCTATAGAATTTCAAGGTCCTCATGTTTCCTTGGTTTCACTTCCTTGGTTTTTGCCAGTTGCCTAGTCGAATAGCAAGATCGCTCGAACGAAATTAGTATCCTTATCTTTACTTCCTTTTTTGCAGGCTTATTTTCTGGAAAATTCCTTCCCTGGTTGGTGTTTTGGTAGAAGCAAGCTTCATGATGAATCAAGATTGATTCAAAGAAGTTTTGATGATAACAAAGGTGATGACAAAAGACTCAAAGGTCAAGAACACTTCATGATAACAAAGATGATGATCTCAAGAATCAAGATTCAAGGTTCAAGCTTTCAAGAATCAAGATCAAGATTCAATAATCAAGAGAAGACTTAATCAAGATAAGTATGAAAAAGTTTTTTCAAAAAAGAATTCGCCAAGGACTAATCGCCTGAATTCTTTTTGTGTCTCTCTTCTCCCTTTTCCAAAAGAACAAAGGACTAACAGCCTGAATTCTTTTGTGTCTCCCTTCTCCCTTGTCAAAGAATTCAAAACGACACAGTCTGAGAATTCTTTTGATTCTTCCCTTTCCCATATACAAAAGATTTCAAAGGACTGACCGCCTGAGAATTTTTTTGTATCCCCATTCACAAAGATTCAAAGGTTTAACCGCCTGAGAACTTTGTCTAAACACATTGGAGGGTACATCCTTTGTGGTACAAGTAGAGGGTACATCTACTTGGGTTTGACTGAGAACAAAAGAGGGTACATCTCTTGTGGATCAGTTCTAGTGGAGGGTACATCCCTTGTGGATCTTTGCTTGTAAAAGGATTTTTACAAGGTTGGAAAAGAAATCTCAAGGATTGCAGGTCGCTTGGGGACTGAATGTAGGCACGGGTTGTTGTCGAACCAGTATAAAAACTCTTGTGTATTTGTCTCCTTCTTCCCTACTCTTTTAATTTCCGCTGTGCATTTTAATTTCCGCTTTTACTTTTGGTTAAGTTTCTTTTCTACTCTTTATTCACTTAACAACATAGTAAAAGCCTTAGAAGAGTAAATTTTTTAATTAGTAAAGGTTTAGTAATAATTAATTCAACCCCGCCTTCTTAATTATTCTGAGGCCACTTGATCCAACTAGTGGTACCAGAGCAGGTATCTTGTACAAAGTCTAACTACTTCAAGATTCATGGCGTCTTCAAATCCTTTGTTTCCTGAAGGAAATTCCATTCATAGACCACCCATCTTCAATGGAAAGGGTTACCATTATTGGAAAACCCGTATGCAGATTTTTATAAAAGCCATAGATCTAAATATTTGGGAAGCAATAGAAATAGGACCATATAAACCCACTGTAGTAGATGTAAGCACAAGCACTACAACCCAAAAACCTAGAGATAAGTGGATAGAAGAAGATAGGAGAAGAATCCAGTATGATCTCAAAGCCAAAAACATTATTACTTCAGCCCTAGGAATATATGAGTACTTTAGAGTGTCAAATTGTACAAATGCCAAGGAGATGTGGGATACTCTCCAATTAACACATGAAGGAACCACTGATGTAAAAAGGTCTAGAGTCAATACCCTTACCCATGAATATGAATTATTTAGGATGAACCCTAATGAAAATATCCATAGCATGCAGAAAAGATTTACACATATAGTAAACCACCTTGCCTCTTTAGGAAAAATATTTCCTAATGAAGATTTGATTAATAAAGTTTTAAGATGCTTAAGTAGGGAATGGCAGCCCAAGGTAACTGCTATTTCTGAAAGTAAAGATCTCTCTTCAATGTCTCTTGCTACTTTATTTGGTAAATTGCAGGAACACGAGATGGAACTCCAACGCCTTAATCAAAATGAAGAAAATGACAAAAAGAAGAGAAGTATAGCCCTTAAAGCCTCATCATCAATGCAAGAAGAAAACGAAGAAGAAGATTCAGATGATGAAGAAGATTTTTCTTTCTTTGTAAAGAAATTTCAGAAATTTATCAAGAAAAGAAGAATTGATAGGCGTCAGAACTTCAACAATGGAAGAAAATCACAAGATGATTCTCAAGTCCTTAGGTGTTACAAATGCAACCAAATTGGTCACATCATGGCCAATTGTCCTTCAAATGAAGAGTGGCCTAAGAAAAGTGAAAAGAAAAGGTTTGATGAAAGAAGAACCAAGAAACCCTACATTGCATGGGATGACAATGATTCATCCGATGGTTCAGAAAAGGAGATTAGTCTTCTAACCAAGGATTATGAAAGTGATGAGAACATTTCTCAAGAATGAAAAACAAGGAGAAAAATTATCATCCTCATCTTCGAAGATCTAGACACCTTAATCTTGAAAAAGGTAATATCAAAATCATTCTCTTATTAAAATTTCTCTTAAGTTGAAATTTTTCTTCAATAAATTTGATTATGATGACTAACATTTTTTCATTTGTTTGTTTTGATTGTTTGAAATTATGAATATGTGTTCTTGATTGAGTTTATCCTCTTTGCATGAAACTTTCATTAAAATATTTCAATAATATCTATAATTAATATTCTTCATACTTATGTTTGATTGCTTTGATATAATTGATTATCTACATGTTTTAATGGTTTTGCATGATATGATATGTGAATTACATGATTGAGAATTACTCATAAAGTATTTTTAATATTTTTTTTCTTTAAAAAGTATTTTGATAATCACTCAAAATTTCTTTTCTCCTAGAAAGTCTATTGGTTTTTGTTTTCTGGCTAAAATAACCTCTGGTAATCGATTAACATAATAGTGTAATCTATTACAAGCAGTTATTTCTGGCTATGTTGCTCTCTAGTAATCGATTACCATATTTGTGTAATCGATTACAACGTGTCCCTGTACCTATACATTCAAATTTCAAAATTCTGAAACCTACAACTCTTCTCTCTCTCGAAAACCCTCGCCCCTAAATTTTTCTCCAGCCATATATCACTCATTTCTTGTCCAAATCACTCCCCACAAAGCCCAAACTTCATCTTTTTTCATTCTCTTTCATTTGAATCGATTGAAATTTTGAAAAATCTCTTCAAATGGCGGAACCATCAAAGAAGCAAAAGGACACATCGAGTCGGAGTCAATGACATTCCGGGTCACAGGAAACGCCAATTTCTTCCTCCATTCCCTCTGGATCATTGTTTTCATTAGAGGAACAACGGATACAGTACACAAACCTCTTTTCCTCTCGTTCTATTATTGATCCAAAATTCATAGATATGGATTTCTTTTCAAATGAGAGTTTTGAATGCTTTCAAGCATTTGAAAACTCCAATCTTATTCCATTCATGTCTCTAAAATTGCCTGTTTATTCTGATCTAGTCAAAGCCTTCTATTCAAAATTAGAAATCCAAGAAGGCACCCTTATGTCTGAAGTTTATGGGATTAAGATGGTCATTGACCAGTCCCTATTCTTTGATTTAACCCAATTGCCAAGTGAAGGTGTACCATTTGAAGATGCATTGATTGACGATTGGAAATTTTATTTTTCTGTGCATTATGCCCGCCAGTTGGTTTGCACCAACCAAGCGGATATGACCGGAAGGCTTCTTTCCGGGTCATTGGCTTTTGAAAGTCGCATCCTTCATTATCTAATTGTTCGCATCTTGCTTCCGAGATCTTCAAACCTTGCACAGGTTTCTGAAGAAGATCTCATTGTTATGTGGGCCTTTCATAAAGGTCTACAAATTGATTGGGCACATCTTGTTAGATATCGCATGCATAAGGCATTGCGATTGAATGATCCATTGCCTTATCCTCATCTAGTCACCCTTTTCCTTCAACACTTCAACATTCCTCTTGATTCTGAACCTTATGTTCCAATTAAGAGATCCTTTCTTATAGGTGCTTCAGTCATAGCATCCTTTGGTTATCAAAAAGAGCATGATGGCTCTTGGGTGAAAAAGGGTGCTCGACATGTTGGTGAAGAAGGACATGATGGAGAAGATTCATCTCTTCTTTCAAAGATTTTGGACAGGTTTGATGGTCTTCAAACCTTTGTGGGTGAATGGTTTGACACTTTGGAATTACAAGTGGATATGCGTTTCAATGAGATGGAGTCAAGAATCACCAAGGTTGAAGAAGATGTGTCTTACATTCATTCAAGCTTTGATCTACCACCACCGCCGCCACCATCATCTTAGTTTCCTATTATTTAATACTACTAGTACTTTGATTTCCAGCCGTGTATTTGGCTATTTTATTATGATATTTGAACAATTTACTATTTCTTTATTTGCATGGTATGTTTGAACAAATATTAATTATGTTATTTGACTATGTGGCTTTTATATATTTGATCTATTCATGGTTCTTGCTTCATGATTTGGTTTATATTTTTCCATGGATGTTGTATGGATGCTTAGTTATATTTGTATGCTTCAAATTTGTTACACACTTTGGCTTTTTGTTGATGCCAAATGGGGAGAGAAATAGGGATTAAATCAAAAACTCACATGAGTAATCAACTTAATTTTAAGAAAAGCATAAATTCAAAAACAAAGGGGGAGAATGGAAATTTATGTGAATGATCGACTAGGAAAATGTGTGTGTGTGTGTTTCTTGATTTCAGAAGTTGTCATCATCAAAAAGGGGGAGATTGTAGAAGCAAGCTTCATGATGAATCAAGATTGATTCAAAGAAGTTTTGATGATAACAAAGGTGATGACAAAAAGCTCAAAGGTCAAGAACACTTCATGATAACAAAGATGATGATCTCAAGAATCAAAGAATGAGTTCAAGATGTTCAAGATTGAATCAAGAAAATTTCAAGGTTCAAGAGGAAATTTGATTTCAAGAATCAAGATTCAAGGTTCAAGCTTTCAAGAATCAAGATCAAGATTCAAGACTCAAGATTCAAGAATCAAGAGAAGACTTAATCAAGATAAGTATGAAAAAGTTTTTTCAAAAACTAAGTAGCACATGATTTTTCTCAAAATCTGTTTACCAAAGAGTTTTTACTCTCTGGTAATCGATTACCAGTAGCAAAATGGTTTTCAAAAATCTTTCAACTGAATTTACAATGTTCCAATTGATTTCAAAAAGCTGCAATCGATTACAACATTTTGGTAATCGATTACCAGTGTGCTTGAACGTTGAAATTCAAATTCAAATGTGAAGAGTCACATTCTTTCACAAAAAAGATTCGTGTAATCGATTACACTGATTTGGTAATCGATTACCAGTGATAGTTTCTGAACAAATCAAAAGATGTAACTTTTCAAATAGTTTTTGACTTTTTCAAATTGGTTTTAAGTTTTTCTAAAAGTCATAACTCTTCTAATGTTTCTCTTGACCAGACATGAAATGTGACACCCTCTACCCCTCACATATATACTAACAAAGGAATAAAAATTCAAATATTAATTAAAAGTTTTTTTTAAAACATTTTAAATACAAGCCTTTTAAAGGGATAAAGGTTCACATTCACTTTCTACTACATCATATAATAAAGTCATCTCAGTTCAAACAAGACCATCTAAGACTTCATACAATTAATATAAAACCCTATACCCCAATACCACATCCTATCAGAGCGTTGTGTCTTGACGTCCTTCAGCACAAGATTCCTTAAAGCAATTCACCTAGTCATCTGCTTCCCCGAACATAAAGTTCAAGATCATCACAGGATCCAAACACAAACAACACACGGGGAGTGAGTTATCACATTCCTAACTAATAGAGAAACAAGACAACTAGATATACATATCATATAAGCCAAATAAAACTTACTTACACGTAATTCACGTAATTCCACCACTTTGTCATTCAAAGTTCACTTTTCAATCATTAATCACATTACACAAGAATCACACGCTCTGATCAAGACATAATAACACGTCAATTTCATATACACAATTAGCAAGCGTATGAGACAGTTATGCTAAGACTCAAGCCTATATGCAATGTGGTACCATGTCAATGAAAAACCACCCTGGGGCACTTAGGAGTACATAACAAGACACACCACACAATGGGTTTGTCAGGTCACTCTCACTAAGTAAGATCATATGGAGACCAGTCAGGGTCACGATGTTTTGCGAGAATGCTCCAACCATATGGGATCAGCATAGGCTTAAAGGAACACTCAAACCCGGTGACCCCCAAGGCCTACACTCTGAAGAGTCCATCAGGGCCTCTCCCTCCTGATTCAGGTCCAACCCCTAAAATCATTTTAGCACACAGACACTGCTCGTGAATTATACAATACCCATGACCTCACACTCGTGTGTTAAACACGTACAACATATTGTGTTACAATTTAACACTGGTTCCTAAATAGGAACCTACACTTTCTCTTTAACACCGGTTCCTAAATAGGAAACCTACATTTTCTCTTTAACACTGCGCATTTACACTTTTCTCAAGATAACACTAGTCGGATTATTGTACAATTCACAGCTTACAACACAAATAATGTCACATCAAGAGTTAATCACACACTTATTCACAACCAAAACTCATTCACAATTTCACATCTAATAATGTCACAATCCACCATCACATATTTTCACGTATCTCACAATTCAACACCTGTTCTACTTTACATTTTTACTCAATCTCAATAACAATATTATAATCTCAAGGCAACATATTATTCCACAATTCATCACATATTTCATTTATAAGCACTGCTCATGAATTATACAATACCACGACCTCACACTCATGTTTCAAACATGTTTAACACAATTGCGCTACAATTTAACACTGGCTCCTAACTAGGAACCTACACTTTCTCTTTAACACTGCGCATAAACACTGGTCGGGTTATTGTATAATTCATAGCTCACAATATAATTAATGTAACATCAAGTGTTAACACATCCACTTATTCACAATCGAATATCATGTCCACACTTTAACATCTCATAACATCACATCAACCATCTCATCACATTCCCAATGATATTCATAAGGTACAACATACACATGTTCATGAAATTTAACCATAATATTTTCAAACTCCAACACTTAATAATTTTTGGAATCATACTATAACACTCTACAATATTATTTACATAAATTATTAATATAAATAACTACCTCTCTCTCTCTCTCTCTCTCTCTCTATATATATATATATATATATATATAAACTAGCATACATCATATTGAATCACAAATTACAAAGTAAGCTTTCAATGCACAAATTCTAAATAATTATATGAAGACTTTGATCAATTTCAATTATGATATTAATTTTTTAAATTATATATAAAAACCTAGACAGCAAGAAAAAGAGAAAATACAAAATCAATATCTCTCTAAATTTCTCCTTACTTTATTTCATCAATTCATATTAATTAAAAAAAGTACTCGATTTATAAGGTTCATGCTCAACACAATAGCATATCAATTTCACAACAATTGGTCTGCCAAACATATATAATTCACTGTAATAATTATAAGGATAAAATGAAAATTGTAAAAACACCCCAAAACTCATTCCAATTGATATCTCTAAGGATCCCTACACATGTTCTCACTAATTCCCAATTGTGAATAACTCATCCCTTACCTCTAAGCGGGCTCACGTGTCTTCAGCCAGTGATAGCAGCATCTCTAGCGGTTCCCTGAGATTCCTCCAATTTTTTTTCTCTAACTGCTCTGATAGAGTTCCCAAACGTCAAAGAGACAGAGAAGGGATTGAAGCCTCCACTTGTACTGTCATCATGCGATTTATTTTTCTCCCCCCACAAATATTATGTCGCAAATCCCAACGGTTAAAGCGTGCTAAACTGAATTTCGAATAACATATCCAAATTTCATGAAAATCCAACGGTTAAAGAAACCGAGATTGTAGTTTTTCCAAGACAGCTCTGGGTTGCTGCGGGAAAGGAAAGTGCTACAATGTGAGGGGTATTTCTCTTAGCTCATACATAATATCAAAATTCCCAACAGTGAGAATGCTCGGAATTGGATTGCGAACGTGGTGCTCAAATTTCACGACGATCCAATAGTGAATGAGTCCGAGATCATCATTTTTCTGAGAAAGGTTAGGTGGCCTACGGGAAAAAGAGAGGGTTTTGGGAGAAGAGAGAAAAAACGAAATTGTGAGGCAGAGGAGGCTGAGGAGTTAGTTTGAAAACTGACCTATCATGTTGCTATTTATATCTAGGGGCATTTTCGACCTATTATTTACTCTATTTATTTATTTATTATTTATTATTTTATAAAAACAAACTTTATTTTATTCTCTGTCAAACAAATAAATAAAATACCCTTTTTATTTTTTCTCAAATCATTATTTTAATTAATAATTATATCTCCTTATTTATTTATTTATAAAATCTCATCATTATTTTTAAAATTCTATTTATTTATAAATAACAATTTTTTTTAATCTAGTTTACAAAAATTGGGATGTTACATGAAGAGTCTATAAAAGCAAGGCTTTGTTTTGCAAATCAATCAATCTATCAATCTACACATCTATCTTTTCCAATTCATTATTTACACAAACAATTTTTCCACATTGATTTCTGAGTCTCTTTGAACTTCTTCTTCTTCTTCCTTTTGTCAAAAGCTTTCCAAAGTTTTCTGGTTTTCTAAACCTTGAAAACTTGTGTTATTCATTCTTTTCATTACCTTCTCCCTTTGCCAAAAAGAATTCGCCAAGGACTAACCGTCTGAATTCTTTTTGTGTCTCTCTTCTCCCTTTTCCAAAAGAACAAAGGAATAACCGCCTGAATTCTTTTGTGTCTCCCTTCTCCCTTGTCAAAGAATTCAAAACGGCACAGTCTGAGAATTCTTTTGATTCTTCCCTTTCCCACATACAAAAGATTTCAAAGGACTAACCGCCTGAGAACTTTGTCTTAACACATTGGAGGGTACATCCTTTATGGTACAAGTAGAGGGTACATCTACTTGGGTTTGACTGAGAACAAGAGAGGGTACATCTCTTGTGGATCAGTTCTAGTGGAGGGTACGTCCACTAGGTTGTTCAAAGAGAACAAGGGAGGGTACATCCCTTGTGTATCTTTGCTTGTAAAAGGATTTTTACAAGGATGGAAAAGAAATCTCAAGGACCGCAGGTCGCTTGGGGACTGGATGTAGGCACGGGTTGTTGCCGAACCAGTATAAAAACGCTTGTGTGTTTGTCTCCTTCTTCCCTACTCTTTTAATTTCCGCTGTGCATTTTAATTTCCTCCCTCCTTCTTATTCTCTCCATTTTCCCCAGGCTCCCCATTCATTAAAGCAAGATAATTAAATTTGTCTCTTCTAAGACCCACTTCGATCCTTTCGCTGGTGAAAACTAAATCAGCAAAGCTTAAAGGCGTGTAACCCACCAACTTCTCATAGTAGAACACTGGTAATGTGTCCACTATCATTGTTATCATCTCCTTCTCCATCATTGAGGTGCTACTTGAGCTGCCAAGTCCCTCCGCCTTTGGGTGAGTCGGGTCTACCTCAGTGGCAACACTCGTAGTGGCAACCACAACCACATTGCTTTCCATTATTTTCTTCATGCTTAACATGGCCTCCATCATTTTTCATGGCCTCCATGTCGGCCTTCATCTGTTCTTGCACCTCCTTTATTTCACTCATTAATCTAGCTCTGGCACACGTTCAGTAAGGGCATCGTAAAGCGCATTTTTTCCTTTTGATTACAATGATTACGGTTCTGATTTCAAGGAAAGAATGTAATGAGCAATGCCACCTATGTGACAAGAAAAATAAGCATGGATGTATGTGAATGATGCATTGTTGAAGTATTGTGAATTTTATATAGGACATAGGCTCGAATCAATTTAGATTTTCATTAAAACAGCATGGTTCATCACTTATTGTCAAAGTGAAACTGGAAATAAACCATAGATGTCAACAGTCCTTAATTTTGTAAATTATTTAGCTCAATCATGTGTTGGCAGTAAACAAAGAAGCGGTGTAACTCGATCCATCTTCCACCCCAACTTTTGTAAGCCAGTTACTTCCATACTTGACCTTGACTTGATGAAAACCTTTTCTTAAAAGCATGTGCTTTATTCGACCCCATAATCCAAGGACTAGAAATTTTGATTGTCAGTACTTAATATCTCAATGTGTGTGCGAGGTGTAGCTGCCTATGTGTGCATAGAACAAACAAATATTTCTAAATATGCATGTAATAGGTAAACAACCACACCAAACACAAAAGCACATAAAAGAGTTATAAGGACATAAGAACATAAAAGAAATAAAGGGAAACGAAATAAACAAAAGGTCATGATAAGCATTGCACATAGATTAAATGGTTTAACTCTCTAACAAAAGTCCTTAATGGAATCGCCAACTGTCGCAACCTACCCGTCGACGGGAGGGTGAACAGGACAAAACAGATGGGCCAAAGCGTTTGTCTAAGGGAGAAAAAGAGCAGAGTCGCCACCAATGTTTATTCGAGGAAAACGTTAGAAAAACCAAAAAATAGGGTATGCGGATATTGAAAGTAAGGGTTCAGGAGTTGTTTACGTATAGGGAAGGTATTAGCACCAGACGTGCCGGTCACAAGGGACAACATCCTTTAATCGAGTGCGCAAAACATGACTTCAAAATTGTGTATTTTCCCTTTTTATATTTTTTTATTTTTTTTCGGGTCGACAAGGGTGTTGCCATTGCTCCTACGTATCCTCAAGTGCAATGGAGAATTCAGACCTACGTAGTTCTTTAAGTCTAAAAGTTTGTGTTACATTGATCTTATGTTTTTCAGAAGATTGATTTTAATTATGAATAAAAGTCATTTAAGGCATTGGACCTTGAAACGATGTTTTAAACTTTAAAAAAGTAGAGAGAATCGTTAAGATATTGGACCTTGAAACGACCTCAAGTTTGAAAAGCAAAGAGAATCGTTAAGGCGTTGGACCTTGAAAGAATCTTCTCAAGTTTGAAAAGCGGAGAAAATCATTAAGGCATTGGACCTTGAAACAATCTCAAGTGATTTTAATGAAGAGAAAATCAGTTATATGTTTATTTCATCTTGGTTTTATTCATTAACTTTCAATCCTCGTTTTCCTCTTCTTTCTTCTTCTTCTTCTATTTGATGTCTCTCAATTTCTCTCAATGCTAGACCTTGGAACCGTTTTCTCAACCTCCCTCATGCTTATTTATAGCAAACGATGGCATTATGGGTCATGGCAGCTAGCGCACGCGAGCTATTGCTTCAACCTGAAGTAACCTTTCTTGCCCAGGCAAGCTGGTTACTTCACCCCTAAGCTATTTGGGGGCCCAGGCGAGCCAGGGTTCAGAAAAAAGCTTAGAATGACCCTTTTGCTCTCCCCTTTGGGTATTTTTCGTATTCTTGATCAAAATATCGAATGATCATCTGTTTTGCACTGTAACTAGCATTCAACACCATAAGTCGACTAGTAAGGATCAAAAGATCAACAAATGATAGTCCCCGGACGAAATTAAGGTATGACAAGGGTGTAGCAAGCAAATGCTCACCACCCCCTCTAAAATTTAATTGGATTGGGCTTCTCCCAATTCAATTAAATTTATTTCCCAACACACACGTCAAATATTCACTTATTGCATGTGAAATTACAAAACTACCCCTAATACAAAAAACTAGTCTAGGTGCCCTAAAATACAAGGGCTGAAAAATCCTACATTTCTAGGGTTCCCTACCTACATTATGGAGCCCTAAATACAAAGCCCAAAAATAATGAAATCCTAATCTAATATATACAAATATAAGTGGACCCAACCTTGGCCCATGGGCTTAGAAATCTACCTTGAGGTTCATGAGAACCTTAGGGCCTTCTTTAGCAGCTCTAACCCAATCCTCTTGGAGCCTTTTGCTCATGGCTCTAGTGACTGGTCCCTTCCTAGGGAGGATTGCATCAAAAGGGGAAACAACTTACCATTGTTACATTTTGATCTGGTTGGCCCAACTAGGACAAACTCAGTTAGTGGTAAAAGGTATGGTCTGGTCACTGTGGATGATTACTCTAGATGGACCTAGGTCATGTTCCTAGCCCAGAAGGATGAGTCTTTTGGTGTCTTTGTTAAATTATGTAAAATATTTTAAAGTGAAAAAGCATTATGCATTACTTCAATTAGAAGTAACCATGAAAGAGAGTTTGAAAATGGGAATTTTCGTTAGTTCTATGAAGAAAATGGTATCCTTCACAACTTTGTAACTCCAAGAACACCTCAACAAAATGGTGTGGCTCAGAGGAAAAACAAATAATTATACGAAATGGCGAGGACCATGCTTAATGATAATTCTACTCCTATGTACTTTTAGGCTGAAGAAGTAAATATTGCCTATTATTTACAAAACAAAATTTACATAAAATCCACTTTGAAAAAGACTTCTTATGAATTGTGGAAAGGACAAAAATCCAACATATCATACTTCTATCCTTTTGGATGTCAATGTTTCATTTTAAACACTAAGGAGAACTTGGGAAAGTTTCATTCTAAAAGTGATGATGGAATATTGCTTGGGTACTCTAAAACTTCCAAGGCTTATAGAGCACATAACTCTTGAACCTTAGTATTTATGAAGTTATCCATGTGAGGTTCAGTGACACCAAGCCTGATAAGGAGTTTTTAGTGTTGGATGAGTCTTTTGCAGATTTGAGACTGAAAGATGGAATCAAAAAGTCTAATTCATCTAGTCATAGCGCATAAGTTGTAGCATCCAATCCACCCCTAGACAGTCCTCAAGAAGAAGAGAGCCGACTGGACAAAACATAAGAAAGAACCATCTAGAAAGTCAAATATTGGTGATCCAACAAAAAGATTCCACACTAAAGCATCTCTCGGGCTGCATACCACACTAATATAAGAAATTGAGCCCAAAGATAGAGATGAAGCAATGCAAGATGAAAGCGGGCTTAAGGCCATGCATGAGGAGCTTGACCAATTCCAGAAAAGTGATGTATGGAAACTAGTGAAGCTACCTAAGGACCAAAAGGCTGTTGGAGCTAAGTTTATATCTAGAAACAAAATAGACATTAATAATAAGGTTGTAAGAGGTTAAATGCTAAGAGTTACTGAAACTTATGCTCCTATAGCTAGTCTTGAAGCAATATGCATTTTATTTTCATTTGATACTTATCAGAATATGAAGCTATACCAAATGTGTATAAAAAGGGCATATTTATAGAAATAACAGAATTAATAGAAATTCAAAAATAACAGAATTAACGAAATTCAGTGCGTTGGAAATATGGAAATTGTGGAAACAAAGGGTGTTTTAAAGGGTTCCAAGGCTCAGAAGTGGAGAGAATTGAGAAAAAAGAGAAAGAAGAAGAAGAAAGAAGAGGAAATGAAGTCGAGGTGCTGCCGAATCACGGCTGTGACCAATCCCTACATTGTCCCTTGTTCGGTGTTCTTCGTGCGACCGTCGGTTAGTTTTGTTTTTAAGATTTGAATGTGATATATGCACCCTTAGGGGTCCCCCTTTGTTGTTTTGTGCACATTCATCTTCTCCATCTATCATCGTCAATCTCTTTTTCTTTGTAAAGTTCAATCTTAACCGATCACTAGTGAAGTAAAATTGTCTTTAAATAGATTGGAAATTAATAAACAAAACCAAGATAAAATAAATTCACAATCAAACTTCTTTTTTTATCAAATATCACTTGAGATCGTTTCAAGGTCCAACGCCTTAACGATTCTCTCTGCTTTTCAAAATTTAAAAGATTGCTTCAAGGTCCAATGCCTTAACAATTCTCTTCGCTTTTCAAAATCTAAAACAATCTTTCAAGGTCCAACTCCTTAAATGAATTTTTTTCGCGATTAAAATAAATCTTTCAAAAAACATAAAATCAATTTAACACACAAAACATTCAGACTTAAAGAACTACATAGTTCTGAATTCCTCATCGCACCTGAGGATACGTAGGAGCAATGGCAACTCCCTTGTCGACCCCAAAAAGAAAAAAAGAAAAAAGGGAAAATAAATAATTTTGAAGTCACGTTGTGCACACTCGATTAAAGGTTGTCGTCCCTTGTGACGGGCGCGTGGGGTGGAAATACCTTCCCCACGCGTAAACAACTCCCGAACCCTTATTTTCAAAATTCACAGACCCCTTTTGGGTTTTTCTAATGTTTTCCTTGAATAAACATTGGTGGCGACTCCGCTCATTTTCACCCTTGGAGACAAACGCTTTGGCTTATCTATTTGGCCTTCGTCGTCCTGTCGTGAGGTAGGTTGCAATATAATACTTCTTGACTCAAATTCTTCAAGGGATGGCACTAATCCTCCTTTCCAATTCTTCAAGGGATGACCAAAAAATGAAATAAAAGCTAAACCAATAGAGTTTTAACAAGACAAATTTTCAAGCAATAAAAAGCACATAAAAGAAAGCTAGGACTCAAAGAGAAACCTAGAATGGTTCTAGAGTATAGTAAAAAAAACCTATAAAAAAAAGACTCAAGAAACCTCTAGTTTTGGCACTTGTTTTCACATTACTTTTCAATTGAAATTGTAGAACTAAGATTGGTCTAAAATAAGCACTAATTGTAGAACAAATTTTGAGCCAAAACAACAAGCACACTTCCCTTTCCTTTTTTTTATTTTTCCTGGACACTGATTTTTTTCGCCAACTTGTATGATTTTTATTATTTTTCCTTTTATCCAAATCACTTGTTTCTTTTTTTCAATTTTTTTTTCAGATATCTAGAAAATTTATGAATACTTTCAGCTCCAAATTCGTAGTGACCAATTCCCAGTAATTTTTACAAGCTCGTATGTTCAAGCTACCAGCACCAGCAATTTCAGGCTTCGAATTTGTTAAGCATGGTATGTTGATTTCCTTAGGCTTACTTTCAACTTTCCTTTTTATGTTAAACTCTCTAGGATTTTTTACCACAATTTTAGGAGTTCAATATACACTTAGGATCAAAATTTCGGTCAGCAATTCAATCACCAAAACTCAAATTCACAATAGACACAATCATAAGAAATTTTGGCTCTAAATTTGGCCCCACCAATTCAAATTCAAGTGAAATTTGAATAGAAATTAAAATTACCCTCCAATTTTTTGTGACACTTAGGCTATAAATAGAGGCCTTGTGTGTGCATTTTTTCAACTTTGATCGTTTGAAAATTACATTTCAAAGTTCAGACTTCATTTGAGGCACAAAATTTCATGCTCCTTCTCTCCCTCTCCCTCAACTCATCTTCTCCTACCTTCAAGCTCTTATCCATGGCTTCCTATGGTGATGAGCTTCTTCTTGACTCATCTTCTCCTTGAAGTGGTGTCTCCAATCATCTTTTTTGCATTGATGAAGAAGATCCAAGGCCTACAAGCTCCACTTGGAGCTATATCAACTGGCCTCCTCCCATTTCATTGCCTTACCTTCCTGGTGAATCCAAGGTTGCTTTGGTGGATCGAAGCCTTAGCAAGAGGGAGGAAATGCTTAGAGTTCTGAAGTTTCATTTACAGCAAGCTCAGAATTGTATGAAGCAACTTGCTGATAAGCATGGATCTAAAAGACACTTTGCCATTGGTGACCTTGTTTTTGTTAAGCTTCATTCTTACAGACAAGTTTCTGTTGCACAAAGGGCCAATGTTAAGCTTAGTCCTACATACATTGGTCCCTTTCAAGTGGTTGATCGTGTAGGTGTTGTTGCTTATAAGCTTGCTTTTCCTACTTCTTCTCTCGCATAAAAAATGTGTTTCATGTTTCCCAGTGAAGTGACATGTCACTGTTGCTGATTCAAGTCTTACACTTTCGGATTTTTCTGTTGACAGTTCCAGTCTTAAAGAACCAGATGTCATTTTGGATCAGATGATGGTTTGGAGAAGAGGACAAGTTGTGACCAAGGTTTTAGTCAAGTGGAAACATCACTTGCCTGAGGATTCCACATGGGAGTTCTACTATGATCTCAGGAAATGGTTTCCTTCTTTTCATCCTTGAGGACAAGGATAGTTTTGAGGGGGTGGGATTGATATAGAGCAAAGCTCAAGGATCCACGTGTCATGCAATTGCTGAAGGACACATGTCTGTCACTAAGGGAGCCTTGGATTGGTTAATTAGTTAGTACCATTTTCTATTGAGAAAAAGTTGCTAGTAACAACTTTGTATAGCCAATTCATTCTTCTGATGCATTCATTCCATTACTTGTAAACATTCTCCTCTGTATCTTTGATCTAATTCAATAAGACTTCTCGGAACCTTTTTTCCTTCAAGGTTCCTTGTTCATCCTAGTTCTTCGGTTAATCTTCTTTCCCTAGAACTATCTTATCTCTTATCAGTAGGTGACGAATTTCTTGCTCTCGGAGTAGACGTCGGAGTAGATGCGAGGGCTGAATGTTGCTGGAAATGTCGTCGGCAAAAGTGGCAAATAGGGCGTCACCGTTGAAGAGAGGGAAAGTAGGTTTCATCGTTTCAGCAAAAGGGGGTTGAAGTATAGAATGAGCACGAGGAGGGAGTTAATTGTTTGCTAGTTATTCTAAAGAAATGCTGTGATTTTAAGCTTTATTTTATTCAATAATGATAATATTAAGTTTTATAGAATATTTATTAAATAATGATAACTATAAATTTAATAAAATACTTGATTTTGACACAATTATAATATTTATAATAATTAAATAAAACTAAAAATTAATAATATACCACATTATAATTTAATATCATGACGATATATTATACAAATTAATTATTATAAATTAATATTATTAATTTTTATATTAAATTGTGAATTTAGTGTGTGGCCATTTCATATATGATTTTGTTTCATATAGAGACATCTATGGTTAAGGAAAAATACAAATTTTAAAATAAATTTAAATTATATAAATCTATATTGATAAAAAAAAACTAACAATCAACCTAATAAAACTTTTTAATCACATGTCACATCTTTAAAAAAAATTAAAAAAAGACATGAAATGAAATAATATTTTCAAGCTAGTTAATTATAAAATAACAAAAATAATATAAAAAATTATTAAATGAATAAAATTTTTATTTTTATTTTTTTGGTCCCTTTTGTAACGCCGGACGTGCCAATTTGTTGATCCTATACTTTCAACTTTACCAAGATGTATTATCATACTTAATTCAAAGAAATAAAATAAGATCAAACATCCTATTTAGAATTTCATTCGATCAACCCTAATGAAGGGCATGTTCCAATATCCTTCCCGTGAGGAGAAAGATACTGCAAATCCAAGGTGATTTGATCAGATTCTTAACAAGATGCATAGTAATTTGTGGAAGAAAGATACTGCAAATCCTGATATATCCTCACATGCAGTTGACGAAGAAAGGTGGAAGGCACCATAAGATGATTCGTACAAGATTAACTTTGATGTCTCAATCAGGAAGCAAGTGGGAACAGGGCTAGGTTTGATAGCCCGGGACCACCAAGGTCATGATGTTCTGGCAGCACGTTTTCCACAGATTCTGTAGTGGAAGTTAGAGAAGCAGATGCCTGTGCTTTCAGATGGGCGATTATTAAGGTGAATGAGCTATGCTTGTTGTGCTCAGTTTGAAACTGATAATTTACCACTGTTTCAGTGCGGGAAGACGAGAGACTCAAGTGGCAGGGACCTATTTCATGGTCTAGTAGATGACTGCAGGCGACTCTTGTAAAAATGTTGTCAATGACTAAAAATTAATATTTGTATTTAAGTTATTCAGTAAAATATTATGTTTGCTCAACTGACGTAATATTTTACTGAATAATTTTATGGTTTTTTTGTCAAAGTATGTCGGGAATATTTGTCAGTTAACGTCAGTCGACACTATTTTTCGGCTCACACTGGTTGAGTCTATTTTCAGCTGATGTTCACTAGGTATTTTTACCAACGCGGCTAGGGTTTGTTTGGCCAACACCGACTAGTGTCTTTTTGAACGACATTGACCAAGTCTATTTTCAGCCAACGTTGGCCTAAAAAATCCTAGTAGGTGTTGACAAAATAATCTACGTAATATCGGCTAAAAAATAGCTTGGTCGATGCCGACCAATAAAACCTACCTGATGTCAATCGAAAAACATCATTGGTCAACGTTGAGCGAAAAATCCCCTAGTCGAAGTTGGCTAAGAAATAGCCCTCACCAATGTCAAACAAAAAACCCTACCCAACATCGGCTATAAAATAGTCTTGGCTGATGTTAGCTAAAAAACAGCTCTAATCGATGTCGACCGAAAAACATCACTGGTCAACGTTGAGCGAAAAATCCCTAGTTGAAGTTGGCTAAGAAATAGCCCTGACCAATGTCAGACAAAAAACCCTACCCAACATCAGCTATAAAATAGTCTTGGCTGATGTTAGCTAAAAAATAGCTTTGACCGATGTCGACCGAAAAAATTCTAGTGGATGTCAACTGTAAGATCATAGTCGATGCCGACTAAAAATAGTCATACCCGATGTCGATCAAAAATACCTAGCTGGTGTTAATAGAAAACCCCCCAACCTACATCAAAGAAAAAACTTAACTAATGTGGTTAAGAAATAGTTTTGGCTGATGTTAGCCAGAAAACCCTAGTCGATGTCAGCAAAAATATCCTAATCAACGTCGGCTAAGAAAATCTAGTTGACATCAGTCAAAACACCCTAGCTAACATCGACTGAAAATATAACCCTAGCCAATATTGGCTAAAAAATAACTTTGGTTGATGTTGGCTAGAAAAACCTTGTTGACGTCGACTAAAAAACCCTAGCACGTGTCTACTCAAAAGTTAGCCATGACCGATGTCAATAGAAAAAATCTAACCAACGTTAGCAAAAAAAATCATTGGTCAACATCAACTAAAAAAACCTAGATGACAACGACCAAAAACATATTTGGTTGACGTCAGCAAAAAATTCTCATGACTGACATCAGGGAGAAAATAACCCTAACCAACATCATCTAAAAAATATTTTAGCTGATATCGGAAAAAAATAGCTTTGGTTGACATCATATAAAAAAAATTCTAATAAAAAAAACCTCAACCAACATCAATGAAAAGCAACTGATGTCGATGTCGACCGTAAAAACTTTGATCACTCGTAGTTGTGAGTGTTGAGCGAAAAAGAGTCGCGAACAAGAACGTGATTTAGAATGAGCATCTCTGAAAAAAGAATTTCAGATTCTACATTTTTGGAGAGAATTTGAAATCTCACTGTTTTAGTCAACCTAATGATTCATAAAAATACAAAAAATTAAATTCCTTGAAAAAATGCATTCCCCTGCTAAATCATTTTATTCTTTTTTTAATTTGTTATATTTTTATAATCTTATGTATTTTTATGACACTATTCAAAAATTATTTTATAAAGTAAATATATAATATAAATTTAATCTTTAATGTATATTTTTTTACATAAATTATAATTTCATAAAATGACAGTATTTTATTATCTTTTTAATATTTATATGTGATTTAATGACTATTTTTTACCTATATTAATATATTATTTTTATTTATTATAATAGTATTTTTTTATTTATATTTAACTTTATTTAATCATGTACAACTTTTTTTAAAAGAATTAGATTATAGAAAAATATTGTCGCTAAATCACATTATTTTGAAAGATAAATATAATATATAAAATAAAACATATAAATATACATATTCTAATTTATGTGAAAATATAATTTAATCTTACATGTTATATTTTAAAAGATAATATATAAGATTATAAAAATATAATAAATTAAAAAAGAATAAAATTTGAATTTTAAATTATTTTCACATAAAACTTATATTAATGCTATATTTTGCCTCAAATATTTAAATGAGCTAGTGTAAAAGAGTGTGTTTCTTACTTTTAAGTTCTTATTTTTTAAGAAAATATTGATCAACTTTCTAATTTAATCAATATTTAAAATTTAACGGTCAACGGTTAGTCAATGATTAAAATTAGCTCTGAGATTATGATAATGATTTTTAAACGTTTTCTCAGAATTTAATCTATCCGGATATCGTGTAGATTTATATATAGTTATAAATTAAAACTAGCACGTAATAAAGCCTTCCAAACAACCATTTTAAAAGTGTTAAAAACACATTTTTTTTCTAACACGCAAAATATTGCAGCATTTCAATAGTAGTAAGAAAAAACAAATAAGGTAAATATTAAAAGTAAACAAAAAATATCTCAGTAAGATTAATAAGAAGTGTCTCGCACGGTAAAATTCTAATAAGTAATAAGTAAAAAAATAAAATGTTCGGGTTTATTGGTTTGGTTCGATTCTTACGGCTTTCAAACCAAGAGTCAAACCAAACCATTCGGGTTTCAAGAAACGAAACTCAAACCAAACCAATAAAGCAAACCAAACAAGATTTTTTAATTGTTTTAGTTTAAATTGATTGGATTTGCGAGTTGGAAAGGATCCAAGGGCACCCCTATTGAAATTTGTTTTTATCATGCCCAATGCCCATCATGTCAGTCCGCGTTTCCTAGATAACTCTACACTATCTAAAAAAGTAAACCCCTCAAGAAATAAATCAATCTCCATGTATTGAAAATTATTGTTTTGTTTGGGGTGGGCTTCGGGGGAGGGATTAGTATATCCGAAGCACTTGACAGCACATTGGAAATTTCAAACACTACTCATAATTCAACGAATATACAAACCAATCTTTTGTAGCTTTCCCTGTGCATCACAGTAAAGCTACACAAGATTCAAAGCTCAGGAAAATTTCTCTTCTAAATTCAACATTGTCATAATGTATTTAGAATTGAATGCTAAATTTTGGGTTCAGTGGCTTTCCAAGATGTCAACTCAGATGGAATGACTTCTTCATTACAGGAAAGCACAGCTTGTGCCATCAAATTACCTAGCCAAGCATGGTATAACAATCCTCTTGAACCTAACCCTCCAAATAACCAATACCTACAAGTATGGTTTCTGCCTATTACATCATTTATACAACCCAAAAGTGGAAGTGATCCAAGGGTGGTGAGTGGAGGCATTGCCCTCAGACCAGCTCTTGCTCCAGTGAAAACCCAATCCTTTATTCCAGGATAAATGGTAGATGCCTTTGGCAAAAGCTCCAGAAGAGCTTTCGTAGCTTCGTCAGTTGAGACATTTGGCAATGAATTAATGGATTTCCACTCCCAAGTTGAGCCCACTTTCAGACTACGAGGACCCTGAACAGAAATCCATGCATCTGATAATATTGACGGCCCACTCTCGGGATAACCGCTAGAAGACAATGTCAGAAAATTCTCAAGTAAATGGGATATGATCTTGAAGCAATCTAAATGGCAAATCATAAGCTATGAAGGCTCATTCCTAGAAAATAATGCACTTGAAGCAGAATACAGCTATAAATAATCATGTCATGAGACAACAAAATACCAAACTATAGAGTTTTCAGGATGAAAGCAAATACAAGGCAGAACATTAAAACCTTACATCATATCATCAGGCAATTCCAGGTGTGCAATTACACCCCTACAAGTCCTTAAAGGAAGCCTCCCCGAGATCTCAGGAAGCATGTTCACCTTGGCACCTAGGCATATGATGACTGCGTCATATTCCCCTGATAAATGAAAGATATAAATCAGTCTAGAACAAATGAAACCCTCTGCCAATAGTAAGCTCATGTCATGACTTATCTAAAGCTACCACAAAATTAGCAAACAAGTTACTTCAAAGCCATTGGTATGGATAACATTGAAATGTGAAAACCTTCATTGGCCAATTTATACAGTTGAAACAGAAAAACCTTCCAGACAAATATGCATAAACATTGACACCTGGGTCAATGGGGGGTAAAAGTTAAATTTGATTTCAAACTCGTTAACTTGTTTCTTGACTTGAGAATTTGTACAAGTTTACTTGAGTGAATCCAGAAAAGAATTTGACAGCGAGTTAACTCATTTTCTCTACCTAAACTTGTAAACCCATAAACCCATAAGAGTCTACAAGTTAACTTGAGAGTTTGACAACCTTGATGATAATACTAAATGAAACAATCAAAAGTGAATAGGGTGATTTAAGATTCCTTGTTCTCCTGTTTGAGGAATGATAGACTAACTAATTTAAAAAATATTGAAATAAGTTTATATTGCCTAAACTTACTCTGTAAAAGCTTTCACTACTTTTCTTGTATTATAGGAATCTCCTTCAGATTTGACATTTCTGCATTTACATATTCACCCTTCACAGTTGTCTCCATATTAAGCTACAATTTTCCTTCATGTTAAAAGCCTCTTTCCTTACAGATTGACTAATTTACCAATATAGTCTAATTTGATGAGTTCATATATACCAATGTTTTGAGTTTGGCATAGTTGAAGAAAAAAGATTTTTCAGAAAGTCCTGAATTCAAGCTTTTTATAATTTATGATTACTCATTACTCATTGACCTACATTTGATTGAATAAAAATGCTAAATTTAAATTGTTACATTCACTTAATTTAAAGGACAAAGCAAAAGGAGACAGACATTACCAGACATTACAAAACTTTGGCAATTTTACAATCATACTAGCATATTTACAATCAAACAGCAACAACTGAATAAAACTATGGAAGACCAAAAGAATAGCAATGTATTATTACCTTCAAAATCGGAAAGTCTATGAACAGATCTTTTGTGTAAACTAAGTTGTTTGTGTCCAGACTCAAGAGTGGAGGATTCTTTCACCAAATTTTTGCAACCTTGGAAAAGTGCCTAATGTAATTATTAAAAACAATGAAATTAACCTAGAAAAGAAAAGGCAAAAGATATACACTATATGATTAAACAATAGAAAAAAATTGCATGAGTCATCCAAACCTGAAGATAGTGTTGGGAATTGATATTTAGAGCTTCAGGCATATAGAAAGCAGTGTTGAATGGTAAACATACACCAGGTAAAAGACTTTGAGCCTCTTTGTCATTAAGTGTTTCTACTCTGCAGCTAGGAAGACAAGTCTTGACATTCTAATCACATAAGAGGCAGAATATCAATATGAAACACAAGTCAACTAACCAATATTCCCAAAATCTATTAAATTAGAGAGGTTACATCATTCAATTTGATCATGTTCTTCATATCTGTTGCTGGTCTTAAGATGCCCCTGAAGTCAGCTGATCATCAGCAATGTAAAGCAACTCTAAGATTCCCATGCAGAGCAAAAAAATGAAAAAAAAAAAAAAAACAGCAATATGAAGTGTTCGAAAAAGACGCATAAAACTATTTTGCAAGAGTTGGGGAGGTGGGGTGGGACAGTATTCAGTTTCTGAAAGGAAAAGAAACTAAAGAACCTTTTGTGAGCTACAAAAGCTTTCATATCTTCAGCAGATTCTCCAGTTCTGCAGTCTTTGGAGACACTAGCTTCTTCAGCAACTCTCAAAAGCTTCATGCTCTCTTTCCAACACTGAGCACCCTCCCAGAGAAGCTTAACTACATTACCATTCATCCATCAGTAGATTCCATAGGACAACACCACAACATAACAGAAAATCAATATAAAACAACAATCCACTATATCCACACTCCACAGAAGGATACATTTCAAGAAGAAAATGAGAAACCTTTAGGGGAATAAGGGTGAAGAAGACCCCCAGATACTCCAGAAGCACCACCCCCAATACCCACTTCATCATATATATCAATTCTCATTTGCAACTCCTTAGGACTTTGCTGCAAAGTGATTTTCACCAAAAAAAAAATGAAAATGAAATAAAATCAGTTGCTGACAGACAATTATGCTGTGTAAGTTTTCATAAATTAGCAGGCACACATTAATATTAGTAATTCATAAGCACTTTTAGGAGAATAAAATAAGAAGAAAAAAATAAAATGAGTTTCTCTAATTTGTAGAAACTCTCTCACATTAATCTTTTAAAAGGTTATTTTTAAGCTAATTTTAATTTTAACTTATGGAGAAACTTATTTCATTTTTCATTCTCATTTTCTTCTGATAAGTGTTTATGGAAAAGTTTATCCAATCAGGATAAGTGAGTGTACCTTCAACAAATGCCAAACAACTGAGAGGCCAGCGAATCCAGCACCGAGCACTGCGCACCTGAGGCAATAATAATTACGAGTCAAATTTTTAACCCAGTGTGTTTATAGAGGGAAGATGATGTGTATGTTTATATGTATATTTATGAAATGACAAGTGAAGCAAGAAGAGGTGACCTGAGCGGCAATTGAGTTGGAGAGCTATGGCATCGAACTGAAGAAGGAGAAGGAGGAACAGAATAGACAAGGTTGAGTGTTGGACATGTTGAAATGCGAGGCAAAATCCTTCCATTAGGGTTCGGCCACAAATTGAGGCTCTTCATGTCCGTCTGTTACTTTCACTTACTGCTCTTGTCCCCGTGAACAGGAGGCAACAGCCAAAAAGGTAGAGGTGTTTTGCTTAATAATATTACTGAACCCAGCTTTTTTCTTTACCTAAAAAGCTACTTATAAGTTATTGCTGAAAATAAGAACTTCAAAACAAATAAGAAGAATTCATTTGTCAATTTTAATGTTTTTTTAGATAGAAGGTTTCTTTTAAACTAAAAGTCGTTTGATAAAATTTTTAAAAGTTTTAGTTTTATTTAAAATTAATTATCTTGTTAAATAAAAAAGTATATTTATAAAATAAAAAAAGAATAAATATTTATTTTAGTGCCTAAAAGAGTAGGACGATGACAAATTCGTTCTTGAAAGATTAAAAATAAAATTTTAGTATTCGAAAGTGTAAAAAGTGTAACAAATCTGTCATATCATTAACTTTCGTCTTTTACCGTTAATGGATTCACCTACATGACATATAGGGATGAAAAGATTGTTCTCATGGCCTTCATTAGTTAACAATGATGCATTGACTCAAAGGAACAAAAATGTAAGCAAAAAGGTGTTGGTGTTGTGTGCATCAAATGAATACATATTTATCTCATGCATACATTAAAACACGCTTACAACATCGAAGAAGTTTATACAAGAACATAAAGGAAAAGGGAAACTGATGAAAAGGAAAACATAACTTTTGCACAAAAGATTAATAGGCCTAACTCTCTAAAAATAGTCTCCAGTAGAGTCGCCAACTGTTGCAACCTACCCTTCGGCGGGAGGGCGACACGAGGCTCACAGGTGCGTCTTCCAAGTGAAGAAGGTGCGCGGAGTCGCCACCAACGTTTATTCGAGGAAAGCGTCGGAAAACCGAAGTGTGTGGTCTACGAACTTTAATCGTGAAAGGTTCGGGAGTTGTTTTTACGCACGGGGAAGGTATTAGCACCCCACGTGCCCGTCACAAGGGACGACAGCCTTCAATCAAGTGTGCAAATATGACTTCAAAATTATGTATTTTTCCCTTTTTTATGTTTTTATGCCTTTTTGTATTTTTTATCTTTTTGTGGTCGACAAGGGTGTTTCCCTCACTCCTACGTATTCCTCAATTGCGATGAGGAAATCAGACCTACGTAGTTCTTTGAGAACTAAACGTTGGTTAAGTTGTTTTTATCTTTTTTCGCAAATATATTTTAACCGAACAAAAGTCGTTTAAGGCGTTGGACCATTAAACGATCTTTTGATTTTTGGAAAGGAGAGAAACGTTAAGGCATTGGACCATTAACAATCTTTTGGTTTTGAAAGGAGAGAAACGTTAAGGCGTTGGACCATTAACGATCTCTTGGGGTGGTCGACAAAAGCGAGGCTTTTGCTCCTACGTATCTTCAATTGTGATGAGGAAATCAAACCTATGCAGTTCTTGCAAAAGCGATAAAGTTATGTGTTGATTTTATGCTTTTGAACGGTCTATGTTAACCGATAAAAGCAAAGAGGACCGTTTAAGGCGTTGGACCTTAAAACGGTTTCAAGTGATTTTTGCGGACAAAGCTTGATTTGTGAGTTGATTTTAGCCTTGGTTTCACTTTGGTTATTAGTCAATTAATTCAAGGAAAATTTCAAATAAAAACGTCTGATTGATTTTTCTTGATTATTATTTTTTTAAGATATTTTGATTATTTTATTATTATTTTGTTTTTTTTTTGTTTAACCGAGGTTACAACGTGAACGATCAGTTAGATTTTGTTTTAACAATGATTAAACGAGATTACAATACAAATGATCAGTTGAAATTCATTTAATCATTTATTAGGTGAAAAAATAGCTTAAATAAATGGTTAAAAGCTCATTAAAGTGGAATAAAAGAAAACTGAAAGTAAGCAAAATGAAAGTGAAAGTACACAAAACAAGTAGGAACCACTAAGGGTGCATAGAATGAATTGAAAGATTCGATTTCGGGAACTTACCGGTTGAAGACCGAAGAACGAACGAAGAACGGTGAAGAACGATGAAGAAAGATGAAGAATTTCCACAAAATCACTTACAGAAACGTCTTGGAAGCGTTACGGAAGCACATCGGCTTGAATTTTCTTCACGAAAACACATTTTTTCACCCAAAACAGCTTAAATGCATAACCAAGGGGCCCGAAATGAATTTACACAGGCCTCCTTCCCCTATTTATAGCAAAAATGGGGAGGTGCTTGCCGCCCAGAGACTTCATGAAGAAGATTTCTAAGCGCACCCCAATTACTAAGTTCACCCCCACTTTTCGTACTCTACGGAAAAGTTACGAAAGCCTTACGGAAGTGTTTCGGATTTGATTTTCATCTTTTTTTCTCTTCCCTTTCACCATTATTAAGTGAAATTTGCTTACCCAAGGTTTTCAAAAATTTTACAAAAGCATTACGGAAGCCACGGAAGCCCCGGAAACAATTTTTCAACAAAACGTGGAGGAGCTTGCCGCAGTTGCTTCCTCCTTAAGCAACCCACCTTCCAAAATATTGTGGAAGGGCCTAGAATTGAATTGCTATTTACACCCCTCTCTTGATAAGTTCCACCCCCATTTTTGTGTTTTTGGCTGTTTTCTTTCTGAAATCTCACAAAACTTTACGGATTCCACCGTGATGAGTGTTAAGCCTTCCGAAGCGATCAACAATGGTCCTCAGATGAAATTAGAGTGTAACAGTTTATTTACACACACCTAACTTTGCTAAATACACTCTCTTTTCATGTTTTTGACCGGTTTCTTCCTGAAACATCTTAGAACTTTACGGATTCCACAACGATGGGTGTTAAACATTTTGAGGTGGTCAAACGAAGGTCGCATGCCAACAAACAATGGTCCCCAGACGAATTTAGGGTATGACACACTTGAAAAGTTCATATCTTATTTGGTAGGCTCAAGAGTTATCATCTACACCAATCACACAACTATTAAATATTTTCTCAACAAGGCTAATTCCAAACCCAGATTGATAAGATGGATCTTACTGTTGCAAGAATTTAATTTGGTGATTCGGGATAAAAAGGGATCGGAAAACGTTGTAGCTGACCATTTGTCTAGATTGGTGAATGAGGAAGTCACGTCAAAAGAAGCTGAAGTGAGAGATGTATTCCGTGATGAATCATTATTCTTGGTGAGTGAGAGACCTTGGTTTGCCGATATGGCCAACTTCAAAGCTGCAAGAATCATCCCAAAGGACTTAAATTGGCAGCAGAGGAAGAGATTTCTACATGATACTCAATTCTATATATGGGATGATCCATACTTGTTCAAGATAGGAGCTGACAATGAATATATTATGGAGGTTGAGGTATTTGTTTGCTGGGGGATTGATTTTGTAGGTCCCTTCCCTTCGTCTTTTGGCAATGAATATATACTAGTGGCTATTGACTATGTCTCTAAATGGGTTGAAGCAGTGGCTACCCCGCATAATGATGCTAAGACCACTATTAGAAAATACACTTTCAACATCGGTTATTTAGAACATTCTACATCGGTTCTAAAACCGATGTTGAAAGTGACGATGTTGAATGTATGAATGTTAACATCGGTTTTGGAGAACCGATGTTAACATACATATGACAACATCGGTTCTCCAAATACCCGATGTTAAACACAATGAACAACAGCAAAAAAAGTGTAGGCATGATGAACGTTGACATCGGTTTTCCAGTAAAACCGATGTTAATATGTTAGTTTAACATCGGTTTTCTAGAATAACCGATGTTAATGTATGCCCTTAACATCCGTTTTTCTAGAAAACCGATGTCAACGTTGATGATGCTTACACTTATTTGGTGTAGTTCTTTGTGTATAACATCAGTTAATTATAAATAACCGATGTTACTATTCAAATATTCACATCGGTTATTTATAATTAACCGATGTTAATGTACAATAGTTGACATCGGTTATCCACAGATAACCGATGTTAAAATACAAACGCTGACATCGGTTATACACAAAAAACCGATGTTAATATACAAACGTTAACATCGGTTTTCTATTCTAACCGATGTTGGTTATGATATTAACATCGGTTTTTGTTAATAACCGATGTTGTTTTCAAATATTTTTTTTTATATATACTTTCTGTTTTTACAGTAAACCCAAAATTGTACCTGTCAAATGCAATTTCAGGAGGCCCAATTCACAGCAAATAAACATTTTATTCTGCTTTCAAGCAGTTTTAATGATAATAAACATCAAATAATTGATTTATATATTATAAAGAACAATCAACAAATGAATTCAATGTTCGTGTTACATAGAAAATGTAAAAAATGTAAAAAATGTTAAAAAATGTTCCTAAATCCTAGGCCTGATCTCTAACTCGGAGATAAAACTGTGCCTACTGAATCCGCAATGCTTTTAATCTCTCGGGCTCCAATGGTCTAGGGTCGTTAAAATACTGCATGATTAAATAAATCATATTAAGTTAATAATGTAATACAAATTATAAATAAATCGATTTTCTTTGAAATAAACTTACCGCTTCCCAATTATTTCTAAAACTTCCTAAAATGATGTTGGACATCCAGTGCATGACATAGTAGCCGCACTCAGTAGTTCCTTTTTGTCTATTACACTAAATACATAATGAAATTTGGATATTAATTAAACAACTAGTGTACAGACACATAAAGAAATATATATAAGTGGAAGTTTTATGTAAATGACGTACCTTGACGACAATCCACCTAGCAGGAGCCTTTGATTTAGGCTGTGGAGCATCATCAAGACCCTTGATAGCACTGTTCCATATGAGTAACAATTAAAAACTGGTGTTGTACGTTGAGGTATTACAATGCAAATGTATTGAAAAGAACACTAACCTATTAATAATCCCCTTAAGGTAGTTGTCTGGCCTATTATGCAATGAACAAAACCAGACAACTAAGTGTTCCTTGGGCAGGATGACCCCCATCTGCCAATGTCCGCTGCAGTGGAACCTAAAATGGGTTAGTACATTAGTAAACATTAATTAAATTTTTTTATTTTGTGACTTACCCATTTAGGTAGGCTCCAAGATACACATCGCGTTGTGAACTCTGCATCCAACTCTTTATGTAACTTTCAGATTCAAACTGCGATTGCCCAGACCTCTGAATGGACTGAGGCTCAAGGAATCCATAGATATCAGAATTCCCCGCTCGCATACATGTTTCAGTGAGATGCCTGTTTATGTTAAGTCAAAGTTAAATATTTATGAATTGAAAGCCATAACTTAGGTAAATAAAAGCCTTTTATATAAAGACTTAGAGAATCCACAACTGTAACACTGATATGCTGAGACATTGACCACCGTGTGCGATTTCGGAGAGGTCTTCGTGCTTTATGTACAGGGGGAAATCTGGATTAACGACCCCGAACACGGTGGCATCCCATCTAACCTGATAAGGCCTCAAGAAAAGCTCTGGGATGGTCAATGTCATCAGATAAAGCGGATCATCAACCTCCGGATCGGGCTTCGGAGGTGGTTTTGGCGGAGACACAGCTACCTGTTCATGAAACAAAGTTAAATAGCCTAATTTGAAAAGAAGAAACATATAGTAAGGACAATAAGTACCTGCTATCATAAAGACTTGACCAGATATGTCGGCCAAGCAAGGAAGGTGTGAAGTGCCTGCCCCACTAAGGAAACCTCATCAGTGGGTACAGGAACTGGAGCATCTGCATCTCTAACCTCCTCCACACTCACCTTTACTTGTCCAAGCAACAAAGGAGTGTTATGAACAATAGTGGATCCCTCATAAACTCTCCCGATGGCAACCAGGCGGGCAGGATCTGCTTCTATGTACAAGTCGCACCTGTCAGAGTCACCGGTCTCAGGATCGTTTTCTGAGGGATCAACACAACTCCCCTTTGTGCTCACTCGAGGACCGGAGGGACCAGGACCAACCAGAGGCTCAGGAGGCACTGCAAGTCCCTGAGATTGCATCTGCGACTGAAGGTGGCTAAAGGATGCCATGACCTGCCTCGTCACTTTCTCTGTGATGGACTCCTCTAGCTGGTCCCTGATCTGTTGAGTCAGCTGGTGTAATTCATCAGGAGGCAGGGAGGAAGCGCTGCGGGACATCCGTGGAGCCCATCCAAAGTATTGCTTGATGGTGACACCGGCTCCAATACCACAGACACATCCAGGGTGCTCTGGACGTCCAATAGCAGCGGCCAGAACATCCTGACGTCCATGGGGGACGAACGATCCCTGTGTGGCCTGCTCCTCAAACGAATCCTGCATAGAAAACACACAGTGGTACATGGCATTCTCAAAATATTCAAACATAATTGTAATGGTTAGTTGAACATGACTTACAATCTTCTCAGCGATTTCCTTTGCGGCCTCAGTCGTCATCTCCCCTGTCTTCTTCGTGCGGGCCATCTTCCACTTCACGTGGCGTCTGACCGGGGATGGAGGGTCGATGACGCCATCAACTCTTCCTGACTGTGCAGCTTCCTGCATCTTCTTCTTGGTCTTCTCAGCCAGGAGCTTCTGCTCCAAATAATCATAACCCCCACGAGACAAAACTTGGGGGGCAGTATTATGCTTCTGGATGGCATGTGCCTTCATGCGCACATCCTAAAAAAATTAAACAATAATGTTTGAAATGGGTAGAATGAAGTATAACAACATCATGTTTAATATGAAAAACAACTTAAATGGCAAAGGAACATACCTCCCAAGAAGGGTCTCTGCGAGTTTGGCAAAACTGGGCCCACGTTTCCTTGCTGATGCCGTATTTGTCACAGACAGTGTCCTCGACACCGTCCTGATCGACTGCAAGGGCCCATTTCCTCGTGAGGTCTGATTTAAACTGCCTCCATCTCTCCCCCACGGTCTGTAGTAACTTCCTTTTCGTCCTAGTGTCAGAAGCCTCTGGGATATCAAATTCCGCCTGACAACATGAAACAAAGTTTATTTGTTACAATAATGAAATTTTTTGGCTATTAATTACACACAATCAAATAAGAAAAGAGAAATACCTGAATATCCTCCCAAATCAGGTCCTTCTGAGCAGTAGGGACCTCCTTCCAGTTCTTGTAGGTGATGTCCACCTTATCACGTGCCACAGTCCCCAAATATGTTCTTAATTTCTTCTTGTGGGGACCGTCGGCCTTCCCTGTAGTAGGATCAACATGCACCACTGGTCTCTCAACACCGGGTGGTCTAGTGGACAACGATCGTAGGCGTGAGGCTTTGCGTGTCCGCTTCACGGCAGACGTCGAAGCCGATGCGTCCGAAGTAGGAGGAGGAGGAGGAGGAGAAGGAGGAGAAGGAGGAGAAGGAGTAGGAGGAGGAGGAGGAGGAGTAGTGGAGGCAGGTGGAGAACCCATGATCTTTTATACAATAACATACAAAATTGGATTAATGAAAAGAGGATTAGTGATAAGTTTTTTTTGGAAGGCAAAAGTATAAGATTATTAAACAAAACCCCACCACATAAGGAGACAAGACAAATTAACCAAAGGACTCTGAAAGATAGGTAGTTGTGCTTTTTAATTGTGATTTCATCCATGTTTTCTTTGATATTGATTTTCTTAGGATTTCATCCATGTTTTGACAGCATTTGATTTTCTTTTTTGCAGAAAATAAAGAGAGGAACGAGCAACAATTTGAAGGTTGTACATTCAGGAACTAAAGAATTAAAAATAGCTAGTAATAAGAGGGATTTGTTTTTGGGATTTCCTGAGCATCAAGAGCGGCTACGCAAGAAGCTTGCACTTGAGGAGGGAAGGATATTTGCAGCTAATGAACAACTTTCTTAACTATTTGTCCTTCAGATTTTACTGTTTTTTTTCTTATATGTAAATATAAATAATATAAGGTTATGCCATAGGGACATGGTCATTTTTACCCCTAACAATCTTAGAAGTAAATATAGACCATATTTTTACGCCATACCCTTATACCATTTATATTTACATATTGGCAAAAAGAAACAGTAAAATCTTAAGGTTAAATAGTTAAGAAACTTGTTCATTAGCTGCAAATATCCTTCCCTCCTCAAGTGCAAACTTCTTGCGTAGCCGCTCTTGGTGCTCAGAAAATCCCAAAAACAAATCCCTCTTATTACTAGCTATTTTGAATTCTTTAGTTCCTGAATATACAACCTTTAAATTGTTGCTCGTTCCCCTCTTTGAGAATGAGGAGGATCTTCATAGGACTTCATCCAGCTGCTGTTTGTCGGCAGTTTCATCATCCACCACCCTTTTCTTCTGTGCCTTCTCACGTTCATTGTTGTTAAACCCATATTTATGCCTTCTTCCCTTCATGTCTTGTTTGATCACAACTTTAGCTGAATCTCCCATCTTCAGCATAGTTGAATCTCCTGTCTTATTGTCCAATGCCACATTTTGATGGCCTGTATCTCTTTTGTTCGTATGTTCTACTGCTTCAGCTTCACAATGCATAGAGCAATCAGAATTTTCCAGTCATCACCAAAGGCTTCTGCATCAGCGTTGACACTCTCCACCCTCTTTGGTTTATGCTTCTGTGTTTTCTTCCATGCTTCCTCCTTATAATTCTCAGATTTATTGGAGGTCCCATTAGCAGGATCAGCACCAATCCGTGCCTATTCCTCCTCTACCAGCTCAATATCTTTCGTTTCACCTTTGCTTTTGAAAACTACACTGTAATTTACAAAACAAAAGTTGAAAGGAAAGATATTGACCTGATAGACGAAGAAGAAGCACAGATTGGTGGTGATTGTTCTAGTGCAACCTCGAATAAAGCTGAGATTTATAACGAGGAGGAACGGAAGAAAACACAAAAGCATAAACCAAAGAGGGTGGAGAGTGTCAATGCTGATGTAGAAGCCTTTGGTGATCACTCAGAAATTCTGATTGCTTTATGCATTCTGAAGCTGAAGCACTAGAACATACGAAGAAAAGAGATACAGGCCATCAAAGTGTGGCATTGGACAATGAGACAGGAGTTTCAACTATGCTGAAGATGGGAGATTCAGCTAAAGTTGTGATAAAACAAGACATGAAGGGAAGAAAGCATAAATATGGGTTTAACAACAATGAACATGAGAAGCCAGAGAAGAAAAGGGTGGTGGATGATGAAACTGGTGACAAACATGAGCTGGATGAAGTCCTAAGGAGGCAAATTGAAACAAAAAACCGATGCCTCAATAAGAGAAAAATGTAGTTGTCACTTACTAGGTTTGGTGACCTCTGTCTCTGCATAAAATTACATTAGCCGATGTTAATCAATTCTCCTTCATCATGATCATTTTGATTTGCATGAACGTCGTCAGCTTCTTCTTCTCCGACAATGTTACCAGTGATTTGAGTGGTCAAAGGACTAACATAGGTGTCCATGTATGAATCATCATCTTCTACATTAACACCAACTGTTTTGCCCTGCAGAACCACGCACCACCTTTCATCACAAGGGTCTTGCACGTAAAATACTTGTCTAGCTTGTTCTGCCATGATGAAAGGGTCATTGTGGTAACCAAGTTTCTTTAGATCTACCAGGGTAAATCCTATATCATCGGTGCACACACCGGTGTTGCTGTCAACCCATTTACAATTGAAAACACATACTGTAAATTTCACATAATTAAGCTCCCAAATTTCATCAATGAACCCAAAGTAAGGGATGGAAGCTACACAGGGATTGGTGTCATTGACACTTGCAAAGTGTTGAGATTCAGCCCTTAGGGTGACCCCGCTGTTCTGCATTGTACTTTTGTCATCTTGTGCTTTTGTGTAAAATGAATACCTGTTTATGTCGTATCCTTGCCAGGTTATAACATTTCTTTTAGGCCCATCTGCTAGTTTTCTTAATGTTTCTGAAGCATTCTCATCTGCAAAGATTGTATCTTTAAACCAATCACAGAAAGTTTTGTTATGCTTTTTCAACGCCCAATTCTTTGACATTTTCGGATTATTCTGTTTGACTAAAGCTTCGTGCTTAACTATGTATGGCAAAACTTCATTACTGTTGTTCAAGACATACAAGTGAGCTTGTAACAAATCTTCTACACTTGGAGTGATCACCTGCAGTCCTCTTGAACCCTTACCACCCACTCTGTCATCATGCCGACACTCAGGAAGCCCAACAGCTTTAGCCTTCTCTAAGTATTCTGAACAAAATTCAATGGCTTCTTCTGCAATGTACCTCTCAACAATAGATGCTTCCGGACGATATAGATTCTTTGTATACCCTTTTAAGATCTTCATGTATCGCTCAACCGGGTACATCCACCGTAGATAAACAGGACCACAACATTTGATTTCTCTGACCAGATGCACAATCAAGTGAATCATGATGTCAAAGAAAGCAGGGGGAAAATACATCTCCAACTAGCAGAGTATAATTGCGGTCTCATTTTCCAACTCATCAAACATTACTGGATCAATCACTTTACTACATATAGCATGGAAGAAAAAGCACAGGAGAGTTATCGTGAACCTGACTTTGTTTGGCAAGATGTCTCGTATAGCCACGGCTTACAATTGTTGCATGAGCACGTGACAATCGTGAGACTTTAACCCTACAAGCTTAAGCTCCTTCAACTGCACAAGGCTCTTAATATTTGAAGAGTAAATTTTCTTCCCATCAGACCTTGGATGCAACTGTGCTCTTATACCCATATCAGCTAGATCTTGACGGGTATTCAAGCCATCCTTCGTCTTGCCTTGAATGTTAAGGAGCGTCCCAATCACACTGTCACAAACATTTTTCTCCACATGCATAACATCAATACAATGTCTAACGTCAAGATCACACCAGTACGGAAGATCAAAGATAATGGACCTCTTCTTCCATATGCAACTCTGACTTTTATCCTTCTTTTGGGTCTTCCCAAATACAGTGTTCAGGTGTTGAACCCGCTGATATACCTGCTCACCAGTGAACGGTATCGGCGCAATATCATGCTCTTGACTTCCATTAAAAGCTTTTCTCATTCGTCTGTAAGGATGATTGGGTGTTAGAAAGCGGCGATGCCTACTGTAGACTATTTTTCTCCCATGTTTCAGTTGTGTGTAACTTGTATTTTCTTCACAGATGGGGCATGCATGATGACCCTTAACACTGTAACCGCTGAGATTCCCATATGCTGGGAAGTCATTAATGGTACAAAAAAGCATTGCACGCATTTCAAACGTCTCCTTGCGAAACACATCAAACACTACAACCCCCTCGTCCCACAACTTTCTCAGATCTTCAACCAACGGACTTAGATAAACGTCAATGTCATTTCCTGGCTGTCTTGGGCCCGATATCATCATAGACAACATCATGTATTTTCGCTTCATGCACAACCAAGGAGGCAAATTGTAAATTACTAGCAGAACTGGCCATGAACTGTGTTGAGTGCTTAAGGTGCCATATGGATTCATTCCATCACTGGCTAGTCCAAGTCTAAGATTTCTTGGCTCATTCCCGAAATCCGGATACAAACCATCAATCTTCTTCCACTGGGAGCAATCAGCCGGATGACGGACCATTCCATCAGAAATCCTTCCATTTGCATGCCATGTAAGGTCTTTTGCGTGGTCCTCGTTAGCAAACAGACGCTTAAACCTTGGAATGATTGGAAGATACCACAAAACCTTCGCTGGGGGGCCCTTGTTGGAGTTTTCATCAGAATTGCTTTCCTCTTCATCCTTCAGTTTGTACCGTGAAGTCCCACAGACAGGGCATTTGGACATTTCTTGGAATTCATGCCTGTAGAGTATGCAATCATTGGGGCAAGCATGAATCTTCTGATACTCCATACCCATGGGACACAATATCTTCTTCGCCTTATAGTAACTTTTAGGCAGCGTGTTGTCCTCTGGAAGCAGATTGTGCACTACCTCAAGCAGTGAGGTGAAACTTTTGTCACTCTACCCATACCTGGCCTTCACATTAACCAGACTTAACACCGCAGACAACAGGGTTAAGGAATTCTTGCACCCTGTATACAAAGGCTTCTTTGAATCACTCTACAATCCTTCATACACAGGGGCGTGTGCTTGTTGAAAACACTCTTGTCCAAGGTCACGAATCATGTCTTCCAAGCGATCTCCCATTTCTACATCAAACGGTTCAGATTGGGACCCAGTATGCATGTCAGTCACTTCACCATGCCATATCCACGTCGTGTAATTCTTCTTCATCTCATCACACAATAGATGGTCCCGTATGTCGTCAAGTAGTTGTCGTCTTCCATTCAAATAGTTGATGCAAGGACAATAATATTTTCCTTCTTCATTCGGTCGACCTCTTTCTAAAGCAAATTGCAAAAACTGCTAAACGCCATCCTCATATTCTGGGCTCATGCGACTTTGATTGATCCAACTTCGATCCATCTAAGCAAATCCATGCATGCAAATCTCACTTTTTTATTTATAGGTGTGGCCCTATCCCATTTAGGAAGACTGCCTTTTATGTTAGCCTCAAACGTCATGGTTAGCATTATTTTGAACAATTTGAGTAAATTTCGGCAGCATTTCGCATTGGTCTCCAAGTACATGACATGACATCGGTGAAACGAATTTCACGATAATCAAGTATGCACTCAGAGAACAACTTGAAATGCATTCAACCAAAATTTCATCAAATTAATCAAAATAATAATAACCTGACCGAATGAGTCTAACATAAAAATACAAGTCTCCCCAAACTGTCCAAACGGACAATTCAAGACTAAATACAATGACTAATGCAAACTATCCGCAAGAATCATTGCATTCAATCTCAAACGGGAATCTACGGTTCACTCATCATGAACAACAGTTATTTATATAGCAAATTACATTCAACACGTATAACAACATTCATGACATACAAGAACATTCATGACGTACAAGAACATACAAGGACATCAACAGTTGTGTGTGTGTGTATGTGTGTGTGTTTTGTGTTTGTCTCTTTATGTGTGTGTGTGTGTGTCTGTCTATGTGTGTGAGTGTGTTTGTGTATGTGTGTGTCTGTGACTCAGTGTGTGTGTCTTTGTGTGTGTGTCTGTGGCTCAGTGTGTTTGTGTGTTTGTCTGTCTCTTTATGTGTGTGTGACTGTGTGTGTGTGTGTGTTTGTCTCTTTATCTCTGTGTGTGTGGGTGTGTGTGTTTGTGGTTGTCTCTTTATTTGTGTGTGTGTGTGTGTTTGTCTCTTTATGTGTGTGTGTGTTTGTCCATGTGTGTGAGTGTGTTTGTGTATGTGTGTGTTTATGACTCAGTGTGTGTGTCTTTGTGTGTGGGTCTCTGTGTGTGTCTGTGGCTCAGTGTGTTTGTGTCTTTGTCTGTGTCTTTATGTGTGCGTGACTCTGTGTGTGTGTGTGTGTGTATCTTTATGTGTGTGTGTGTGTTTGTGTTTGTGTCTGCGTGTGTTTGTCTCTGTGTGTGTGTTTGTGTATCTGTGTGTGTCTCATTGCAGGGTAGCAAAGGATCATTAAATTGTAAACATCATGAGCCACATGATAAGGGAAGCAGTATCAAATCAATGCTTTACAAGCTTTTGGTCAATCTAAGGAGTGGTGTCTTCATGCTGCAAATTGATGGTTTCTGAGTGGAAAATCCTAATTTGGTTAAGCCTGAAATTCTGCAGCATTTGCAAAGCAGATTCAAATTAATTGAAGTTATGTACGAGCACTGTAGCTTTTACAAAAATAAGCACTACAGCTTATTTAAGGCACAAATTCTGCAGCATTTGCAGTATGTGGGTGTGTTTCAGTGTGTGTGTGTGTGTTTCTGTGTGTGTGTGTGTGTGTCTGTGTGTGTTTCTGTGTGTGTGTGTGTGTGTGTGTGTTTCAATGTGTGTGTGTGTGTTTCTGTGTGTGTGTGTGTGTGTGGGTGTGTGGCTGTGTATGTGTGTGTGTGTATGTTTCTGTGTGTGTGTGTGTGTGTTTCTGTGTGTGTGTGTGTGTGTGGCTGTGTGTGTGTGTGGGTGTGTGGCTGTGTATGTGTGTGTGTTTGTGGCTGTGTGTGTGTGGGTGTGTGGCTGTGTATGTGTGTGTGTGTGTGTGTGTGTGTGGCTGTGTGTGTGTGGGTGTGTGGCTGTGTATGTGTGTGTGTGTGTGTGTTTCTGTGTGTGTGTGTGTGGCTATGTGTGTTGAAGATGCAGCAAGATCTCAGCTACAGCAAGGACTTAAAATAAATTATGGGAAGAGCAGCTTTGGGGTGTTGGGCCAATCTGAACAATGGAAATTGCAGGCTGCCAGTTATCTGAATTGCAGAATCATGCCTCTGCCTTTCTCTTATTTGGGAATACCAATCAGGGCTAATCCAGAGGAGGTTCCTATGGGGTGGTGGCCTTGATCAGAAGAAAATTGCATGGGTTAAATGGGACTACTGGCTCATGGAACAGGAACCTTTAAGGGAGAAATATCCCAGATTGTATAACATATCCTGTCAACAGCAGAAGCTTATTCAGGATATGGGATGTCAGTCTGCAAATGTTTGGGAATGGAAGCTTCAATGGAGAAGACACCTTTTTGAATGGAGAAGCCAGTTTCTGTGTGTGTGTGTGTGCGGAAGCTTGAATCAAGAATCTTTCTAAGTTTAATGCAGCATCCCTAGGCTACATTAAATCTCATTACAAGAGCATCACTACATCCAACAGATGGGAAGTCACATAGACAATGGGTGGGAGTGGAGCTTTATTTGGAGAAGGCCATTGTTTTGACAATGAAATTGATACGGCTGGTGTTTTTCTCAATGAGGTTCAGGATATGGCCATTCAACAACATGGACCTGATGTGTGGGAATGGACTGCTGACCCTACAGGTCAGTATACAACAAACAATGCATATAAGGTAATAATGGGAGGAGCAACAACAATAACCCTGGAGGAATGTTTTGTCAAATTATGGAGCATAAAGGTTCCAAGAAAAATAGCAATCTTTGCACGGAGACTAATTAGAAATAGACTTCCGACAAGACAGAGTTTGCAGCGGAGGCAAGTGCAGGTTGCTGACACGTCATGCCAATTTTGCAGGGACAGTGAGGATGATGCAATTTTCATTCTTTGGACCTGGCTTAGGAACTTTGAGAAAGGCTTCACAGAACATTTTAATCACTGGTGCAGTAGTATTAGACAAGCTTTTCTGTACTAGTAGAGGATACAATTTTGGCTACTAGTTTTGTACTTTTCTTAGGTTTCTATAGAGTGGTCCTCTAATCTGGCAGATGCCTTTATGTAATTAGAAAGGGAATGTACTAGCTGAGACCTCTTCCAAGAGGTGCAGCACATATGTACTTAAGTCAGGGGTTGTAGCTGGTACTTAATTCATCTTGTGTACCAGCTATGTTCAAAATATATTTGTACTCACAGTACCTCTGGTACTTTTTCATCTATCTAATACATATCTATTTTTGTTGAGCAAAAAAAAAAATTATCTTTGCTGATAAAAAAAAAAACAAAAATAAGTACACTGCCCCTAAAATACCAACATTATACTCACTACTGTTCAACTTGCCATAATTTATATAAAAAACAATATAATCCTCATACAAATACAATCATGCAAGCATATTTCAAAACTTAAAATAGGAATAAACAACTCTGAACAAATTAACTTATGTAGACTTGGCAAATTTGTTTTCACTAATATTAGTAGGTCATCACCACTGCAGTAGAATTTAAGTTAAATTTAGATAAGTACCTTATGAAGAGGCCAGCTACCTTGTCACACCTAATAAGTTACAATTGAAGAAATTTCTGCATGTATAATTGAACAAATTTGTTATCAAACTTCTCTGTGTGTGTGTGTGTGTTTGTATGATGAGTGTGTGTGTGTGTGTCATGAGTGTGTGTGTCTCTGTGTGTTATGTTTCTAATTTAAAGTTCTAAGCTATTTATTTTGTCTCAGGATGATGATGATAACACTGTTCTCCATATAGCAGTAGAAACAGCAAAAATGATTCGTGAAAATCTTGATTAGCTCATTGTATGCTTGGGAATCCTAATGCTGATGTATTAGTCAGAAACTACTGCCAAGTTGCAGCTCTGTGCACTCATTGTCATTAGATTTTGATAATTTATATCACTTGCAAAGCATGACAGCAAGTTTTCTTTTGGATTGAATTTCCTTTAATTTCTATATTAGTAACACTGGAGGTGAAGTTAAAAAAAGTAATCAATTACCAGGACAGAAGAATTTATCAGCCAATTTCTCAAAGGGGGTCCTGTCGTTGTAAATATACCTGCATCATTATCAACACAAGCATAAGATTGTTGTGTGTTTTTTTTTATCAGCCAAAAATATAATATATTCATTAATAAGTACCAGAGATACTAAATTGATACATATTTGTATAAGTACGAATCATAGATGATTCTCTAACAAGCCTTGATATTATACAAGCTCAAAGAAAACTATGGAGCTGGGTAGCAGGAAATTTTTAAAATGAATATTCTGTCTTATAACATTAGAGGGCTTGGTAGAGGTATAAAGTGGGCCTCTATTAGGAGATTGGTTGGGAAACACAAGATAGACCTCCTCTGTTTGCAAGAAACAAAGAGGGACTCTTTGGATAAGGCACTGTGCCAGACTTTGTGGGGTCAATCAGACTTTGAATGGGAATGGGTCCCTGCTGTGAATACTGCTGGGGGTTTATTGTGTATCTGGAACAATAATAATTTCTAGGTTGAGGTAAAAACTGCTGAAAGGGGATTCATTATGTTGGAGGGGGTTTGGATGGCAGAAATGCAGAGAGTCGTGGTGGCCAACATTTATGCTCCTTGTGAGATAGAAAGCAAAAGACAATTGTGGGAGAAGTTGTACTCAAGGAAGAGCCAGTCCCAGATTCAGTCTTGGTGCCTGGTGGGAGACTTTAATTGCATTAGACACCCAGCAGAAAGATTGGGAAGTAGACACTCCAATTCAGAAGCTAACCTTATAGCTAAATTTAATGATTGGTTGGCTGAAATGGAGATAGATGATATCCCCTGTGTGGGGAAGCCTTTCACTTGGGTTAGGCCTAATGGCTCTTGCAAGAGTAAGCTAGATAGAGTGTTAGTTTCTGATGACTGGCTATCTAAGTGGCCTGATAGCTCCCAATTCAATCTTGAAAGGAACTATTCAGATCACTGCCCCATCCTAATGAATTCTGAATGCACTGATTGGGGCCCTAAGCCTTTTAGGGTCTTTGATGCTTGGCTCTCTAACAAGGACTACACTAAGGTGGTTAGGGATTGCTGGTCTGCAAATCATAGGCTAAAAATGCAAACTTCAGAACCTCAAACATAGGCTAAAAACCTGGAGCAGAGATAATTGTGGAGACCTAGGCAACAAGGTGAAGCAAACTCAGAAAAAGCTGAATGATCTGGAGGATTCTCTCACAGCTCACCCCTCTGAACAACAAATTCAACAGCTTAAAAAAACACAGTCTGACCTTTGGGAGCAGTCTTTTCTTCATGAATCAATAGTGAGACAGAAATCTGGAAGTAAGTGGATCAAACAGGGTAATGGCAACACCTCTTACTTCCACATAATTATTAACTTTAGCAGAAGAAGGAATGCCTTGAGGGGGCTGCATATTGATGGCAATTGGGTAGATAAACCTGCTGTGGTCAAGGCTGCAATTCTCCAGCACTTCCAAGCCAGATTTGCTGAACCTTCCTTGAACAGACCCAACCTAGATGGGGTTTCCTTTAATGTTCCATCCAATAATCAGAGAGAAATGATGGTGGAACCTTTTAAAGAGGAGGAGATTTCTAGTGCTATGTGGGCTTGTGGGAGTGACAAAAGCCCAGGGCCCGATGGCTTCAATTTCAGGTTCTTAAAGCATTTCTGGAATGAATTGAAGCCTGAATTCCTAAGGTTTTTCTCGGAATTTTATGTGAATGCAGTTTTCCCTAAGGGTCTTAACTCATCATTCATTGCCCTTATCCCTAAGATTAAGGATCCCCAACTTATTAGTGATTTCAGACCTATATCCCTTATTGGCTGTGTTTACAAAATTATTGCGAAAGTCCTATCAAATAGGCTAAGCAAGGTCATGAATCACTTAATAGATGAAAGGCAACTAGCCTTTGTTAAGGGCAGACAATTGCTTCATGGGGTTTTGATTGCAAATGAGGTTGTAGAGGAAAGTCCAGAAGCTATATACGAGTGGTTTAAGTAATCAATTGCTTTATCGGGTGACACCGTACCTCCTATAGCTAATGAAAGTCCAGAAGCTAATGGAAATTCGAAGAAACCAGATGAAATAAACATCCAAGAGGCAGAGTCTCAATGGGAATTAGCAAAAAGCATAAGAGTTCATACTGAGTTACAACAGCCAGCAGTCATCAGCAAGATAACGGAGATGGAAATCAGAGATAAGCAGGAGGTTGCAGAGATGGGAAAAAGACAAAGTGGAAAAAATATATTGATTCTATGGGATGCACTTAAGCAGATAAAACAACAAGACCCAGACTGTATATGGTGCTTTATGGGTGACTTCAACAATATAAGGCATCATTCTGAAAGAGAGGGTATATCACCTAGGGGAGCAGAAGCTAGTATTATCAATGATTTCAACGAATGGCTTGCCTTTTCTACTGGGTTAGCTTGGGATTTCTTTTGGAGGGCAACACCAGAGGTGCTTGTATTTCTTTTAATTCAGTACCACTTGTACTGCTTTGATTATCTTAATAATATAATATATTTTATGCCTTCCAAAAAAAAAAGGAAATACCTAATAGGACAAAGGGAAAAGTCATCTGAGCACATCATATATAATACTACTGATTTCTGCTGTGCAAAAAAAAAAAAACCATACAAGAACAAAAAATGCTATTCAAGGAGTGCATACCTTTTGATCCACATTCAGTACATTGCTGGAAACGAAGAGCAGAACCTAATGGATACACAACAAGGAGTGCATACCTTTTGATGCAAGGAGAAGCAACTGAGGAAAATAGTGACCAGAACCTAATGGATACACAGCTTTCCAAGCAACACTACCTGCATTCGAAACCCTAGCTAGTAGTAGTAACTATTTAAGAAACTAACTAGCAATCTATAAGAAGAAAGACCACAAACACCACGTACGCGAAAGCACAAACTTACAATGAAGACATGAAGCTTACCTCGAACACAACAGCGACAATGCCGGCGAGATTGTACCTCAGGTGAAATGTACCTCAACAGACCACAAACACCACGTACTACCAGTCAAATGTACCTCAGGTGACCACCAATTCGCCAATCCTTGCACCAAAAACCAAAAAAGCTCCTTAGCTTAACCAAGGGTTCCAGAAACAGACCTAGCACGAAAGGGAGAACAACAGCCTTCGATAAAACAACACAGGTAGATGAAGCGTACCTGTCACAGTCTTCATTGCAATGGAGAACAACAACCTTCGATGTTTACAGTGCAATGGAGAAGAGAGCGCGAAAGGGTTCACAGAAAAGAAGAAAGCGAGAGAGGCTAGGGTAAACGGAGAAGAAAGGAGCGCGAGCGAAATAGGTCATTTCAAATACAATTTAAAATGTAAGTTTAACATCGGTTTTCAATAAAACACCGATGTTAACAAATTGATGTCAATGTTAACATCAGTTTTCTTCAAAAAACCGATGTCAACTGATTATATGTTAACATCGGTTTTCTGAAAACCGATGTTAACGAATCGCCTATAACATCGGTTTTTTTCAAAACCGATGTTAACAAATTGACTCTAACATCGGTTTTATGAAAACCGATGTTAACGTCACTTCGTTAACATCGGTTTTCTTGAAAACTGATGTTAGAGTCACTTCATTAACATCGGTTTTCATAAAACCGATGTTAAGAAATACACATTATTTACAATTATGCCACCGCGTTTACGTTAACATCGGTTTTTGACAAAACCGATGTTAATCCGCCGATGTTAAATCAGCTTTTTCTAGTAGTGGACTGTGGTAAAGTTTCTGAAGAAGAACATTTTCTCAAGATTTGGGGTGCCCAACATTCTGATTAGTGATGGAGGCACACACTTCTGCAATAATCAGCTACAGAAGCTGTTGAAGCAATATAGTGTGACACACAAAGTAATGTACCTTATCACCCCCAGACCAATGGGCAAGCAGAAGTATTGAACAAGGAATTGAAAAAGATTTTAGAGAAGACTGTAGCTTATACTAGAAAGGACTGGTCTATTAAATTAGATGATGCTTTATGGGCGTACAAAACAACATTCAAGACGCCGATAGGCTTATCTCCATTTCAAAAGGTGTACGACAAGTCTTGTCATTTACCAGTGGAGATGGAATATAAAGCATACTGGGCCTTGAAGTTTTTGAAATTTGATGAAACTGCATCCAGAGAACAAAGGAGGCTACAACTTTTGGAGTTGGAAGAGATGAGATTAACTGCTTATGAATCTTCAAAACTGTATAAAGAAAGGGTTAAAAAGTATCATGATAAAAAACTGCTAAAGAAGGACTTTCGGCCAGGACAACAGGTGTTGCTTTTCAACTCAAGACTTAAATTGTTCCCTGGAAAGCTTAAATCGAAATGGTCTGGACCATTTACCATCAAGAAAGTCTGACCATATGGAGCAGTGGAGCTTTGTGATCCTCAATCTAAAGATCCTGACAGAACATGGGTAGTGAACGGGCAAAGGTTGAAGCAATAGTGGAGCTATGGAAAGATTGAACATTGTTCTACGCTTCAAACCAGGATAACAGGATAATGCATCAAGCTAATGATGTTAAAAGAGCACTTACTGGGAGGCAACCCAGCTTTTCTTTCCCTTCTCTCCTTTTTATTGCATTTTTATTTGAATTTGTTTTCTGGTACATGTTAGGACACCTTGCTTGTGATTGTGATTAATTATCAGCTTGTTTAATAATGAACTAGGGGTTTTAAGCCTAGGTGAAGAGATGGACAGAAAAGACTTAGAATTTATTTTTCAATTGTCCATCCGCTAAGCGCAACCCTTGCGCTAAGCGCCCTGTCTTCACGTGCTAAGCCCGAGCTTGCTTGCGCTAAGCGCACAGACCCTTGACTATATGGCTGAATAGTTCAGCTAAGCGCACATCATTGTGCTAAGCCCAACATCTTCACTATAATTGAACCTTAATCAGTGGGCTTAGCGTGGATGATGCGTGTTCGCTTCCGGCAAGTGCATCGGATCGCACAAGTAGTATAAAATGGTAAAAACTGAGTATCGAACTCTCGGGGAACTTGTGTTACTTGGTAAGCTATTTCAGTGAATAAATGTTTGGTGTGAAAATCTCAGTGTGAATATGAACAGGTATGTAAACTATCTATGCAAAAAGGAAAATCACGCGAGAGAAATGATGTGTAAAAACAAGTAGAAAACGCATTGGTCTTCCTAATAGGTGCCTGATGCTAAAAGGATATTTTCTATCTAACAATGCTCACGTGTTCCTATGGTGTCTCCTGAGATGCTAAAGCCCGATTCCTCATGATAGTTTAGCCTCATCTTGATCAAGCATCGTCCTCAGATTCCTTTTGTTGGACTAAACTCAACCAGGATCGCATTAATACAAACATACTACAACTAAATTATCGCACCCCGATTCCTTATGATAGTACAACAACTTAGCCCTGTCCTATCAAGGTCATCAGAATCATACCAGTTTCCACTATTGAATGACCCTAACAAAGAATGCATCTACGTGATCAAGGTAAAGGCATACTAGAATGAAAAGTTGATAGCACAAAGAACACACAAAGCATCATTAAATAGATAGAAAGATATTTACATCAAGTACCTACAGGGAAGATCCAACAGAGGATTTTAGCTTTCCATAACCAGGAAGCCTCCTTTACAACAAAGAGAAGAACAAGATGAAAGATTGCAAAAATACAAGTGGTGAGAATGTCTCCTTCACCTCTAGGATCTCACAACCACTCACAAACTCATCTCAAGCTCTCAAAACATCTTCTTCTTCAAGCTTTGGTCTCTGCAGATCTTCATGTGGAAGCAATGTCTTCCAAGGTTGTTTTGATGATGCCAAAGAATCAAGAGTCAAGAAAAATTCAAGATTCAAGAATCAAGCTTCAAGAATCAAGATTCAAGAATAATCAAGATCAAGATTCAAGACTCAAGATTCTAGAAACAAGGGAAGACTCAATCAAGATAAGTACTAAAAAAGTTTTCCAAAACATTGAGTAGCACAAGAAGTTTTCACAAAATCATTACCAAAGAGTTTTACTCTCTGGTAATCAATTACCAGAAGGTAGTAATCGATTACCAGTGTTTTAAAATGTTAAGATTTCAAATTTCAAGAGTTACAATTGTGTTTAAACATTTTCAACTTGTGTAATCGATTACACAATACTTGTAATCGATTACCAGTGTTTCTAAACGTTTTAATTTTCAAAATTCAAAATGAAGAGTCACATCTGTTGATGTGTAATCGATTACACCTTAATGGTAATCGATTACCAGTGACTGATTTCTAAAAATACATTTCCAAAAGTCACAATTCTTCAAGTGACTTGTTTTTGAAGATTCTTTCAAAAGTCACAACTTTTCTAAGTGACTAGTTTTAAAAGAAATTGCCAAGAGTCACAGACTTTGACTTGAGTCATCAAGAGATTATAAATATGTGACCATGGCATGAATCTAAATAATATATGATCTATCATCTATCTTTCAATCTATCTTTCAATATCTTCTTTCATCTCTTTTCAACTCTTTCTACAGAATCTTTTGATTCATCTTCTCTTCATCTTTCTAAAAGTTTTTGTTCAATACTTTCTCTTTTAAGAAAAGTTATTTGATAAAAAACTTGTGCTATTCATTTTTTTCATTCTCTTCTCCCTTTGCCAAAAGAATGAAGGACTAACCTCCTGAATTCTTTTGTGTCACTCTTCTCCCTTACAAAAGATTCAAAGGACTAACCGCTTGAGAATTATTTTGATTCTTCCCTTCCCCTTAAGCAAAAGATTTCAAAGGACTAACCGCCTGAGATATCTTTTGTTTCCCCTTACAAAGATTCAAAGGACTAACCGCCTGAGAATTCTTTGTCCCAACACATAGGAGGGTACATTCTTTGTGGTACAAGTAGAGGATACATCTACATAGGGATTGTTATACTGAGAACAAGAGAGGGTACATCTCTTGTGGATCAGTTCAAGTGGAGGGTACATCCACTTGGTTTTTCAAAGAGAACAAGGGACGGTACATCCCTTGTGGATCTTTGACTTGTAAAGGATTTTACAAGGTTGAAAGAAATCTCAAGAACCGTAGGTTGCTTGGGGACTGGATGTAGGCACGGTTTGTGGTCGAACCGGTATAAATTCTTGTGTTTGTCTTCTTCTTCCCTACACCTTTTAATTTCCGCTGTGTACTTTTCTTTTACACTTTACTTTTGTTTAAATTACATAACTTAGTAGTAAAGCCTAACTGAATCTATTAACATTAAGAAGGATAGATTTTTAATTAGTCAAGGCTCATTAATAATTAATTCAACCCCCCTTCTTAATTATTCTGAGGCCACTTGATCCAACAAGTGGTATCAGAGCCAGGTTTCTTGTAGAAAGTTTAACAACTTCAAGATTCATGGCCTCCTCAAATTCTTTGTTTCCTGAAGGAAACTCCATCCATAGGCCACTTATCTTTAATGGTGAGGGTTACAACTATTGGAAAACCCGAATGCAAATCTTTATTGAAGCCATAGATTTAAACATTTGGGAAGCAATAGAAATAGGACCTTACATACCCACCATAGTAGATGCTAGCACTAGTACAACAGCACAAAAACGTAGAGATAAGTGGACTGAAGAAGATAGAAGAAGAATCCAATATAATCTTAAAGCCAAAAACATTATCCCTTCAGCCCTACGAATTGATGAATATTTTAGAATGTCAAATTGTTCAAATGCAAAGGAGATGTGGGATACTCTCCAACTTACACATGAAGGCACCACTGATGTGAAAAGGTCTAGAGTCAATACCCTTACACCTGAGTATGAGTTATTTAGGATGAACCCTAATGAAAACATCCAAACTATGCAAAAAAGGTTCACACGCATAGTCAACCATCTTGCCTCCTTAGGAAAAATCTTCCCTAATGAAGATTTAATTAATGAAGTTTTAAGATGTTTTAGTAGGGAATGGCAGCCCAAGGTAACTGCCATTTCTGAAAGTAAAGATCTTTCCTCTATGTCTCTTGCCACTTTGTTTGGCAAATTGCAGGAACATGAAATGGAACTTCAACATCTCAACCAAAATGAAGAAACCGACAAAAGAAAAAGAAGCATAGCATTCAAAGCCTCCTCCTCAATACAAGAAGAAGAAGAAGAAGAATCTGATGATGAAGAGGACTTCTCACTTTTTGTGAAGAAGTTTCATAAATTTGTCAAAAATAGAAGAATGGAGAAAAGTCATAACTTCAACAATGGGAAGAGATCCCAAGAAATTTCTCCTACACTTAAATGGTACAAGTGTAATCAACCCGGTCACATAAAGGCAAACTGTCCCTCAAATGAGTCATGGCCCGAGAAGAATGAGAAGAAAAGCTATAAAGAAAGAAGATCCAAGAAGGCTTATATTGCTTGGGATGACAATGACTCATCCGATGGTTCGGAGAAGGAAATCAACCTTCTATCTAAGGACTATGAGAGTGATGGAAACATCTGTCAAGAAGTTTAAGTAAGAAAAACAAAAGGCTGACTTCCATCTTCAAAGATCTAGGCAAATTGAATCATGAAAAAGGCAACATCAAAACCATTCTCTTTTTAAATTTAGTTTATTGATTTTTTTTTCAATTAAACTTGTTTATATGATGACTAACAAAATTTTATTTGTTTGTCTTGATTGATTGTTGTGCTTATATGTTTGATTGAGTTACTTTCTTGAAGCATGAAGTTTATTATTAAAACAAAGAGTTGATAGTACATATGATTCTTGCATGATTGTTTTTTATATGTGAATTACTTGCTTAAAAAGCATTCATAAAATGTTTTTATGCTATATATATTTATTTTCATATAAAAAGTTTTCAGATATAAATTATTTTGATTCCCTTCCAAATTTATTCACCTTAAGAGTCATTCAGCACTTAATTCTTCTAAAAAGCTCTCTGGTAATCGACTACTACAATACTGTAATCGATTACAACAAGTCAGGAAGAGTGTAATCGATTACTGTCATACCCTAATTTCATCCGGGGACCATTGTTTGATGGCATGCAACCTTCGCTTGACCGCTTCGCGGAACTTGACACCCATCGTTAAGCAATCCGTGAAGTTCGGCGACATGGTGGGAGTCGAAAGGAAACATTATTGCGCAATCCGTAAAGTTCCGTAACATTCTAGAAGCCGAAGAGGGGATGGTTATGTAATTCGTAAATTTTGGTGACATTACGGAAAGAAAACAAGTATCGTTACGTAATTCGTGAAGTTCCGTAACGTTACGGAAAAAGAATCAACAAAAAAGGGGCAAAAGGGGTGTATTTAGTAAAATGGGAGTGCAAATAGTAATTTTCAAATCTGGGCCCTTCTAGAAGTTTCTGGGCATTTTCTTGCTTAAGGTGGAAGCAACCTAGCTCGCCTGGGCGAGCTAGGTAGCAACCACCTCCCCCGTTTTGTTAAAAAATGGGCTTCCGGGACACCTGTAATGCTTCCGTAAAATTTCCATAACCCTAAATAAGCATATTTCATTTAATATGGGTGAGAAGGAAGAGAAAAAAAATCAAGTCCTATAGGCTTCCGTAACTTTTTTGTAAATTACGAAAGAAGGGGGGTGAATTTATCAAAATGGGGGGATGTAAATAGCAATTTTGAAATTTTGAATTGGGTCTTCCAGACTGTTTCTCGAAGCTGGATTGCTTCTGGAGGAAGCAACCCAGCTCACCTGGGCGAGCTGAGCTCGCCTAGGCGAGTTGGGCGGCAACCTCCTCCCCCTTTTTCCTATAAAAAGGCAAAATGGGGCTGTTCTAAGGGTCCCGGATCCCTTTGGCTATGCATTTCAGCTGTTTTGGGTGAAAAAAAATTGTTTCTGTGAAGAAAATCCAAGCCGAGGTGCTTCCGTAACGCTTCTGAGATGTTTCCGTAAGCAAATTCGTGAAAGTTTTCCTCTGTTCTTCATTCTTCAACGGGTAAGTTTCCAAATCTGAGACTTTTTAATTCATTTCTTGTTTTTTTGGCTTTCATCTTTATTTCGTTCAATTTCGGTTTCTCTTCTTCCGTTTTTAACGAGCTTTAACCGATTGTTTAAGCTGTTTTCTCGCCTAATAAATGATGAAATGAATTTCAACCAATCATTTGCGTTGTAATCTCGTTTAATCATTGTTAAAACAAAATATAACCGATCGTTCACGTTGTAACCTCAGTTAAACCAAAAAAAGGCGAAATAATAAAAAATAATCAAAATATCTTTAAATAAAATAATAAAAAAAATCGATCGGACGTTTTTCTTTGGAAGTTTTCTTGAATGAATTGACTAATAACCAAAGTGAAACTAAGGCTAAATCAACTCACAAATTAAACTTGTCCGCAAAAATCACTGAAAACCGTTTTAAGGTCCAACGCCTTAAACAGTCCTCTTTGCTTTTATCGGTTTACACGGACCGTTCAAAAGCATAAAAATCAACACATCACTTTACTGCCTTCGCAAGAACTACGTAGGTTTGATTACCTCTTCGATGGAGGATACGTAGGAGAAAAAGCCCCGCTTTTGTCGACCTCGTGAGATGGTCAGAGGTCCAACGCCTTAGCTTTCTCACCAAGTAAAATAGATCATTTTAAGGTCTAACGCCTTAAATGACCCCCTTCCGAGTAAAAAGAATCACTTGATTCGCCCCTTTTGAAAGAACTATGTAGGTCTGATTTCCTTATCACAAATGAGGAATACGTAGGAGCAAGGGAAACACCCTTGTCGACCACAAAAAGATGAAAAATACAAAAAGACATAAAAAGACGTAAAAACCTAAAAAAGGGAAAATAAAATAATTTGAAGACATCTTTGCACACTCGATTAAAAGCTGTCGTCCTTTGTGAAGGACGCATGGGGTGCTAATACCTTCCCCATGCGTAAATATAACTCCCGAACCTTTCACACTTAAAGTTCGTAGACTACGTCTTTTCCGGTTTTTCTGATGTTTTCCTCGAATAAACGTTGGTGGCGACTCCGCGCATTTTCCTATCTTGGAAAATGCACCCGCGAGCCCCGCATCACCCTCCCGCCGAAGGGTAGGTTGCGACAATTACCAAATGTTGTAATCAATTACAACGCGTCCCTGCTCCTATAAATTCAGATTTCGAAATCATAAATCAAAAACCTCCATTGCTCTCGCGAAAACCCTCGTTCCCAATTCTTCTTTTTTCCATAACTCATTTCTTATCCAAATCACTCCCCACAAAGCCCAAAATTCATCTTTTTTCATCCACTTTCATTTCAACTGATTGAAATTTCGAATAAGTCTCTCAAATGGTGGAACCATCAAAGAAGCACAAAGGTTCTTCGAGTAGAAGCCAATGGCATTCCGAGGCTCAGGATACTCCAATTCCTTCCTCCATTTCCTCCTCCTCATTGTTCTCATCGGAAGAACAACGTAGACGGTACACAAACCTCTTCTCCTCTCATTCTATCATTGACCCTAAGTTCATAGATATGGATTTCTTTTCTGATAAGAGTTTCAAATGCATTCAAGCATTTCAAAACTCAAATCTTATTCCCTTTATGTCTTTAAAACTGCGTGTGTATTCTGAATTGGTAAAAGCTTTTTATTCTAATCTTGAAATTCAAGAAAGTACCTTGATTTCAAAAGTTTATGGGATAAAGATGGTTATTGACCAATCCCTCTTCTATGATTTGACCCAATTGTCCAGTGACGGTGTACCATTTGAAGGTGCACTGGACGATGATTGGAAGTTTGATTTTTCTGTGCATGATGCCCACCGGTTGGTTTGCACCAACCAAGCGGATATGACCGAAAGGCTTCTTGCCGGTTCATTGGCTCTTGAAAGCCGCATCCTTCACTATCTTATTGCTTGTATTTTACTTCCAAGATCTTCAAACCTTGCACAAGTTTCTGAGGAAGATCTTATAGTCATGTGGGCCTTTCATACCGGCCGACAAATTGATTGGGCACATTTAGTTCGGTATCACATGCATAAGGCATTGCGATTAATGCTCATTTACCATATCCACATTTAGTCACCCTTTTCCTTCAACATTTCAGCATCCCTCTTGATTCTGAACCTTATGTTCCAATCAAGAGATCTTTCTTAATCAGTGCTGCTGTGGTTGCGTCCTTTGGTTACCACAAAGAGCGTAATGGCTCTTGGGTAAAAAAGGGTGCTCAACCAAATGACGATGAAGGACAAATACCAGTTGAAGGAGACTCTTCTCTCCTTCAAAGTATTTTGGACAGGTTTGATGGACTCCAAACCTATGTTGGTGAGAGGTTTGATGCTTTGGAACAACAAGTGGACATGCGATTCGATGCAATGGACTCAAGGATCACAAAGGTTGAAGAAGAAGTCACCATCATTCGCGACTGCCTTGATTTACTTCCACCACCATCATCAGTTTATACCTTATTATTATTATTATTATTATATTTTGTTTCTAAAGCCTTGTAGAAGCAAGCTTCATGATGATGAATCAAGTTGATTCAAGTAGTTTTGATGATGACAAAGATGATGACAAAAAGTCCAAAGAATGATTTCAAGATTGAGTCAACAAGTTCAAGATCAGGATTAATTTCAAGTTTCATGAAAAGAAATCAAGAAAATTCAAGATTCAAGGGAAGTTTGATTTCAAGATTCAAGAGAAGATGAATTCAAGATTCAAGAGAAGAAATCAAGAAGACTTCACAAGGGAAGTGTTGAAAAGATTTTTCAAAAAACAAACATAGCATAGTTTTGTTTTTCAAAAGAGTTTTTCTCAAAATTTTCTAAGTTGCCAGAGTTTTTACTCTCTGGTAATCGATAACCAATTACCTGTAATCGATTACCAGTGGCAAAGTTTGATTTCAACAGCTTTTAACTGAATTTGCAACGTTCCAATTGATTTTTAAATGGTGTAATCGATTACAATATATTGGTAATCGATTACTAGTGTATCTGAACGTTGAAATTCAAATTCAATTGTGAAGAGTCATATCTTTTCATAAAATGCTTTGTGTAATCGATTACATGGTTTTGGTAATCGATTACCAGTGACAAGTTTTGAATAAGAAGTCAAGAGATGTAACTCTTCCAATGGTTTTCAGGTTTTTCTCAAGGTTATAACTCTTCCAATGGTTTTCTTGACTAGACATGAAGAGTCTATAAAAGCAAGACCTTGACTTGCATTTCAAGTATTTGATATAACTTTCTCACAATCTTTTTGAACATCTCTTTGAACTTCTTATTCTTCTTCTTGCTTTGTCAAAAACTTTCTAGTTTTTTGGTTTCCGAACCTTGTTTTTTCACAGAAAACAAAAGTGTGCTATTCATCTTTTTCATTCTCTTCTCCATTTGCCAAAAAGAATTCGACAAGGACTAACCGCCTGAATTCTTTTTGTGTCTCTCTTCTCCATTTTCCAGAAGAACAAAGGACTAACCGCCTGAATTCTTTTGTGTCTCCCTTCTCCCATTTCAAAGAATTCAAAATGACACAGTTTGAGAATTCTTTTGATTCTTCCCTTTCCCTTAAACAAAAGATTTCAAAGGACTAACCACATGAGATATCTTTTGCTCCCCTTCACAAAGTTTCAAAGGACTAACCGCCTGAGAACTTTGTCTTAACACATTGGAGGGTACATCCTTTGTGGTACAAGTAGAGGGTACATCTACTTAGGTTGTTGTAATTGAGAACAAGAGAGGGTACTTCTCTTATGGATCAGTTCAAGTGGAGGGTACATCCACTTGGTTGTTCAAAGAGAACAAAGGAGGGTACATCCCTTGTGGATCTTTGCTTGTAAAGGTTTTTACAAGGTTGAAAAGAAATCCCAAGGACCGCTGGTCGCTTGGGGACTGGATGTTGGCACGGGTTGTTACCGAACCAGTATAAATTCTTGTGTTTGTCTTCTTCTTCCGTACACTCTTTAATTTCCACTGTGCACTTTAATTATCGCTTTTACTTTTGGTTAAGTTTCTATTTCTGTTCTTTATTTTCTTATCATTATAGTAAAAGCCTAATTGAATCTAGTAACATTAAGAAGGATAGTTTTTCTAATTAGTAAAGGTTCATTGATAATTAATTCAACCCCCCATTCTTAGTTATTCCGAGGCCACTTGATCCAACAAGTGGTATCAGAGCAGGTATCTTGTAGAAAGTTTAACAACTTCAAGATTCATGGCCTCTTTGAATTCTTTGTTTTTTAAATGTATTTTTAGGAACAGGTTATTTCAAGATCATGATGAAGACTAAGTCAACTTGTGTCTCATGAAAAAATCTCATGACAACAACAAAGAAGAATCTGAAAGGAAGAACTGGTACATCGACAGTGGATGTTCTAAGCATATGACGGGAGATGTATCAAAATTCACAACCATTTCCCCCAAGAAAAGTGGAAACGTTACATATGGCAACAACAACAAAGGCAAAATCATTGGAGTCGGTAAAATAGGTACGAGTTCCTCTACTCCTATTGAAAACGTGTTACTTGTAGAAGGTTTAAAGCATAGCCTATTAAGTGTTAGTCAACTATGTGATAGAGGATATAAAGTATCTTTTGATTCTGAAAAATGTGTTATCAAGCATGAGCATGACAAAGATATTGAGCATATAGGTTTCAGAGAAAATAATGTTTACATGATTGATTTAAAACAAAAATCTGAAAATGATAGATGCTTTCTAAGTAAAGATAATGATCCTTGGTTATGGCATAAGAGAATTGCTCACATTAACATGGATCATCTAAATAGATTAATCTCAAAAGATCTAGTTGTTGGTTTACCAAAATTAAAATTTGAAAAAGATAAATTATGTGATGCATGCTAGAAAGGAAAACAAACAAAAGCATCTTTTAAATCTAAAAATATTGTCTCTACCACTCAACCATTACAATTATTGCACATGGATTTGTTTGGACCATCTAGGGTCATGAGTTTTGGTGGAAGTTACTATGCATTATTAATTGTTGATGACTATTCTAGGTATACTTGGACTTTATTTCTTACTCATAAAAATGATGCATTTCATGGATTTAGAAGACTTGCCAAAGTCATCCAAAACAAGAAGAATTTCAAAATTATCTCCATCAGAAGTGATCATGGAGGTGAATTTGAAAACAATGATTTTGAAATGTTTTGTGATGAACATGGCATAGAACATAACTTTTCTACACCTAGGACACCCCAACAAGACGAAGTAGTAGAAAGGAAAAATAGAGCCTTAGAAGAAATTGCTAGAACCCTTTTAAATGACACACCACTTCCAAAATATTTTTGGGCAGAAATAGTCAACACCGCATGTTATATTATGAATAGAGCCTTAATAAGACCCATTCTTAAGAAAACCCCATATGAACTGTTTAACAATAGAAAACCAAACATTGGTCATTTACATGTTTTTGGATGTAAATGTTTTGTCCTAAACAATGGTAAAGAAAGCCTAGGAAAAATTGATGTTAAGGCAGATGAGGCCATATTTCTTGGTTATTCCTTACTGTCTTACCCTAATTTCTTCCGGGGACCATTGTTTGGTGGCATGCAACCTTCACTTGACTGCCTCAAGGTACTTAACACCCATCGTTAGGTAATCCGTAAAGTTTTGCGACATTCCGGAAGTCAAAAAGAAGCATTGTTGCGCAATCCGTAAAGTTCCGCAACATTCTGGAAGTCAAAAAGAGCCTTGTTGCGTAATCCGTAAAGTTTCACAACATTCTGGAAAGAAAATGGGTGTTGTTATGTAATCCGTAAAAAGTTCCGTAACGTTTCGGAAAGGAATAAGCAAAATAACACAAAAGGAGGGTGTATTTAGTAAAAAGTGAGGGGTGCAAATAGCAACCAGACCCACTTGGGCCTTCCAAGGGGTTCCAACAGAAGGCGGTGCCTTCTGGTGGAAGCAACCCTGCTCGCCTGGGCGAGCTGGGCGGCAACCACCTCCCTCTTTTCTCCTATAAATAGGGGAAAGAGGGTAGAGTAAATTTTTCAGCCCTTCTGGTATTTGAGAATTCTCTCGAAATTAGTGAGGAAAATTGTTTCCGTGAAAAAATTCCAAGCTGAGGTGCTTCCTTAACGCTTTCGAGACGTTTCCATGAGTGATTTCGTGAAGATTCTTCACAGTTCTTCATCGTACTTCATCGTTCTTCGTTCATTCTTCGTCGTTCTTCGGTCTTCAACCGGTAAGTTCCTGAAATCGAATCTTTCAATTCAGTCTATGCACCCTTAGTGGTCCCCACTTGTTTCGTGTACTTTTATTTTCATTTCGTTTGTTTTCCGTACCCCCTTTTAACGTGCTTTAACCGTTTATTTAAGTCGTTTTCTCACCTAATAAATAATAAAATGAATTTCATCGATCATTTGAGTTGTAATATCGTTTAATTACTGTTAAAATAAAATCCAATCGATCGTTCATGTAATCTCGGTTAAAAAAAAGGCAAAATAATAATAAAATAATCAAAATATCTTTGAATAAAATAATCAAAAAATCAATCGGACGTTTTTCTTTGGAAGTTTCCTTGAATGAATTGACTAAATAACCAAAGTGAAATTAAAGCTAAAATCAACTCACAAATCAAGCTTTGTCCGCAAAAATTACTAAAAAACTGTTTTAAGGTCCAATGCCTTAAACGGTCCTCTTTGCTTTTATCGGTTTACAAGGACCGTTCAAAAGCATAAAATCAATCCATAACTTTACCGCTTTTGTCGACCACCCCAAGAGATCGTTAATGGTCCAACGCCTTAACGTTTCTCTCCTTTCAAAATCAAAAGATCATTTAATGGTCTAACACCTTAAATGACCTTTTGTTCGGTTAAAATATATCTTGTGAAAAGTGATAAAAACAACTTAAACAACGTTTGGTTCTCAAAGAACTAAGTAGGTCAGATTTCCTCATCGCAATTGAGGATACGTAGGAGCGAGGGAAACACCCTTGTTGATCAGAAAAAGATAAAAAATACAAAAGGCATAAAAAAACATAAAAATGTAAAAAAGGGGAAAATAAAACAAATCGAAGACATGATATTGCACACTTGGTTAAAGGCTGCTGTCCCTTGTGACGGACGCGTGGGGTGCTAATACCTTCCTCGTGCGTAAAAACAACTCCTGGACCTTTCACAAATTAATGTTCGTAGACTACACCTTTCCGGTTTTTTCGATGTTTTCCTCAAATAAACGTTGGTGGCGACTCCGTGCATTTTCCTCCCATGGAAGACGCACCCGTGAGCCTTGCGTTGCCCTCCCACCGAGGGTAGGTTGCGACACCTACATAGCAAAGCTTTTAGGATATACAACAAAAGAACCATGACAATTGAGGAATCAATACATGTTACTTTTGATGAAACTAATATTACCTCTCCGATAAAGGAATTTCTTGATGATATTGCAGATTCTTCGGAAGATACACACAATCAAGAAAGAAATCTAAAAAGGAAGAGAGATGAAGAAAACAAGGATGTTCAAAATGAAACAGCCCAAGAAAATGATAATCTTCCCAAAGAATGGAAAACTTCAAGAAATCATCCTCTTTACAACATCATCGAAGATATCTCAAAAGGGGTAACAACTAGACACTCTTTCAAAGATTTATGCAACAATATAGCTTTTGTTTCGTTAATAAAACCTAAAAACCTTAAGGAATCAATTATAGATGATCATTGGATAGTAGCTATGCAAGAGGAATTAAATCAATTTGAAAGAAATAATGTATGGGAATTAGTAGAGAAACCTTCAAATTATCCAATCATAGGAACTAAGTGGGTATTTAGAAACAAATTAGATGAAAATGGTATAGAATTAGAAATAAAGCTAGATTAGTGGCAAAAGGATATAACCAAGAAGAAGGTATAGACTATGAAGAAACCTTTGCACTCGTAGCTAGATTAGAAGCAATTAGGATGCTTTTAGCCTATGCATCTATTATGAATTTTAAACTATATCAAATGGATGTCAAAAGTGCTTTCTTAAATGGTCTAATTCAAGAGGAGGTATATGTAGAACAACCTCCTGGGTTTGAAGACTCACAAAAATTAGATCATGTCTATAGATTAAAGAAAGCACTCTATGGTTTAAAACTAGCACCTAGGGCTTGGTATGAAAGATTAAGTAAATTTATTTTAGAAAAGAATTTCACTCGAGGGAAGGTAGATACCACCTTATTCATAAAAAAAGAAGGATAATGATATCTTAGTACAAATTTATGTTGAAGATATAATTTTTGGATCTACTAATGAATCTTTGTGCAAGGAGTTTTCTATTGATATGCAAAGTGAGTTTGAGATGTCCATGATGGGTGAGTTAAATTACTTTCCTAGACTAAAAATTAAACAAACAAATGATGGGATCTTTGTCAACCAAGAAAAATATTGCAAGGAACTCATTAAGAGATTTGGAATGGAAAACTCAAAACACTTGGCTACTCCTATGAGCACCAGTTGTTACCTTGACAAAGATGAATCCGGTCAACCCGTTGATGCAAAGCAATACAGAGGTATGATTGGATCTCTACTCTACTTATCTGCAAGTAGACCAGATATTATGTTTAGTGTGTGCATGTGTGCAAGATTTCAATCAAATCCAATGTTTTCACATCTAATGGCAGTAAAAAGAATCATAAGATATCTATTAGGAACAGTTAACTTAGGATTATGGTACCCTAAGAATTCTTTATGCAATTTAGTAGGATACTTTGATTCAGATTTTGTTGGGCCAAAAACAGATAGGAAAAGCACTAGTGGCACATGTCAATTCATAGGGTCTGCTCTTATTTCTTGGAATAGCAAGAAGCAAAATAGTGTAGCATTATCCACAGCAGAGGCATAATACATTTCTGCTGGTAGTTGTTCTGCACAGATTCTATGGATGAAACAACAACTATTTGATTATGGAAGTGTATTAGATCACATTCCCATAAAATGTGATAACACAAGTGCCATAAACATATCTAAAACTTCAGTCCTTCACTCTAGAACCAAGCATATAGAAATTAGGCATCATTTTATTAGAGATCATGTTCTAAAAGGTGATGTTGTTTTAGAATTTGTAGATACTAAAAATCAACTTGCAGACATCTTCACAAAACCACTAAACAAAGATTCTTTCTACACTATTAGAAGAGAATTAGGACTGCTAGATGCTAGTGACTTATCTAAATGATTTATATTATTATGACATTTGAACATTTAGTATTTCTTTTAATATTTGCTTAGTATGACTAAACATTTATGAATTATGTTATATGACTATGTGGTTTACTTTTTAATTAGGTTTATTCATGTCTTGCTTCATGATTAGTTTAAAATCTTTTATGATTGATTTACAATGGATGCTATGTGTATGATTTTTTTTAATCATGTATGTTTTACACACTTTGGCCTTTTGTTGATGCCAAATGGGGAGAGAAAATAGGGATTAAAATCAATAACTCATATAATTAAGTAATTTAATTTCAAGTGCAGCTTAAACTCAAAAACAAAGGGGGAGAATATGGAGAATTAAGTGAGTGATCAACTAGGAAAAAGAATGTGTATGTGTTTCTTGATTTCAGCGTTGTCATCATAAAAAAGGGGGAGATTGTAGAAGCAAGCTTCATGATGATGAATCAAGTTGATTCAAGTAGTTTTGATGATGACAAAGATGATGACAAAAAGTCCAAAGAATGATTTCAAGATTGAGTCAACAAGTTCAAGATCAGGATTAATTTCAAGTTTCATGAGAAGAAATCAAGAAAATTCAAGATTGAAGGGAAGTTTGATTTCAAGATTCAAGAGAAGATGAATTCAAAATTCAAGAGAAGAAATCAAGAAGACTTCACAAGGGAAGTGTTGAAAAGATTTTTCAAAAAACAAACATAGCATAGTTTTGTTTTTCAAAAGAGTTTTTCTCAAAATTTTCTACGTTTCCAGAGTTTTTACTCTCTGGTAATCGATAACCAATTACCTGTAATCGATTACCAGTGGCAAAGTTTGATTTCAAAAGCTTTTAACTAAATTTGCAACGTTCCAATTGATTTTTAAATGGTGTAATCGATTACAATATATTGGTAATCGATTACTAGTGTATCTGAACGTTGAAATTCAAATTCAATTGTGAAGAGTCATATATTTTCATAAAATGCTTTGTGTAATCGATTACATGGTTTTGGTAATAGATTACCAGTGACAAGTTTTGAATAAAAAGTTAAGAGATGTAACTCTTCCAATGGTTTTCAGGTTTTTCTCAAGGTTATAACTCTTCCAATGGTTTTCATGACCAGACATGAAGAGTCTATAAAAGCAAGACCTTGACTTACATTTCAAGTACTTGATATAACTTTCTCACAATCTTTTTGAACATCTCTTTGAACTTCTTATTCTTCTTCTTCCTTTGTCAAAAGCTTTCTAGTTTTCTGGTTTCCAAACCTTGTTCTTTCACAGAAAACAAAAGTGTGTTATTCATCTTTTTCATTCTCTTCTCCCTTTGCCAAAAAGAATTCGACAAGGACTAACCGCCTGAATTCTTTTTGTGTCTCTCTTCTCCTTTTTCCAAAAGAACAAAGGACTAACTGCCTGAATTCTTTTGTGTCTCCCTTCTCCCTTTTCAAAGAATTCAAAATGACAGATTCTGAGAATTCTTTTGATTCTTCCCTTTCCCTTAAACTAAAGATTTCAAAGGACTAACCGCCTGAGATATCATTTGTTTCCCCTTTACAAAGTTTCAAAGGACTAACCGCCGGAGAACTTTGTCATAACACATTGGAGGGTACATCCTTTGTGGTACAAGTAGAGGGTACATCTACTTGGGTTGTTGTAACTGAGAACAAGAGAGGGTACATCTCTTGTGGATCAGTTCAAGTGGAGGATACATCCACTTGGTTGTTCAAAGAGAACAAGGGAGGGTACATCCCTTGTGGATCTTTGCTTGGAAAGGTTTTTACAAGGTTGAAAAGAAATGTCAAGGACCGCAGGTCGCTTGGGGACTGGATGTAGGCACGGGTTGTTGCCGAACCAGTATAAATTCTTGTGTTTATCTTCTTTTTCCCTACACTCTTTAATTTCCGCTGTGCACTTTAATTATCGCTTTTACTTTTAGTTAAGTTTCTATTTCTGTTCTTTACTTTCTTATCATTATAGTAAAAGCCTTATTGAATCTATTAACATTAAGAAGGATAGTTTTTTAAATTAGTAAAGGTTCATTTATAATTTATTCAACCCCCCCTTCTTAATTATTTCGAGGCCACTTGATCCAACAAGCCTTGTATTTGGCTATATGCTTATGACATTTGAACACTTAGTATTTTTAATATTTGCTTAGTATGACTGAACATTTATGGATTGTGATATATGACTATGTGATTTGCATTATAAGTTGGTTTATGTCTTGCTTCATGAATGGTTTATAATCTTTTATGTTTATTTTACAAAGTATGCTTTGTGTATGTTTTACACACTTTGGCCTTTTGATGTTGCCAAAGGGGGAGAGAAAAATGCGTATTTTAAGAAATCAAGATGTTATATTTTCAAGACTTAGAATTAAGCACAAATTCAAAAATAAAGGGGGAGAAAGGGATGAGTGAACGGTAGAACAAAAATTGCATGCATTCTCTTGACTTCAGGATTGTCATCATCAAAAAGGGGGAGATTGTGGAAGCAATGTCTTCCAAGGTTATTTTGCTGATGCCAAAGAATCAAGAGTCAATAAAAATTCAAGATTCAAGAATCAAGCTTCAAGAATCCAGATTCAAGAATAATCAAGATCAAGACTCAAGACTCAAGACTCAAGATTCTAGAAACAAGGGAAGACTCAATCAAGATAAGTACTAAAAACGTTTTCCAAAACATTGAGTAGCACAAGAAGTTTTCTCAAAATCATTACCAAAGAGTTTTACTCTCTGGTAATTAATTACCAGAAGGTAGTAATTGATTACCAGTGTTTTAAAATGTTAAGATTTCAAATTTCAAGAGTTACAACTTTGTTTAAACATTTTCAACTTGTGTAATCGATTACACAATACTTGTAATCGATTACCAGTGTTTCTAAACATTTTAATTTTCAAAATTCAAAATGAAGAGTCACATCTATTGATGTGCAATCGATTACACCTTAATGGTAGTCGATTTCCAATGATTGATTTTGAAAAATACATTTCCAAAAGTCACAATTCTTCAAGTGACTTGTTTCTGAAGATTCTTTCAAAAGTCACAACTTTTCTAAGTGACTAGTTTTAAAAGAAATTTCCAAGAGTCACAAACTTTGACTTGAGTCATCAAGAGATTATAAATATGTGACCATGGCATGAATCTAAATAATATATGATCTATCATCTATATTTTAATATCTTCTTTCATCTCTTTTCAACTCTTTCTACAGAATCTTATGATTCATCTTCTCTTTATCTTTCTAAAAGTTTTTGTTCAATACTTTCTCTTTTAAGAAAAGTACTTCGATAAAAAACTTGTGATATTCATCTTTTTCATTCTCTTCTCCCTTTGCCAAAAGAACGAAGGACTAACCGCCTGAATTCTTTTGTGTCTCTCTTCCCCCTTACAAAAGATTCAAAGGACTAACCGCCTGAGAATTCTTTTGATTCTTCTCTTCCCCTTAAGCAAAAGATTTCAAAGGACTAACCACCTGAGATATCTTTTGTTTCCCCTTACAAAGATTCAAAGGACTAACCGCCTGAGAATTCTTTGTCCCAACACATTGGAGGGTACATCCTTTGTGGTACAAGTAGAGGGTACATCTACTTGGGGATTGTTATACTGAGAACAAGAGAGGGTACATCTCTTGTGGATCAGTTCAAGTGGAGGGTACATCCACTTGGTTTTTCAAAGAGAACAATGGAGGGTACATCCCTTGTGGATCTTTGGCTTGTAAAGGATTTTACAAGGTTGAAAGAAATCTCAAGAACCATAGGTTGCTTGGGGACTGGATGTAGGCACGGTTTGTGGCCGAACCAATATAAATTCTTGTGTTTGTCTTCTTCTTCCCTACACTCTTTAATTTCCGTTGTGTACTTTTCTTTTACGTTTTACTGTTGTTTAAATTACATAACTTAGTAGTAAAGCGTAATTGAATCTATTAACATTAAGAAGGATAGATTTTTAATTAGTCAATGCTCATTAATAATTAATTCAACCCCCCCCCTTATTAATTATTCCGAGGCCACAACAAAATCTCTCAAAACTCTCTGGAACTTGGACCTTTCTCTCTCTAGAATCACTAGACATGCAAAGCTTCAGGTCTCAGCCCAAACTCTTTTCTCTAAATCTGATTTCAGGCTTAAATAGGTGGCTTTGTTCGTGCTCGTGCGCTTAGCGCAACTCTAAACTGCTTAGCGCACATTAGTGAATTTCGGCTTAGCGCGTGCTCTTCTCGCTCAACGAATGAACTGAAGCGATGCACTTAACGAGATGAAGCGGTGCGCTCAGTGAACCTGTACAACTCATCTTCTTCCCGATTTTTCCTCGCGCTTAGCCAATGAGTGTTGCGCTTAGCAAATGCTTGCTAATCCAGCAGATTGGCTTAGCGAGAAGGTGAAAAACAACACTTCAAAACTTGCCTAATTAACCTAAAATTGAGAGAAAATGGTTATTAAATGCACAAAATAGAATTACTAAGTATTTATTATCTATCTTTAACTAAAAGAACTTATAACACTACAAAATTACAATAAATTGGAGGAGTTTGATACAATTTACACAAGTTTTATACACAAAAGTTAGTCATATTCACTGACTAACAACTTCCCCAAATTTACAGTTTTGCTTGTCCTCAAGCAAAAAGAGAACAACTCATTTGTCCTCAAGTGACAATAACATGCATTGACTATGTACAAAGGTGTATGCAACAAAAGTTATTGATTGCATGATAAGAGAATGAAGCATTATGTGCTCATCACTTGTCTTTCACAAAATATGCAGCTATTCAAAGAGAAGAATATAATGTAAGCTGTACTATTAGATGAAGTTAATCATAAGACAAATATTAAGGAAAGTAGCTTAAACCACAGTCTCAAGACTACTGTTTCACTCAAGCACAAGTGTCGCAACGTGCCCTTTCGCGGGCGAGCGAAGGCGAGGCTCACGGGTGCGCTTTCCAAAGGAGGAAAGATGCGCGGAGTCGCCACCAATGTTTATTTGTGGAAAACGTCGGAAAAACTGAAGCAAACCGGTCAAAATGAAAATTCTAAGTTCGGGAGTTGTATTTATGCTTGAGGAAGGTATTAACACCTCTCACGTTTGTCTCAAAGGACAACAACCTATTTTTTAGAATTGTGGAAATTGTATTACCTTAACTTTTATTTATTTTTATTTTTTGAGGTCGACAAAAGCGAGGCTTTTGCTCCTACGTACCCTCTATCAAAGAGGAAATCAGACCTACGTAGTTCTTTCTTATGCGTGAATCAAGTGATTCTTTTTACTTGAAAGGTGATCATTTTAAGGCGTTGGACCTTAAAAATGATCCATTTTACTTAGTAAGAAACTGAAATGATAAACTTTCAAAAAACCTATTTTTGTGGACGAGCTTGACTAGGCGAGTTGATTTTAGCCTTAGTTTCACTTTAGTTATTAGTCAATTCAATTAAGAATGAGAAATCCCAAAGAGAAAACGTCCGATTGATTTTTCGCTTTATTTTACTAAAAAGGTATTTTTCGATTATTATATTATTATTTTACCTCTTTTTTTATTTCCAACGTGGTTACGGCACGACCGAATGGTCGGAATTCATTTTAACTGAAATTAACGGATGATACAATTCAAACGATCGGTGGAAATTTATTTTATTTTTAGATTAGGCGAGAAATGACTTAAATAAATGACTTAAGCACGTCAAAAGGGGGTATAGAAAGCGAATGAAAACGAAAATAAAAATACATGAAACAAAATGTGGACCACCACGGGTACATAGAATGAATTGAAAAGCTTGGTTTGAAGTACTTACCCGTTGAAGACTGAAGAAAACGAAGAATGAACGATTAATGTTGAAGAACGGTCGAGAATCTTCGCGTAATTACTCATGGAAACGTTACGGAAGCGCCTCGGCTTGGATTTTCTTCACGAAAATAATTTTCCTCAGCAATTTTGAGAGAATAAGAAGTGCCAAGAAGGCTGAACCCCTTCTCCCTTCACTCCTCCCCCTATTTATAGCAAAATAGGGGAGGAGCTTGCCACCCAGCTCGCCCAGGCGAGCAAGGTTGCTTCCTCTAGAAGCAACAGCCTTCTGGAGGAAGAATCTGGAAGGCCCAAGTGGGCCTGATTGCTATTTGTACCCCCTTTTTACTAAATGCACCCCCTTCTATTTTTTTGGTAATTCTTTTTCGTAACGTTACGAAACTTTACGAATTTTGTAACGATACTTATTTTCCTTCCGCAAGGTTACGAATCCTTACGGATTATGTATTTACTCTTTTTTAGCTTTTGAAGAAGTTACGAAAACTCACGGATTGCGAAAAATACCTCCGTTCGATTTTCGTCACATTACGGAATTTCTCGGATCGCGTAAGCCTGCTTCCTTTTGATTTCCGGCACGTCTCGGGACTTCTCATATTGTGCAACAGAGGGTGCCAAGTATCTCGAAGCGGCCAATCAAAGGTTGTATATCATCAAATAATAACCCCCGGACGAAATTAGGGTATGACAGTTGCCCCTCTTTACTTACCTCTCATCGAAGATAAGAGGAAAGCAAAGATAAGACACTGATTTCGTCCGTCCTGCCCTTTCCATGACGACAACTCTCGTCTCTACTCCTTCTTTTTTTGCTGTACAACACAAAATAAAATACAAACAACAACAAGAACAACGAATATAATATACATATACACATATACATATGTTTGGAAAAGGAACCAATCCGGAAAATAACAGAAAAAACATATTTCCCAGTCACCAGAGGCTCCGCGGTTGATAATGGAGGACACATGAACAGCGCTAGGCAATGACATTCATGGGGCTCCGAAAAAGGTGGAGAATGGAGGATTGCCTTGAGGGTCCACACTTAGGCAATCATGAAGCATAGCTCCAAACTCAAAGGTGGAGGACACATGAACAGCGCTAGGCAATAACATTCATGGGGCTCCGAAAAAAAAAGTGGGAGAATGGAGGATTGCCTTGAGGGTCCGCACTTAGGCAATCATGAAACATAGCTCCAAACTCGAAGGTGGAGGACACATGAACAGCGCTAGGCAATAACATTCATGGGGCTCCGAAAAAAAAAGGGGGAGAATGGAGGATTGCCTTGAGGGTCCGCACTTAGGCAATCATGAAACATAGCTCCAAACTCGAAGGTGGAGGACACATGAACAACGCTAGGCAATAACATTCATGGGGCTCCGAAAAAGGGGGAGAATGGAGGATTGCCTTGAGGGTCCGCACTTAGGCAATCATGAAACATAGCTCCAAACTCGAAGGTGGAGGACACATGAACAGCGCTAGGCAATAACATTCATGGGGCTCCGAAAAAAAAAGGGGAGAATGGAGGATTGCCTTGAGGGTCCGCACTTAGGCAATCATGAAACATAGCTCCAAACTCGAAGGTGGAGGACAAATGAACAACGCTAGGAAATAACATTCATGGGGCTCCGAAAAAGGGGGAGAATGGAGGATTGCCTTGAGGGTCCGCACTTAGGCAATCATGAAACATAGCCCCAAACTCGAAGGTGGAGGACACATGAACAGTGCTAGGCAATAACATTCATGGGGCTCCGAAAAAAAAGGGGGAGAATGGAGGATTGCCTTGAGGGTCCACACTTAGGCAATCATGAAACATAGCTCCAAACTCGAAGGTTGAGGACACATGAACAGCGCTAGGCAATAACATTCATGGGGCTCCGAAAAAAAAGGGGGATAATGGAGGATTGCCTTGAGGGTCCGCACTTAGGCAATCATGAAACATAGCTCCAAACTCGAAGGTGGAGGACACATGAACAGCGCTAGGCAATAACATTCATGGGGCTCCGAAAAAGGGTTGGCAGGACTGAATGGTCCACCGGGTTTTGTTTTTTTTAACTAAAAAGCAAACATGCTTTTTGCAAAGATAAATAAATCATTCGCGAGAGCACCATATCTTAGTGAAACAATATACTTGTGCTAAGGGTAATCTTCCTTGTAATCGAGAATGAAGGGCAAGATGTCAACTTTTAGCTTTTAAATGAACACGCAGGGGAAACATCGGGCCAAGCTGAAAATAAATCACTCATAGTGTATAAAACTCACACAGGAAAGTGTTTTATCCTATTCCCAAACCATAACTGCACCATGACTTTATTTTGCACACGACTTCCTATCAAATCAAAGATCAAACGTACGATCACAGACCAATAGGATTTTCTCGAGGGTAGCGTTTTTGGAGAGGAAACTGGGTGTTTCGGTATTTTCCTCTTTGTTCAGGCGGGGTGGGATATCGCCAGTCGAGAACGACCTTGAATGGCAATCTGAAGGGAAGAGACACCAAAAATGGGTTTTCCTTTGCCGGCAGTCCCTTACCTTGCTAAAAATTTATCTGGTCTGAAGATCTTCCGTTCTCTTTCTTTCATTGATCGAGAATTGCCTCTTTTCCCTTTTTACTTCCTTTTGATCTTTGATCGGGAATCCTTCTTTCCTTTCTTTTGTTCTTTTCTTTATTTTCATCTTTTTCTTTTTCTTTCTTTCCATTTCTTCCTTTTCTTTCTTTTCACTTTTCCTTCCCCATCCCTTTCTTTGGGAAATCGGGTTTTAGCATTCTATTTGCTCTCCCTTGAGGAGATTCCGCTGTCCATTGCTTCGAGGGAAAGGATGAGGATTCCTTTTTATAGGCCAAGGTTAAAAAAAAAGGTCTAAGGTTGTGTCTCAGTGGGGTCTTTTATCGTGGGAACCCCAATCTTGATATCTGGGGCGAAACAAATTTGGGTGTCAAGGTGTCGATTTCGAGCCGAACTTCCACATTATTCCATAAGGCACGCCTGACAATGATGATTTGAAAACAACGTGCAAAATTAGTCATGGCTACAGCCAAGTGGGCACTCAAGCATCCCGTTTATGGCATTGTGATACTACGGTTGGGAATTTACATAGACAGACCCAACGTTTCCCAATTATATTCTTTTATCAGTTCAATGAATTCATCCATCCTTATCTCGGTTATTCCGGAAAATAAACTCTTAGCATCAGTCCCTTGTTTCCAGAAGATACGTTTGCTCTTTACGAATGATTTATACTTCTTAACTATAACATGTCGACCTTCGCGGTCTTTCTTTCTTTTTCCTTTTTGTTTCATTCACAAAATTATACACCTGTGGTCCTTTATGAGGAAAACCTTTCTTTGTACATCTATATTCTTATACATGACAAACTTTTTCTGTACATGCATTGGAACTCTTTCTCTTTACGTCACACGGTTTATATACAAACCCTATTTACGTTCAAAGATTTTTTTATTTTTCCCAACACACACTTATGGTTCACACAAAAGTTTTTTCATATACACTCGTTGCTCACACACACAAGGATTCCTTTCCACGCATCATTTACACACACAAAAAAAACCTTTTATACACACTTTCCTTTTTCTTTGTATACACAGACATTTTATTCACAACGCTTCTTTCTTTTTATTAGGATTTTTGGTTCATTTTATTTTTTAGGACGACGTTCCTAAATGAAAAACTCTACACGGTCCCGGAATTTCAACAAACATTATTGACAACAATGAAACAAGTACCGACGTAACAACTCAAACGATATGTATGTACAAAACAAAAGTCAATCAACATGAAACAAACGTTAGTCCCTTAGTCAAACAAAAATATATAACAGGAAAAATGGAAACAAAAAGAAATATGGATCAAGGGATCTCCCAATCATGTGGCCCCGCTCCCTCCTAAGAAATCAAGTAAATCGGTCATCTCCTCATTCTCGCGGGCCTCATTTGCCTCGTCGGGAGCCTCTGCTGGCGCCTCTCCTGCCCGGGCCTCAGGCCAATCTCCAGGCCATGCGACCTCTGCCCTGAACTGGTCCGGAGTAGGGCACGAAAAAGAAGTAAAACCCTGGCTCTGCAGGCTGAGGCTCATCTGGTAAAGACAATCATGGGTCTGTACATGAGCCCGGTGGTTGGCCGCCTGCTGGCGAACCAAATGCCGCAAATACTGCTCCGTATCAAACGATCCGGCTGGACCAGCCTGATGAGGTGGCGGCGCGTCTGCGGCCTGCGGAGCATCCCCCTGGGCCTGTCTCTGTGTGCAATACTTCTCAATAAAAGCTCGGGTGATGGGCGGCCGAATCACCTTGCTAGGTGCGACGGGGACTCCGAACGACTGGCAGAGTCCTGTGATCAAGGCGGGAAATCCTAGGGCCCTGTTGGACTTATCCGGGTCCAGAGGGTGCCTGGTAGGCACCATACCTGCAAATAGATAGATGGCATCAGCGATTAACTGAGCCACGTGAATGCTCATCCGTGTCAGGATGGCGTACACCAGCTGACACTTCGGCAGGGGGAGGTCGGAATTATGATCGCTGGGCTGGATGTTGCTGAGCAGCAAAGTCATCCAGATCTGAGTCAGGGTGGTCATGTTGGTGCGCATTATCCGCACCCGTCTCTCGGCAGCAGTCCGAGCAAAATCCTGCCCCGGTATACATAGCAAGTGGGCGATGGCATCCTCATCGAACCCATCGGACCGGTTCCTCCTCTGGCCATACTCGCACTCCTGGCCCTCTTCCAGCACTAAAGGGTATCCCAGGAACTGGCTGATAGCATCTGCATCAAACGGGATCCACTGACCCCTCACCCAGGACCTCATATCTCGCACGCCCTCCTCTGTAGGCCAAGCATTGGCATAAAATTCGAGGACTATGTCTGGATCGAACTTGGCCATGGGGTAACTAGTGATGCCCACCGCCGGCGAACTATCTCCTCCTGGAAATCGGTATACTCATCGTTCCTGAGCTGGACGCGTCGCTCCCGGAGAAATGACCATCCCTTGATGGCCTCGAAGCGCTGCTGGTGTTTAGCGCTCCTAAAGCGGTGACTGTCATACTCGGGAGCGGAACTGGTTCCTTCGGCCGCTTTATCCTTCCTAGATCTCTTTGAGGCAAGTTTCCTCGGGGTCATCCCCTGCGAGAACAAACATTTGGAAGTTAGTTTTACAAGATAACGCTTATCTTAACGCAAAAAGGTTGTGCTAACCCCTCTGATTTAGACCAAACTCATGTAATCCATTTATGCACACGCGTATGTGTAGAAAAATATCCTATTACTTATGTCAACATACAAGAACATCTAACATATTCTAATTGCCATACACCTATATACATTCTGAAAAAGAAAAAACACTTTCCTGCTCAAAGTGTTGCGTCAAAATTTACACCTAATTTATATCCTAAACATTTGCTATCACAAACTACCTACATACATTTGAAGTACACCATACAAATTTTTATTGTTTCACTCATATTTATTTATATGCATATTGGAAAGCTAATTACATCCTGCACACATTTGCATTCAAAAGGGCATTCCATGCTATCATACATTCATTTAGGAAAACAATTATTCATACTTGGAGAGGAATTTTATGCCCCTTATATTTACACATATATCTACACACCATTGAAAAGCATTTCCCTCGTTACTTAGGTGCAAAGTACCAATCATGGGGTAGCCCAAATTCTTACAAGCAAATCCCTATTTTCATGCTTTTCTAATTCTAAAACCAAATTTTGGGTCCCTAGTCATGAGTATGTTTTCTTGCATTGAAGCTAAAAAGTTTGGGTTCCTAAGCTTGGGATGGCATTTGGGCGTCTATTTCAACTTTCCTATGCTGTCTCTACATACATAAAACAGCCCCACCATCCCAATTTTGCAAAATCATATTCATATATCATTGGGGCATTTCACCGAGCACTTGATGGGCGCATGTTTGGACATAAATTGCAAGAGAATGGGGGCAATGTGGCATGCCCCATTGCTTCAGAATACAACATAGGCCTAAGGCCTTCTCATTCAAATCCTCAACTCCACAAAACAAGCATGGATTCAGATGCAAATTGCTTCACGAATTTTGCAAAAAATGAGCAACTAAAGCACCAAAACACATCAATGGAGAGCCAAATAACCAAGGGAAATTGCACTTACTTGTGGGGAGTGAATTAAAGCGTGAAAAGGGAAGCAAAAACTCAACAATGGAAGCTTGGGGAGCTTGGGGGTTTTTGAAGTGAGGGGGAAGAGTTTTGGGTGAAGAAAACGTTCCCCCTCCACCCCTTTATATTTTCGTACAGGGGTTGCACGCTCAGGCGAGCTCAGCTCGCCCAGGCGAGCTAACCTGTACTTTTTTTTTTTTAGGGGAACATTAACCATGTCTCCTCCTTCCTTATGGGTTAGCATTTGCCCACTTGAACCTACTTAAATCAGAATTAGGTGTCGATTACTTATTTAAAACAAACAATAGTAAAAGAAACTGCGAATGCAAAGGATACTGGGCTGCCTTGCAGTGACGTTCTCTGCTTGTTTAGCGCCGGGAAGGGGCAACGATCGATCGGTCGTGACCCTATCCCCACTTGCATCCGTCCCTATGTACCTGTAAGTAGGAAACAAAAAATCCAATGGCCAATCGTGTCCGGCCATCGTCTTACCTTGGTTGATTTCCGCAGTCAACTTGTCTCGACTTCTAACCGTGACCTAAGAAGGCCCTGCCCCCGTTACCACAAAATATGCATGTGTATGTGCATGTATGAATGTTCCTTATGCGATAACTTTCTTAGTGAAGGCTGGTTAGATTCAATTTTAGATAAGCGTTTGGGGCACCCCATACACCGAGCGAAGAGGGCTCAAGTTATAACAAATCTAAAACACAAGGTTTGAAACCAAAGGGAGGACTGAAACCTCGCCCATCTTTTCTTTTCAAAGAAGCGAGACAAATACAGTGAATGGGAATTCCTAGAGGAAACCGAGAAGAACGAGAAAAACTCGGAAATAAAAACATGCAGCGGTCCTCTTGATTGCCCCAGACTTCAAGCGTAATATCGTTTAACTACATCGGAGTTCACGGGCGAGGGCAGCTCCTCGCCATCCATGTTGGTGAGTATCAGAGCACCCCCAGAAAAAGCTCTTTTCACCACGAAAGGTCCTTCATAATTCGGGGCCCACTTTCCTCGACCATCCCTAACTGCGTGGGACATCTTTTTCAGCACGAGGTCCCCCTCATTGAACTTGCGCGGACGTACCTTCTTGTCGAATGCGTTCTTTACTCTTCGTTGATACAGACACCCATGGCTCATGGCTGTCAAACGCTTACCTTCAATGAGGTTGAGTTGGTCGTAGCGTGCTTGAGCCCATTCCGACTCTTCTAGGCCGGATTCTGCTATTATCCTCTGAGAAGGAACTTCTACCTCAAATGGGAGTACTGCCTCCATCCCATAAACCAAGGAATACGGCGTTGCCCCAGTAGAAGTTCGCACCGAGGTTCTGTATCTGTGCAGGGCGAAAGGCAACATCTCATGCCAATCTTTGTATGACACTGTCATTTTTTGAACAATCTTCTTAATTTTCTTATTCGCAGCCTCTACAGCCCCATTCATCTTTGGCCGATAAGGGGTAGAGTTGTGATGCTGGATCTTGAAGCCTTCGCACATCTCCTGCATCATCTTATTTTTCAGATTGGTGCCATTGTCAGTAATGATCTTCCTGGGGAGTCCGTATCGACAAATCAACTCCTTCTTTATAAATCTAACTACCACATTCCTTGTGACATTAGTATAAGAAGCTTCTTCGACCCATTTGGTGAAGTAATCTATCGCCACAAGAATGAAGCGGTGACCATTCGATGCTTTGGGTTCGATGGCCCTAATGACATCTATTCCCCACATGGAAAAAGGCCAAGGGGCGGACATAACATTCAGAGGATGTGGTGGAACATTGACATTGTCCGCGTATGCCTGACATTTATGACATTTCCTTACATGAGCGCAACAATCGCTTTCCATGGTGAGCCAATAATAACCGGCCCTAAGGATTTTTCTGGCCATAGCATGCCCATTGGCATGTGTCCCAAAGGAACCCTCGTGGATCTCCTCAATCATGAAGTTCGCCTCTTTGGCATCTACGCATCGTAGGAGGGTCATGTCGTGGTTTCGTTTGTACAGGATGGTACCGCTTACAAAGAAACCAGTAGCCAATCTCCTCAACGTCCTTTTGTCATTGTCAGAAATCCCTGGTGGGTATTCTTTGTTCTCGACATACTGTTTGATGTCGAAATACCACGGTTTCCCATCCCGCTCTTCCTCTATTGCATAACAATATGTCGGCCTGCCTTGAGATTTGAATTCGATGTACGGCAGATCCCCGTGTGGGACAAGTTGAAACATGGATGCCAAGGTGGCTAATGCATCAGCCATTTGATTGTCTTCCCGAGGTATGTGGTGGAAGGAAATGTCGTCAAAGTACTTGGCTAACATCAAGATGTGAGTTTGATAGGGTATCAACTTTGGATCCCTAGTTTCCCATTCTCCTTTCAACTGGCGTATCACCAAAGCTGAGTCTCCATACACCTTGAGTAGTTTTACATCAAAATCAATGGCCGCCTGAACCCCGAGGGCGCATGCTTCGTACTCGGCCATATTGTTGGTACAATCAAAACCTAGCCTAGCCGTGAAAGGAATACACTGATCATCCGGGGATACAAGGACTGCCCCTACTCCGTGGCCCAAAGCATTAGATGCCCCATCGAAGCAAACAATCCATTTGTCTATGTCCTCGTGTGTCCGCTTCTCTTCAAACAGGGCCATGATATCTTCATCTGGGAACTCGGGGTGCATCGGCCGATAATCCTGGAGGGGTTGCTGGGCCAAATAATCCGCTAAGGCACTTCCCTTTACCGCCTTTTGGGTGACATAAACGATATCGAATTCAGATAATAGTACCTGCCACCTAGCGATTCGTCCCGTGAGGGCCGGTTTTTCAAAGATGTATTTCACGGGATCCATTTTGGAAATAAGCCACGTGGTATGGCTGAGCATGTACTGCCTAAGCCGATGTGATGCCCATACCAGAGCACAACACCTCCTTTCCAGCATTGAGTAATTCATCTCACATGCGGTAAACTTCTTGCTCAGATAGTAGATGGCTTGCTCTTTTTTCCCAGAATCATCATGCTGACCTAACACGCACCCCATAGACTCGTCCAACACGGTCATGTTTTTTTTCCTCTTATGCTTTAACCTCAAATACTATCATTATTATTATACCCTATATTTTTTAAAATACTATTGTGATAACCTCTATTAATACAAATTCAAACATTCCTAACTTTCACCAAGACCGCTTCACCTTCAACACTAAAATTATTAGGCATCCATTTCTTAAATAATACACACAAATAAAACACATTCAAGGGAAAAATCCCTATTTGTTGGTTTTTTCGGTATTTGATTCTGGCTCCAACTATCGCTTTCTGCATGCATTCACGGTCATTCCTTCAACTACTACTCCAGCTTTTGCATGCATTCCCGATCATTCAAGAACAAAGAAATTCTTACTCTGTCTTTGTGCATTCTCTCACTCTTTTCTTTCCTTGGTTTGGTTTCTTCCTTTTTGGTTTTTGTTCCTCCATTATTTAAAGTTCGATTTTGTAACTACTCTCAGGCCTTCCATTTTTGTACGCATTTGGTGTTTCCTAGACTTTTCTTGGTTCTTAGGTTTAAATTTTCCAGCTGCTCGGGCTTTCCATTTTGTGCTAATTTCCTACTGTCGTGCATTTTGGTTTGAGTTCTTGCGTTTCTATTTTTGTGTTTACATTTCTTTACGGTCACAACTGTTTTGCTTTGATACATGCATGTTTGGTGTTGTTTATGCATGTTTGTTTGTTACCCTCTTTAACGGTCGGCCTGTTGGGTGGTGTTTTTTTTTTGTATGCTTTTAGCCAGGGCAAACAAAATCGGGTTTAAATTTTTCGGCTGGTCGGAGTTTCCATTTTGTGGAGAGTTCGTGTTGTCGTGCATTTTGGTTTGAGTTCTTCCGGTTTTGTTTTTTTCTTTACATTTGTTTACGGTCACTGCTGTTTTGGTTTAATACATGCATGTTTGGTGTTGTTTATGCATGTTTGTTTCTTACTCTTTTTTACGATCGGCCTGTTGGCTGGTGTTGTTTTTTGTATGTTTTTAGGCAGGTCAAATAAAATCGGGTAATAGCTAAGCTATCATTGCGAGAGTACTATTTTCCTATTGAGGTCACCTTGAATGGCTATACCTGCAATATTTTTTGCTTGTGGGGCCTTAAGTTTTGGTCCATATTTATGCATTTTTGCCTATTCACTATTTTTTTAATTCATGTTTTCTCTGCTGTTATTCATCATGACAGAAATTTTTTATGTTTGATAGATACTATATATTGTTATTCCTTTTTGGTGCTCCTATTGGCTATAAAAAAAACAGAATCAGGTCAGCTCCATTATTCTTTCAATCTAATTCATCATATTTATAGTCTGACTTATCATTGTTTTTTCAATAAATAACATTCTATTTGTTGTTGTTATCAAGTTATCTGGTTGTTTTGTGGTTTCAATTTCTATGTAAGTGTCTGACTTTTTGTTCAGACTAATGGCATGTATTGTTGACAAGATAAAAACCATCGACGGATCTAAAGAAACTCTAAAACTTGCTGTAAGGATAACCGATCTCTGGTTTGTTGGGACACCGGGCAGGTCTGAACAAGCTGAGATGATCATTGTTGACTTTGACGTATGCTCTTAATTTGCTCTTTTTGTTCATGAATTGGTTCTGTTTGTAGCCGTTAATTAGATATTTGTATTATTCATAGAGTGATCAGATCCACGTGGTCTATAAGCAAGACCAGTTAAAGGCATGGAAAATGGATTTGAAGGAAGGTTGTAGTTATGTTATGCACAATTTTAAAGTCACCAAGAATGATGGACAGTACAGAGTTAGTGATCATCCATATAAATTGACATTTATTGGAGTTACCATTGTCAGACAGTGTGGCTTAGATGGCGTTCCTTTAAAAAATTATAAATTTGTAGATTTTTCAGATATCATTGCTGGCCAATTACAGTTTGACCTATTAGTAGGTAAGCGTAGCTAGATTTACATTTGTAATTTCAGCACCAGTATTTGTGGGTTTTGTTTTCTGTTACTAATTTTTACTTGATTTTTTAGACATCATTGGTGTTGTTGACGAGGTTGTCTTTCATCATATTTCACCCAGAAGTAAGAGAGTTGTTTTTAAGCTTATGAATTTGAGGTAAACGTCTGATATGTTCTATGAGTTACTAACGGTTGTATTACTGCATGGCTGTATGTTGTCAATTCATTGTTTGTATAATGAATTGTTTTGTTTCAGTAACGAATTGGTGTCGTGCACTCTATGGGACGATTATTGTGTCCAATTTATGGAATGTTTGGATCAGCATGAGAATGAAGGGCCTATTATTATGTTGTTGACCAATGCCAGAATTAAAGAGGGCCAGGGTATACTATGATATATAGTTAGTTGTTTTTCATCTTCATTGGATCCAACTTATGCTTTCATTTCTGAGTGGTACAGGATCCTATCCATGCTCGATTAGCAATTCTTTGAAGGCTTCTAAACTGACTATTAATGAGCCATTGACACCAATTGAAGAATTCAATCAGAAGTATTTGCCTCCTATTGTTATTAATATATGTTTTTTTCTTTTTCCTTCGGTCTGTTATTGATTTATTATGTAAAGGCTTTCAGAATTGGGCATTGAGATCCGGTCAGTTTTGACACGTCGTTCCCAGTGGAGTTCACAACCTTCAGGTTCTGTTTAGTTATCATCAAGGGAGACATTCATTTCCAAGTCAGAGGCAAAGAGCATTTCTGAGATAAACAACCTTTGTGAAGTAATTCACTTATATATGTTTACCTGTTTATCGTTTCTTTGGATGCCTCCTGCTGAATTTTATAACTGTAATATTTCCTGCAAGAGTTTGTTTGTGTTACTGTTGGTACAATCACAAGGATTCTTATGGACAATCATTCATGGTGTTATCCATCTTGCATTCAGTGCTATAAGAAAACAGATGTCTATCCAGAACCATTTGTGTGCCCATGTGGCAAACACAATGATCGGGCTGTGCTTAGGTCTTTGTTATGCTATTTAAATTTCTATGCCTATATTTATGTTTTAATTTCTTTTTAGTATTTAACCCTATTATATATGTTTCCAGATATAGAGTTGAAGTCATGGTCAATTATAAAGATGAAAACACAAAATTTCTCCTGTGGGATCGTGAATGCACTTAATTGATTGGGCAGTTAGCTGATGAAGTCAACACCCTCAAAATAGAAGTAGGTGTCTATAATTTCAAAATACAAAATTTAATGTTGGCATAATGTTTAATTTTATTTATGTTTTTTCCTGTTCAAGGATGGTGATCTAGATTTAAATGCCTCCCCAAAAGCACTTGATAAACTACTGAGTCATTTGTTCGCCTTCAAAGTCAAAATCCAGCCGCAGTAAAAAAATTCTACTATTTTGAAGTGCTCTAGTGACTTAACTTTAATTAATGATGTTCTGGACATGTTGCCTGATGCTGAGGTCCTATTTTATGGAGTTGTTCCTCTTCATTATTGTTATATGTATATCTTATTTATATATGCTTATTTATTTTTCATTGACTCTACCGGTATCAATCAACCTCTTATGCAGACATGTTCAAAGATTGAAGCTGCAACACCGTTTGATTCCAATGATCCTGTCCACGATGAATTTGTAAGTTTTAAGTTTTACCATCTTATTCCAATATACTATTTTCATAGACATATTTGGACCAGGATTCTAATCCACATTCATAAACATTATCGAATGGGATCAAGAATCCCGACTGCCATTTGCATAAAGTTCAGCTTTTGCATCGACTTATTCTTATTGTTTGTTCTATCCAGCAATCCATTTCTATAACAGCAGACCATGATCCACATATTGGACTTCCCTTGACACCAACAAAATGACAACCATTTAATGAATGTGATGATGAAGCAAGAAGCTCCCAGATTTCACCAGCTCAACTATCGTCCAACAAATTAGCAAAACATGAGAAGATAGAATAGATTTTGTTGCTTAGGAATAGCCAACGCTTTTTGCTTTTTTGTTGGTTTTTTGAAAATTGTAATTGAACTATCTTTGTTTTATTTTGGTGTCTAATCCTGGATGGTATCGGCTATTCCTGTGGTGTCCCCAAAATAATGACTGGTTTAATAGTAATGATTTAAATAACAGAAACCATGGTAAATTTTTTTTTCTTCTTCTTTTTCTTTCTCTTTTCACAATAATTAAGTTTAGAAGGAAAATCCTCGCTATAGAGTCCTGAAAGGCCAGTTCACAACTCTATTCGAAGTCATTTCTTTCTTACTGCTCGTAATCTCTAAACTATTTTGCTGTTTCAAAAGGCAGAGTATACCAGCCATTACTTTAGGTCGTCACGTGAAAATAATAAAACAAAATACGGTCGGTAAACTCTTTTGCAAATGAAGTTTGCTAATGCTTTCTTTTCAAATAACAAGATTAAACATAAATACATTCATCATTTAAAGCTGTCCAAAATATGGGAGTTTTACAAAATACATAGTGCCATCCAAAGCAAAAGTATCCACTGTAGTAGCTTCAGCCACATGTGTACAATCATCAAATTCCTATACAATAGGTCTACCCGTACAAAACAAAAGAGTAAACCTAACAGTCAGTCCTAGATACACCTACCCTCAAAAAGTATATAAAACTAGTCCATAGAACTGTCTACTATGATGAAGAGCCTCCACTGATCGCCATCTCTTTAGGGCCACTATCCTCCGTAGAGTCTGCCTCGGATGCCGACATGACGTCCTCGGGAGAATCCACCTCAGGGAGTGGGTCCTCATCACCCTCTAGAAAGTCAAGAGCATCCACAGCAGGCTCAGGAGGTAGCTCCTCGAGATCCTCCTCAGGGTCTTCCTCGGATGACGTTACCTCAATCACTTGGACTGGCTCCACTAGACGGTATGGTGTAGGCGTGGGTAGTATCCACTCCATAGTACGCTGAAGCGTGCGCGCGGGTTCATCTGGATGCACCAATGAAGTAGTCGTAAATCGAATCGTGCCCCAAAATCGGCACCTCGTGTTGCCTTCGAGGGTCTCCCAAGTTCCCTCTAGGCACTCCATCTCCACTCGATCATGGATTAGCTGCGCCGCCATCACGATCTACAAGAAAGAAAAGAAAGGGGTAGACTCTTTCACGAAGATCTAACAACGCCGCAACAAAATGCGTCTCATAACCACTACATGCAAGTAAAAGGGGTATCTTTAGGCTTTTCATCTCTGGTAATCGATTACACAGCCTTGGTAATCGATTACCAGAGGCCAAACTCGAATTATATAGCTTTAGGACATGAAACCTGCAAAAATGCAATGTCTAATCGATTACACATAACTGGTAATCGATTACCAGTGGCATGTTCCTCTGTGTAATCGATTACACAGCCTGGTAATCGATTACCAGAGGCCTCCACAACCTGTTGCCTTCATTTCTAAGCCTGGTAATCGATTACACCCCCTTGGTAATCGATTACCAGAAGCCCTCCTAGCTTCCTGACCTCGTTTTCAAGCCTGGTAATCGATTACACTCCCTTGGTAATCGATTACCAGAGACCATCTTAGTCTCCTGTCTTCATTTTTAAGCCTTGTAATCGATTACCCACCCTTGGTAATCGATTACCAGAGGCCATATCCCATATATCAATCAAAGTTCACAGCTGGCCAGCCACCACACAAGCCTCCTTGCTTTGTGGTCTTTGTTCCTTTTATCTGTTGACTGCCAGGAGCTCGCCTGCTTAGGTACATCACAGGTTCTCACTGACTGACTATGCCCGGGTTGGGTCGGGATTGGTCAAGCTTGGTTTTGGGCAATAGCACCCCACCTGACGTCCCCAAGGTCTCCTGACCCCCGCGACATATCTCCAGGTACCACTCTATGGTCAACGAATAAAAGCAGGAAGTTTCACCCTTCTACACTTCCTCATTTCAAGCTTGTAGGATTATGGGGTACCCATCACATGTGGTACTAGGTGGAGGTCGGGCGATGGTGCAAAACAAGTTCTCCACATCCACAAATCACGTACAAACCCACCATCCCCTATTGCCCACCTCCAACTGAGCTCACGTACTCCCACGTAGCCCTTACCCTCGTTCCTCTCAATGCCGAGTCCCCATCAATCCTCCCAAGCTTCCACAACATCCAAGTAATTCAACATCCACTCATCACAAACTAACAAAACCAAGCAAAACAGGGCAAAGGCAGAAAACTCTGCCCAAAACTCAAACCAAAAATCACAGCTTTTTCTCACTTAAAGACCCCAGCAACATTTCCTTCGTTCCAATTCGTTCACCGTTGGATCGAATTGAAAATTTTACTGGAAGTCCCTAGTACATAAGTCTAAATTTTGACCGTTGGGATCTGCAAACAAATGTCCAGAACCTCATATTTACTACCCTTTTCACAACCAGCCATACACAAGCATTGTTCTGCACTTATACAAAATTCTGCTGCACATTTCAACAGCAAAATTCTGCATAAAGTGCAGATTTCGAAAACCACTCTTGCCTTCATCCAATTTTGCCCAAATCGAATCCAACAAGTCCCAAATCATGTATTAATCATGTCTAAACCAAGGACAAGCTTCAGACTAAAGCAACACAAAATCTAGGTATCCAAAACCCCTCAATTTAATGGATTTTCAAGGTTTGAGAAGTGAAATTGAGAATGGGGTAAATTTGGAGCAAACTCTCACCTCACACAAGTCTATAACATCAATTTAAACTTGTTCAAACTGGATTTACACCTAAAATTCCACCGAACCAAAATTTGACTCCTCAACACCCAATTTTACCCTAGAAATGGCTCTTTGTTCACTTTGGTCATTTGTTTTTCTCTCTAGCACAGCCCAAACTTTCTCATAAGTCCTGAATGACATTTCAAGCTAGGATTAACTTACTTTCACCTCCAAATACCACTAAATCCAGATTTGGTCTTCCAACTCTCAAAACCTCACTCTTTTTCCACTCATAACACCATATTCTCACTTTCTAACCCTAGGTTAACTCTACCCTTCATCTCTAACAACTTTCCATAAGCAATTTCAGCACATAAACATCACAAGCATCATCATAAAAACCCTAAAACTGAATGGGTAAGCTTAACTCATCCAAACATGGCAAGTTCAACATGCTTTCAACAAATTTCTTCACAAATAACTATCATGAAGCAGAAACCTAGCAAAACTACCCATCATATCTCCCAAAACCCAATACCCACGAAAATCAAGTGAGAAAGAAGTCTACCCAAACCTGAAATTTCGAGGTCCCACACGTAGAGATGCGCTTCACGACTCCGAAAATGCCTTCCTTTCGCGATTTGGAGCAGAAATGATGACCAAAGGTTGGAGCTTTGTTGGAGCTTCAATGGAGGATGAGAGGGGAGAAGAAAGCTACGTGAGAGAGAGGGAGAGAGCTTCTGAAATTTTTGGGGCTGAGTGAGGAGAGAGACAGTTGCTTTTTGGTTTTAAAAAAACTTTTCTCTTTTCCTATTATTTTATTTAAGCTATGCCACATGTCTCCATTTGAGTGGAGCAAATAAAAAAGGCCCACTTTTTCCTCTTGATGTGACTCATACTCAGTCACAAAAAGGAAAAAAATTTGACCTTTGCAACGCTAAAAAAAAATATATCAAAACGCTCAAAATGAAACCCCGAGCGTGGTTCAGAGGTTGGTTTTGTTAAATTTTAAGTTACACGCAAAACGATGATTTTTAGACTAACTAATTGAGAATTAACCTATAACCTTCCAGTTATGGATTTCTCTTCCTTAATCAGCCTAACCCACGTATCTTGCCCCCATTATTCTTACTTCTACCAGGAACATATATGCATATACGCTGAATAATACTTATATATATATATATATATATATATATATATATATATATATATATATATATATATATATATATATATATATATATAATCATACAAAATGCACCGTTTACAAAAATTCCGGGTAGAAATTTCCAGGATGTCACAATTCCAGTCTAGCATCCTATTTATTTGCAAATTCTAATAGAACTCTTTAATTTGTTTTATTTTCAACTATGATTCTGTCAAACATTACGCTTATACTAGCATGCATTATTCCAGTTTGACATGCTGTTTATATCTTTTTCACAATGTTTAGATGTGTTAATTTATTATCCGAGATTATGATTTATTAATTTTTTTATAACAGATTTTTTTTAAAAATATTATTTATTCCACGATAACTTAAGTGTGCGTGGATGATTCGTTGTTTATGATTAAGTGAATGTCTTGATTACCAAATTTGGTCAACGCCTCTCTAGATCTTAATAGCTTAAGCTTAATTTAATTTAAGTTAATTTATGATATGTATTGAGCAAAATCTGTTATCCACTTCCACATCTATACATGAAGAAACAAAAATTGCTCTCA